>NC_092828.1:42045260-42348291 GCF_039878825.1 Excalfactoria chinensis
AACATCTAGTGAAAATCACATCCTTTAAAACTAAACAAAAAGGTAAAAATTATGCCATTACACCAAAGCATCAAACAGAAAAGACCAGTACTCCCCAAGCCAGAAATTATTTAAGTTACTGTCTCCATTTACTAGTCCTCTACTACAATTCCAAAGAAAAGAACCTAAACTATTATAAATGACCACAGGTCATTGAATGCTGTAGTATCTATGCCTAGGTACCTGCTTTCTGTAATGATGGGGGAAGAAGAGTGGGGAAGATGGGGGAACCATGGAGTACGTAGCTATTCTTTGAAGTAGTGAATAAACAGTAGTGTGAAATTCCTTTATTGTCAGGAGTGCTATGTGGGCTAAGATGCAGAGCTGTACTGTCACTATGTATGGCAGAGGGCATTGTAGACATAGTCTACTCATACCTCTGTAGTCAAAAACAGGAGCTACTAGTTGATGAGAATTTTATTATGTCTTGGGGTGTCTTGCTGATTGCTTGAAGCAGAAAGTTGTCAGCTGGATGTGGTCATCAGCTTTCAATTGGGATTTGAGCCAAGTGTAAAGCTATCTACAAGATGACATGCAACAATAAGTAGAACAAAGAACTCTTGATCCTTGTGTGAGCAGCTTAATCTTTTTTATGCTGCGCTTTCCTAACAGTAAAATTGGGATAATTGTGTTCTACTGCCCTCAGGGGTGCTGTGAGGGTAAATACAGAGTATTCAGATGAATTGGCCAGGAGAGCCATAAAAATACTAGGAGAAGTAATAATTTTCACAGCAAATCTATAAAAGAAATCTTAAGTAAAGGCAAGAGTGTGCTGGTCAGACTACTTGAAATTCTGTTCTCATATTACTCTTAGATTTGAGTGTACAGCTAATAGTAAGTTAAGTTTAGCACAAAATCAAGTTTTGCTTAAATGGTTTTTACTTGATTCTTGTAGTAGCACTAGCTACTACAGATGATGCTGACATTTACTAGCTTTGAAACCATCACTCTTGCGTGGTAGCAATGGAGAAACAGTCTTGTAGCTAAACTACCCAGGGCTCTGCCAGTACACAAGACTGTTTCTTGCTAGTACCTTGAAGGTGCAATATGGGTCTTTAGTTTAAATGTATCTTACAGGATTGCATGAAGGGGAATTCTTAATTGCTCTGACCTGTCTGGGACACACAGTACGGGTTTTCTGAAATCTTTTATATCCTGGGACATAGATTGATCTAGGTAACTCTGTGACAATGTGTTAGAAGATAACTAATGTAGAAGCAATGTAATTATATGGAAATGCTTGCAGCTTTTGTTTTCTTGTTATGCAGTAAGCACTTTTTGAAAGTTTCAGAGCAAAGACGCTTCCCATCTGTGGTGGTTTTTAAGGAAATTCATAAAAGATACGTTGCCTCTAGTGAGTAGATGTCAGGTGACTGGAAATACAAGTTTTGGGAAAGGGAAGCCTTTCTCTTGTTTTCAGTGAATATTTTATAGGAAGCAAATGAAAGAGGAGTGTATTAGCCTTGGACAGAAAATTCCGGTGGAATTTGCAACTGCTATTGTTTTCTGACCTCTAAAACTTTATTGGCAAGCTTTGTTGGAAAAGACTTACTCTGATTTCAGCTTTACTGAGTGTGGAGAAAAAAATATTTGTTGTCACTGCTGTGAGAGGTTCAGCCTCATATTTTTCCTTTTGGCATCAGCTTGGAAACCACAGTATCTAATAAATGCAAATGATATTGCTAATTTAATTAAACAAGCCACATGAAATCAGAAAATTTACAGTCAGGAGTTGTATTTATTTATTTATTGGATTACATAAATAGCTAACTGAAAAATAATATATAATTGCTTTTGGTTACACAGTAGAAAGCAAGTAATGTCAGTAGAACTATTTCATGACTTTCATTATGACAGAATCTGAATACTTAATGAACTTTCGTGTGTTTTTTTCTGAGAACATCCAGTGACAGAGGAATAGAGTAGTTCAATTGGAAGGGATCTTCAAAGAAAATTGGTTGCAACTGTCTGACCACTTCAGGGCTAACCAAAAGTTAAAGCTTATTGTGGAAGGTGTTGTCCAAGAGCCTCAGCACTAGCAAGTCTGGAGCATCATTGCACTTGCTTGGAAGTCTGTTCCAGTGTTTGATCACCCTCATGATAATGGCATTTTTTGTAATGTTCAGTCTGAATCTTTTCTTGTGTAGATTTGTGCTACTTCAGTATATCCTGTCTTGATGAACCCACAACTGACTATGCCATCTATGTTCTATAACCGACTATCCCCCAGGTTAATATTCTCTATATCTCCTTCACTATCTGAGGTTAAACTAGCAGATCTGTAGTTGCATATGTCTTTTCTTATGACCTTTTTGTAGATGTTAATAAAACTGTTATCAGGAACTTCCTCAGACACTTAAGGCCTTTGGTAAATTCTTGAGAAAGGTTCTGTTGTAACATCTGCTAACTTCTTCAGCACTCCGGGTTCAATCTCGTCTGTCCCTATGGACTTTTGAATGTTTAATTGACACAGTTGGTCCTTTACAATTGTGAAGACCACAAAAGAAAACTTATGTTTTTCAAGTCATGGCTCTCCAACTCAGAGGATTGAGCAGCCCCAGATCTGTCAGTACTGTTAAATGCAGTCATTAAAGCCTCAACCTTTTTCCTGTCCTTACTTGTTAAGGGATCATCTAAATCAAGTAATCAGTCCTGTGTTTTCCTTGGACCTCTTTTTGCTGTTGACATGCTTGAAAAATCTGTTGCTGTCTGACACCAAAGTGGACAGTATCCACTCCATCTGGGATTTGTCTTTTCTTGTTTTCTGCCTGCAGGCATGGCTGCCCTACATGCAGTCTGCATTCTTAAAGATAACCTCTTCTCCCACTGACCCTAGTTTGAAGTTCTCTCAATCAGTCTCACCAGGTTACAGGCTAAGAAACATTTTCCTCATCAAGACAGATGAGTCCTGTCAGGCTTCAGCAGGCCTCTTGTCTTGAACACCCTTCTGTTATTGTACTGAAATTCTGGAGCTAACTGTTGCTGACCTGGGCTTGGCTGTTCCTTTCACTATCTCTTCCTACTACTAGGACTTGATACAATTTTGCAGGGAGAACTTGTACAAATGCCTCTTCCCTTATCTCACAACCCTCAACTGCAATACTTTGTATTTATTCATTTACTGAAGTTGAGTTGGCAGACAGGCTTCTCTTCTCAATCCTTGCAACAACTTGCTTCCACTCCTTAATGTTCCACAAGTTGCAACCTATAAGCAGAACCTCCAGTTCACTAAGAACGGCTCGAACTTGTTGAAGTGCAGCTAGAAGAGATCATGAGGGTTATCAGAGGGCTGAAGCACATCTACAGATGCAGGCTGGAAGAGTTGGGATTATTCAGTTGGAGAAGAGAAGGCTCCAGGGAGACCTCATTGCAGCCTTTTGATATTTAAAGTAAGCCTATGGGAAAGCTAGAGGGGAACTCTTTGTCAGGGTGTATACTGATAGAACAAAAGGTAGTGACCATAGTAGAAAAAAATTGTGGGCTTAGATTATGTATTAGGAAGAAAATCTTTACTGTAAGGGTGGTGAGGCCCTGGCAAAGGCTACTCAGTAAAGCTGTGGATGTGCCATACCTGGAGATTTTGAAGGCCAGGTTGGATGGGGACCTGGGCAGCCTGATCTGGCAGCATGTCTGCCCATGGCAAGGGGTTAGAACCGAATGGTCTTAAAAAGTCCCTTCCAGCCTAAACTGTGCTTGGATTAGTACTCCCATAGAAATCAAATGAGTCTACTTTAGGGTAGCAGAGCCTCACAAGGAGCAAGAAACCCTCTCTGGAGTGTATTTGAAAGCTGATGCTGCTAGCCTTGTAACTGAGCTTCCTTTATAGGTATAGTCTGGAAACTAGGATGAGTTTGTAAGGGTAGCATTTCCAACTGACAAAATACCAAAAACATTTAAAAATATTATTTAAAACTGCTTACTGAAAGACAGGGAAAACTGTCAACAGTACTGCAGTTTAATAGCAGTTATTTGATCTTTATTTTTGTAACACACTGCAGGCAGATTCCGGTAGATGCATCTGTGATTACTAGACTTGATATGTAAAAATAGTTGCTTGGGGTTCAGAGGAAAATGTTGAGTTTTTTTCATGGTGCTACATTTTACTTATGTTTGGTTTTGGGAGTGATTTTCAAGAGAAGCAAATCCTACGGTAAGCTAGAAGCCATGCACGAGGAGTCGTTGAACTCTGATTTTTACCATGAGGTATTTTAACTTATTTGTAATGCATGTAAGCGAGTATCTGTTGTATGGGAAACGTTAAGCTCTGTGTTATGAAATGGCATGGGGGAATTCACCAGAATGCCACTGGTAAAATCTAATTATGTACTTGAAATTAAGTACACGCAATACATGATTCAGAGTTTTCAGATGTTCATTCAAACATGCTTAACATAAATTGCTGTTTAAATTCTATTAATCAAATGTGAATTGAATGCCCATATGTCTAAATGATGTAAAACTTATGTTTTTATACACATTGGGTAGGTTGATTGTTTTGTGCTGGTTAAAGATCTGACCTGATTTGGGGTGTTCAAGAGTTCTCAGAAGATGAGACAGAAAGCATTTTTACTATGAAAACATTACTATTATTTAAAAATCCCTTCTTGACTTCAAAAATAGTAATTAAAAAACAAACAAAACAAAAAACCAAAACAAATCAACAGGGCAACGAACAAGTAGACATCCCTAGAACTTTTGAAAGAGAGAAAGGAGTTTTCAGGCCTTATTGTCCACTTAAGTTTTTATTGGTTTAAAACACAATCATGTGTTTGTTGGGGTATAGTTGAGATACAGTTGAAATGTATTTGGGTTTTCACATAACAGTATTGCAGACACAATTCAGCAACTTGTGCAAGCACACATTTGAAAGGTTAAAGGTAGGCATTTAAAGCTTTGTAGTGATTGAAATGTGAACTTGGTTTTAGCATCAGTGCTGGTTTTCATTGAATCACTGCATTGTGCTTCAAGCCGCTGTATTCTTACTTCCTTAGAAATGACATTGTCTGCTATTCATATATTGTAGCAACATGGAAAAATAACATCACAGTGTGAGCAGAGGGTAGCTTTTAACACTAGGCCACTCTCTTTCTCCTTTTTCTTTTCTGCTATTTGACCTTTCTGTCTTGGTTTTGCTTGCTGGCAGAGCCATGTGGTGTGCTGTTAGAGTAGATCTGTTGAAGTCATCTTTTCAAATGTATCAACAGTTCTTCTAAAGTAAGAAGAGCACTCACCTACAAGTCGGCAACTGTTGCTCTTTCAGTGGTTGTATTTACCTGTCACATCTTCTTTCAAATCTTCATTGATATTTTTTCCTATTCCTTGACAACATAGAGCCTCATCCCCTTATTTTAAGTTAGAACTTCACCCTTTTTTTCTTGCATCCTCTTTATGCTGCTTTAGACAGTTTTTCAATTTCTTTTGTCATGTGCATGGTAGAATATCCTGGGTTGGAAGGAACCCAGAAGGATCACTGAGTTAGCTCATGATTCCACGTGTTTTTCCATGGTTCTGTTTCTGAAACCATATTTTATATGCGTACTTCTGCTGTACAGTTGCTCCTGTTACTGATGATACCACATATTATTGCTTTCACATCCTCTAAGCAGGATGTTAAAACCAGAGTGAGCATCCCAAGGAACTCGAAGATCTCTTTCCTGTTTTATTTATGGGTAAATATAAATAACATGTTATATTGATGATTCTGTATAAAAGATATTTTCCCTCCTGTGACTTAATTAGCTAATGCAGAGCTGAAGGTTGTCCAGCAGACGCACAAAAAGATGCATCATCCTTTTTGAAATTAAAGAGCTGTGGGGGCAGGTAAACTGAAATTTGTTTACAATAAGTAATTACTCTTATTTTAATACGTAAGTTGTGAAGTTGTCAGTCTCTGTAGAAAATAGCTGAGGTCATTTCAAAGTTAGCAGTTAATTTCTTTCGTATTAATTGATGAGTTGGTGGCTATGGATTGCTAACTGGATAGCACTTTTATTATTTATTTTCAATCTCACTTCTCAAGCTTATTTAAATTCCTCATTGCAGGCTTTGGAATGCCTGTTCAGTTTGTCTGCATGCTGGAGGCAAAACTGTCATCAAAAAAGCCAACTGGTGGCCTGGTTATATGAAGATCCTCAAGCAGTGACACAGTTGTATATGCAGTTATATTGTGCACTGCTACTAACATGGGGCACTTGTCACACTTACAAGGCATCATACGGCAGAACTGCTAACACAGTTTGTAGCAGAAGTCATAAAAGATCCTATTTTGAGGTGATGCTGTCCTTGTTAGGGAGAGCTTTCATTGTTATTTGCTTTAAGCTCTGTTTTCAGCCAGTTTCTGGTTTTTGGATCTGTTGTGGCCTCTTGTCATCAACGGTAGCTTTCCCATTCATGTGTGGCATAAGTAATATGCAAAGTCTCTCACAGGATGTGGAAAGACTCCCTGTGATATCTATAAGCTTTGCAGCAAGGCATAAGTGTCTCCAGAGCAGAGCCCCATTGTTGTTCTTTACATTGCTAACAGGGCATGCTTGCAGGCTATATCCTCACATCCTTGTACACAGTGTGAAAATTCAGACTCAAATCCACTGAAATTATATACATACCTTTTTTTTTTTTTTTTTTTTTTTAGTCTCCTGCATCTAATTCTGCAATGAACAGAGGCAAATCAATGGAAAATAATGCGCAAAATAATCTCTAAAATCATTTTCTCCCTGAAAAATGGGAAGTGCCAGGTAATGCACCGACTTTAGGATTACTGAGGTAATGTGGTGCATAAATGGTGTTGCTGTGTTGGGTAATAAAGTAAAGCTCTAAGACAGACACACAAGATAATTAAAAGTGGCAGAAGTGGTCCCTTAAGAGTTCATTGTTTAATCATCAGCTTCCTATCATTATCATCTCATCTTATGGCTTGCCAGCAATCTTGCCTAAAGCTCTTTTTATTGGGTAGTGTGATGATGTGCTTGTTGAAATGCCAGTGATGAATATATGTAGCTAATTAGGAGGCTGAGTTTCTTGTAGGACTTTTGTTTTTGTTGTTTTTTATTATTATTATTTCTGCACCTTCTTTCAGCTCACCCATGAATCAGAATCACTTGCAGAATAAGCTTGAACTATGAATACGTGGCATTTCCGGGATTACAACTCATGAAGAAATAAATGTACAAATCAAAACAGTAAATATTCCCAGCACCCTGATGTATCTGCAGGTAGAATTGACAAGAAATAAGTGATCATTTGGGACTTCATCTCTGATGGGTTTGTTGGAGAGCAGACCCTTGTGGATTTTTCTTTCTTTACATTTTCTTACATACTGCTCTGTTTTGTTTTCATACTGGAGTAAATATGTGTAACAGATCTATTGGAAAATATCTTGGAGGCCAAGATGAAGTAACACTTAACAAAACTTGATGAGTATGTGATACTTAAATGCAACACCTGGTAACAAAAATAAATGTTATCTGAAAGTTAACATACAATAAAAGTGAGACATTGTTTCTACTCTAATAGTTCTCTCCAAATTAAGTTCTGCTAAGTATTCCAGTTGGTCAAACACTGGTTTTGCAATGTATTTTGGTTTTCTTTTTTTTTTTTAATTTGTGAGAAAAGTAGAATCATAAACGTGGATAAGTTATTTTTCTTGAAGTCTCTTGTTGGAGGTAGATGACAGAATTTTTATCTCGCTATGCACTGTAATCTCTAAAGAACAATGGGTTTAAGTATATGCTAAAAATGATGAAGTTTATTTTGGTATTACTTCTGATGTTACATTGATAATGGAATGCATTTTACCACCTTGACTCTGCACAAGTCACACACTTCCTTGGGAAGCCTTCATGTAGGAAAACAAAACAAGGGGAAAAAAAATCTACCATCCATTTAAACATTTGAATGAGCAGGTAAATTCCCCAAAGTGCCAAGTATTTCCTGGTAGTATTTCCATCTGCCTAAATAGGAGAGCAGATCTTTTAGAGAGCCTAGTGCTTGCATCCCCAGTGGAGAATTAGAGAGAAATGACCGTTTGTTTTAGCAGGGCTTCTTGAAAGCCTGTCACCTTTGTTTTGTTGGATGAGTTGAGCTCCTTTGGAAGTCTCTACTTAATGTGAGTTTTAAACCCTTTGGAGAACTTGGTTCTGTTGAAAGCCGTATTCAATTTGTGGGAAATCAGACTAGTTTTTCTTCCTATTGCTCATCAAACTTAAAATAGAATTCTCAGACATAGGTGGATTTTTTTTTTTATTTTTGTTGTTGTTGTTGTTGTTGTTGTTGTTGCTATTTAATGAAGAAGTAACAGATTGGAGGACTCTGCAATACACATCAGTATTTAAACCATTTTCATCAAAGTGACACTAATTCTCAAATTTGCATGTAAATCCATGTTATCCATCCTTACAGGAGTGAGTAACTGCATTTCCAGATCAAATAAGTAGGCTGCAGGCACACTGAATGCTTTGTGCTGATGTTGAGATATAGCATTGATCTCTATCTCAGAGGGGAAAAAAAAAAAAAAACTGTCCTTTAGGAGGATTTGAGGTTTCTTTTTTGAGGATAATCATTCACCTTTGTGGAAAGATGACTTTTGCTGTGGCATAGTCTCTACACATTCTAGTTAGCAGATTTCCAGAATTGTTTCTTTACTCCATGCCTGTCCCATTAGCACAGTCACTTTGTCATTTGTATCCCTGTAATGATCACTTCTGAAACATTTACACCCTGTGTTTGGCTGGCTGGTTGCTGCTTACTCAGTGGCAAGATTATTGATTGCAAGCACTTATTAAGAAAATACGAAGCTATAAGCCATGAGGGCTGTTGATAATTCAAGAGGTGAAGCTGGCAATTACATAGGGATCAAGGGGATTATTATATACAGGACCCGGGTAAATATGAGTGGTTGCTGTGGCAGTGCTGTGATGACTGGTTGAATTAAAATGTATCATTATTGATTTTTTTTGTTGTTATTTTTATCACATTTTACATCTACATCATTTTAACACAAACAGCCTATTTTACCCTGGAGGTAGAATATGCTGCTGTAGTTTACTGATTTATGAATATCTCTGTACAATATTTTCATCTCTTGGTACAGGCTTTTATTATTTTTCACTCTATTGCTACTTTTTGAATGAGATTAAAAATCACATACCTGATCTTGGATTCTACCTCTTCCTTTGTTACTGCTGTTACACTGCCTTTGAGGAGTTTTCTTCTAATTATGAAAGTACAATGAACAGTGTGAAGAAATGGGATGAGTTGGAATTTTTACTTTTTATTTCTTTTCTTGTTTGATGTCTCATGAATTGAGCCTCTTTTGAAATGAAAGCAAAACAAACAAAAGAATTCTTCACTATCGGATTACTTTAACTTTTAATCAGGATTTTTTCAGGTTGCTTTCTGGTAGTTATTTGAGCTTTTATTAGGATTTATCTGCAAGTATTGAATGTGTTGCCTTATTTTCTGCTGTGGATAATGCTGTTCTGTGATCAGAAGAAGCTCTCTAAAGCAGAAAAACCAGAAAAACTTCATAGGTAATAAAAGGAAACCCACTATGCATCTGTTTGTACTTAATTTTGAGGAGAACTGTTAATTGTGGATTCAGGCTTAAAATCAATAACTGTTTTGGATGAATTTGGTTCTTTGAGATCAGCTATGTAGCAAGGCTGGCAGAAGGAAAGCATTAAATGTAGGTTGTTCTATGTCTGATGTTGTGATGTGTGGATGCTGGAAATGGTAGAAGTATACCTGTGTAATGAGAGCAGAGAATTGGTATGTTTTCAAATGAAGTCTGCATAAAGAGATGAAAGTTATTTGAAGGAGCTGAAGCATTCTCCCTCATTCACCTTTGGAACATCATAATGGGTGAAATCTGTCACCTCTTGTGGGGCTTGTTTTTGGTAGGACTTATGTCTTTGATAAAGGGTGTTTCTTTGAGCATGCACTTAATCCTTCTATCCAGTTTCTGCTACCAGCCAAGTAAGCACTGATTCTGCAAAATTAAGTAAAGGAGGAGAAGCCTGTGCTCCTGTTAGCATGTGCAGAAATGTAGTTTAGCTCTGTGCTGTGGAGGCAGCATCTTGTTCTAAAGTTGTGATTGTGCTGCTCACATCCTGGCGTGGCCTTGAGCAGGTGTTGGCTGCCTGTTACCTCACTACATTTATTGCACTTGTTTGTAATCTAATTGCTTTTAGTAACAAAAATGTAGGTCTCTGAAGTTTCTGCTTACGCCTGACAATTCTCAGCAACAGGTTTTGGGAAGCTGTGGCATTTTACTGAGGAGAGACTCTTCACCATGGAATGAAGTGAAATAACAAGGGATAATGTTTAGACTAGATGTAAGGAAGAAATTCATACATATGTGGGCAGTGAGGCACTGGAATAGGCTGCCCAAAGAAGCTGTGGATACCATATCTCTGAAGATGTTCAGTGCCAGGTTGGAAGAGATCCTGGGCTGCCTGATCTGGTGGGTGGCACTGCCTGTGGCGGGGTGTTAGAACTGGATGGCCCTTAAGATTTCCAACTCATTTAAGGTTCCCAACTCACCCGGCCTCTTTTTCACTATTGCTTTCTATTTATTTATTTATTTATTTATTTATTTTTAACTTCACGTGAGTAGTCTTTGTAAATTTTGCACTCCTTCCTGTATTTTCTGATAACATCAAGTTTTGAAAACATGGTGCAATTTAAAGGAAGTAAGAAAATCTTCTTTCAGCAGAAGTAAATCATGTTGGTAAGTTGAGTATAATGAAATGGCAGTGTTTGTCATAAATAATCCTAAATGTGACTTGCTGAAATAAGGTTAGATGTCTATGATATCTTTTCTTACATTTTTATTGTCAGCTTGTGTGTCAATCCTGACATTCTATTATATTGGGGAAAACAGAGACTTAGTGGTCAAGTCATAGGAGCAGTTGTTTCATATATTGGTAGGAAGTTGGCCTTCTGTTGGAGTGACTGTCCCCATGACTGCATTTTTGTACAGACAGGCACACACTTTCTCTGCCCACAGTTACAACCTTGAGGTGGCCAAACCTTTTTTATGAAATTTTATTGGTTTACTAAGTAAAACATGGTGCCTGCATCAACTGTCTGCATGGCTTCTGGACTGGAATTACCAACTACTTAAACCAGCTTGGATTTCAGACAGGGAAAGCTCTCTTTTGGCTTCAAAGTGCTGTGTAGACACATTACCAAAGTGTGTTGAAAAGAAAGGAAAAGAAAAGAAAGGAAAAGAAAAGAAAAGAAAAGAAAAGAAAAGAAAAGAAAAGAAAAGAAAAGAAAAGAAAAGAAAAGAAAAGAAAAGAAAAAGAAAAAGCCAACCTAAAGACTATGAAGATTTAGACAAAAGTATAACTCTGAGAAATATGCCAGTAGTGATAATCCTTTCCCTGATTCTTTTCTTCAGGGTAGGATTTGGGGATGAAGGTAAGATGAAGCAGGAGTTCAGTGGTTTATCCACTTCACTAAGTTTTGAGAAACTCTGACTTCAGATTTTTATTTACTTTTTTCTTCTTTCTCCATACCAGATTATAGATTTGGTCTTCAGGGCACTGTCTTACAAAAATGTTACATGGAAGAAAAATGATTGATTTCAAAACAGTCTAATCTAATAACTACTTGTGGGAAGTCTGTCATTAGAAACAAGTTAATGTTGATTCAGTGTGAGGTAATGATTTGCCTGAAAGTGGCTACCAATCACAGCTAGTGTAGAAGTAGATAACTATTCTTAGATTACTCACCTGTTAGCGAGTTGGTTAGTGGTATTGCCAGGTGTGAAAAAATCTTTTGTGAAAGAAGCAGCTTTTTTCCTTAAAGCTATTCTGTTGCTGTATGAAGTGTAGCTATGATCTTGTTGCCAGAGTGTCCCCTCATCTCCAGCCTCCCACTGGGCAGCAACAGGGGTGTTGCACCAGAAAACAAAGCAAATTGGCTTTACAGGTCAGGTTTGAATGTGAACTGAGCAAGATGTAGTTGAAAAGAGTGGCAAGACGCAGCTGAAGGTGTAGGAAGCCTTTGTTTTCTTTGAAAAGGAGGAAGACTTGTGAGTGAAATCTAGGAGTTAAGAGCTCGCTGCTGTAATTAAAACATTGTAACTCATAATAACTGAAGTCAAGCATTTTAGTTGTTGAGAAACTTGGGTCTTGATCTTACAACTTACATGAAGTAACCTTGTCACATGAACAGCTCCAGTCATGTTTAAAGAATACAGTTTATTTGTACATGTCACTCTGGTATGATGGTTTTGGGATGTCTTGAAAACCTCTATCATCCTTAAAGACTAAGAAGGAATGATCAGGAGGGACTGTAGTTCTGAAGTTCTGTAGTTCTGGCTGTATTTTGAAACTGTAACATTATATATAACCTTGGCCAGGCTAACTCTGAAATTCAGCCAGTGCTTTGAAAAGGTGTTACAAAAGCAGGCAAAGTCTGTCTCATCTCCTCCCGCTTGTATTATTATACAGCAAATTATCAGGCTGTCACCCAAAACTTTAAACAAACTTTTCATTTTCTTTGGGCTGGGATTGGGACAGCCAGGCTGAGAGGTGTTAGGAATATACTTCCCTAATTTGAGTTAGAAATTCTGCTCTACACTACTCTGAAAATCCAAGTGGGAGAAAGAAAAACCTATGGTTAGGTGCCCAGCAGCCATCAGATGTCTTTATAGCTGTATGTGTTTGTGCTTCTGTTTCCAGTTTCTTAGATGTTGTTCATTGGCCATTCTCATAATTCTGGAGGTTTTTAACTCTGTATTGTCTCTAATCAACTGCTGTGGATATAACACTAATTGAAGCTGAAACCTGTATTTTTCATAAGAGGGAAGTGTGACGCTTGAGACGTGGTCTTGTTTTCTTCTTAACAGTTAAGGCAGTTTGTATGGGATGAACTCCTGACATTTTGGATGTTTTGTTCAAATCTTCAGTCTGTACTCAAGGTCTGTGCTTTTTTTCCACGTACTCCAAATGCTTGCTATTTGTCAGGCAGTTAGGTATATAGTTCGCTTGTGCTGGAACACAGGGTGAGTTGCAGCAGGAGAGTCTTGTGTCCTTTGGTAAGAAGCAGTTGTTTTCCTTGTCCCCTCATTCATGAGAAGAACATAGCCAGCAAAACTTAATTCAGTCTGCATTGAGGAGGAGTCTTACCTGATTCACAGTCTCTCTCTCTGTAATGGAAACTTCCCTTGTCAGTCAGGGTGACTTGGGAAATTCTCTATATTTCATATAACTAGTGCTTGCTTATATCTAGCTCTGTCTCTTTCCATTTCTTCCATAGAAAGATATTTAATGAGGTTGTTTCGTGCAGTGAGCTCTTATCTCCTTCTTCACACCCCTCGATCTGCATTGTATGATTGGCTCTATGGTATTTCCTACCTGGACCCGGGGGATTTTCTTTGAGAGTCAGAACATGAGTAACACATCTTGCTTTAGCATCTGGGTCTCTGGATCGTTGTAGTTACTATATGGATTCCATAGTAATATTGTTCTGAAAGATTTACAATTGTTAAATTGAAGGCCTGCACTCCTTTTTGCAAATCCATATCCACATTTTCCTCCTCAGGAACACCTGATCTACATAGTGAGGGCAGTTGATAAATATACAAGATGAGTTCTGGAAACATTGGAAGTGCTATGAATCAGTGAACACCTTCTCCCTTTCAGCCCTGCAGGAACAGATGGACTGGAGAATACAAGGCATCAGTAATTTATGAATGGCTGGGACAGTGCTTCACTTAAATAAAACAACACACAGCATAAAAGACAGTGTTTGAGCCTTGTTCCCAGGCCTTCACTACGGAGTACTTCTATGGAGTGTATAAAGGAGTTACTTCTGAGTCTGTGCTTCTAGACTCTGATGAATAATATATTTAAGTGTTTTAAGTGTCATTGCTACAAATAGGTAGTGGATAGGGAAAAAATATAAAAGGGACTGATTTCCAAATTAATTTCAGTATGTTGGAAGAGTGTATAATACTGTTTTGAATGCTACTACCCATTGTAGTTCTGATATTTCAGGAAATTGTCTGCATTTTGAACACTAACTGTGACCAAAGATAATTTGCTGTATGCTTAATGCTTCTGATATATTTTGATCTGGATATAGTATAATACATAATTTTATGCTTTATTCAGGCATATCAGTATTTTATTTGTTGCAGTACAACCCTTTTGCTGCATTGTAAGTGCTCCAGTTGAATGTATTTGAGTAGTTTCCTGGCCTGAGGTTTTCAGCACTGATGTTGTCTTCTTTCATATTCTTCCTCTGCTTTGTTGTTCTTTTTTTTTAATTATACCCGTGTTGTGCAAATGGGAAATTGACGCTTAGAAATCATTTTGTGTTGAGATTCACACTGAATTATTTTTTGAGAGATGACTTTACAGGTGTGGTTTTTTTTTCTGCATAACCTTTTCCTGCATGCATCTTGCTTAAGAATGTCAGCAACATATAAATTCAGAAGTAACACACTGAGAGATAATTGCTGAAAATATGTTGATACACTGAAGGAGCAAGGCAAAGCGGACTCTGCCAAGTAGCATTCTAGCCAATGAAAAACTGAGCTCTGCATTGTATCTTTAGGAAAGTGGTTTAGAGATTTGGGTGGCATTGTCCCATTGGGAACCAGTGTTCCAAAGCTAGCTCCCATCTGAATTGACTTTTACATTTTTTCTGAGAACGCTTTTTCCAAGAGCAATACAAAAGTGTCAAATGTCACTGAGGTGCAATGTGTGAGTTGGTGCCTGCAGTTGCTTTGAAATTTCTGTCAACATCTGTGGAACTGATAGGCTTACAAGTGCTGATTGTAACATTATGCTGCTGGTCCTCTGGTTGCAGTTAATTGCATGCTGTATTGGTACTAGTTGCTTGCTCTTAATGTGCATGCTAGCAAGTGGAAGAGTTTAGCAAACATTAAAAATCCCATTTTCCTCACGTCCAAGTGAAATTAAATGTTAGAAGTCACCCATTGCTCTTATTTCATTTACCCTGAAGAACTAGAGATTTGTTTCTAATAAGCAGTGTAAAGTCGCTTAATTATTTACATTTGCTAAAGAGGCAGTGTTTATAGTTGTACAGTGCTCATAGTACTGAGCCGCATTTTCCTAAGACCTGTTCTCTTTATTGTGCTGTTCCCGCTCTGTGGATCAGTGCTGGGCAGAACGTCTTTCTGAGATGTGCTTCTGCATGAAGCTCTCCTACACATTAGTTGCCCATATGCATTTTCAAAACAATCAAGAGCTCTAATTCCAAAGAGCTGCTGACAGTGATTGAAATAATACATCTGATGCTGGCACTTGGGGTGTTTTTATCCTAAGAACAGATATAGCTGTGTCAGAAACGAAATAGAGGACAATTTTGTTGATACCAGAACGAATTGTTGGGACATATGCACTTTGGCGTAGCAAATATGGAATCATCAGTTCCTAAATTTTGTGAACTGGTAAAGAAGCCAGTGCTAAGGGTTGGATATCCTTTGTGCTCTTAAAAAGTCCAAATAATCATACAGCTTTCACTGAAAGCAAAATCCCAAATCCTCAGGTGTTCCCTCTGGGGAAATGTTGCCAATATACCTTCCACTCAGTATCAATATTCTGGCAGTTTATACTCCTAACATTTGCCTAATGGGCA
Organism: Excalfactoria chinensis; assembly: GCF_039878825.1. NCBI lineage: Eukaryota > Metazoa > Chordata > Aves > Galliformes > Phasianidae > Excalfactoria > Excalfactoria chinensis. The sequence continues at coordinate 42,060,915 of NC_092828.1, forward strand.
AGGTTTTCACCTCCAATGTGGTTCATGTTGATGGTGGAGGGAAGTAGGGAGAATATTATGGGAAATTTTATGCAGTTACGTGACTAATAGGATAAGAGGTAATGGCTTTAAGTCGCACCAGGGAGGTTCAGGTTGAGTATTAGGAAACACTTATTCTCAGAAAGAGTTTTGATGCAGTGGCACAGGCTGCCCAGGGAGGTGGTGGAGTCACCATCCCTGGAGGTGTTCAAAGAACTGCAGAGATGTGGCACTGAGGGATGTGGTTGGTGGACATGGGATGGGGGTTGGACAGGATGATCTTACAAGCCTTTTCCAACCTTAATGATTCCATGATTCTATTCTACCATTCTATGACTACTTCTATGTATTGCTAATGTTGTGGAAACTGTGAGCGACATGAAACATAAGACACCACACTCACTGGAACTTTTTTATTTTTTATTTTTTTTTTTCATGCAGGATCTGCTTGTATTATCTCTGAAAACATCTATTCAGTTATTTGGGTAGAGCTGAGTTTTGCTGCTTCTTAGTCAGATCCAGACTGAGCCCCACAAGCCAGAGGCCTAATCAATACCATACTAACTGCTCCATTAATCCTCTTTTGCTGCTATTTCTCTCCCATCTATCCAGGAGACTGTTGTTACCTCAGAGCAGATAATTGATTTTTTCTAGGTAATAACTGTAGCAGCTTATCAGTGATATTTTCCCCCATTCCCCTGTACTGCAGGTCCCTATTACGGTCTGGCAGATCAGAGCTGCTTTCTGATTACTCTGAAGCAGTGACTGTATGAACTGCAGCCTAATGCAAAAAGCCACAGTCAGTGCAACTACCAGCCATGCCTAACTGCCTTATCCTTGCATCTTGGTGGTGGTGGGAGAGGATCTCGTTTTATTCAGACTGATTTATAAACTTCTGTGTATGACAGGAAGTACAAAGCTTTACTGGTCTTCCTTTCACCATGCTTTGCTACAGATGGAGAGTGTAAAGTACTGTTCCTTTCCAGTATTAATAAAACCGTCTACACATAAAAAATAGCATTGACTTTTAGCAAGAGTAATCATTCTTCCTTTTGTCTACCACCTTTGAAATCGGTATAATTTCATCTTTGAACATATACCATTTTGTAGCTGGAATTTGAGGTGAGCAGGGATTTGAGTTGCTTAAGAAAGTAAAACTGATATGGCTTTGCACATGACTTTCTGCATGTTGTAGTGTAACCGGAACAACTTTAACTTCATGTGCCCATTAAATATAAGCACAGATAAAGGGTTTTGATTTGGTGTAAAGATCTTAGGTGTTATGCTCATGCTACTGAGCTCACTGAACTCAGATTTACTTTACATCTGTACTGATATACTGTGGGGGGAAAAAAGAATTACAGGTGCATTATTTGTAGCAGCAATGAAACAATCTTGTTCTCTTTTAGCTACACAGGTGGAGAATGAATTTCCAGGTGCACCCAGAGCTCTTTTTGAGTGTAGGAGATCAGCTTCTAGAGAATGATTTGCTTTTCTAAGTTGCCTTAGAACTTGTTTGAATTTTGAGGACTTCCTCTAGCCTCTAATGCAATCTGTAGCTACTATTGCCCTGTGCCTGACCTGGTAACTTTTAATGTCATGGTCTTAACAACAGAAAAACACAAAGCCTTGAATCTCTTGCTAGTTTTCATTGCATGCCGATCTGTTTTATTGCAACAAAGTATAGTATCTATTAAGGCAAAACAAAAACAAACAAACAAACAAAAAAACAAAAAACAACCCAAAAACAAAAAGAAACAACACCAACTCATTGTGCATGCTCCATTAAGTTTTTTATGATACTAAACTAAGGTTTGTCTGGATGCAGTGTGTAAACATCTAAGGACATGGGAAAGGGTAATTAATGCTTAATCTTTTCTCATCAGTAGGCCCAGGCAAATTACACTGGTGGATGAAAACTGAGAGGTTTTGTTCCTTAATCATTTTTTGCCAGGAAATTCTTTTCTGGAAGAACACAACCCAGAAAAATACAGATCTCTGCCTGAATTTGAGACTAGCATATAATAAGGAGGAGTTACAGCTCCTATACGCAGCTGTAACTTGTCTGTGGGAAGCTGCTCCACAGCTGTACCTTGTTAATGTTAATTATTATATATGGCCCTTGCACTAAAGGGGGGGAGGGTGTAGAGGTTCCTTTTACTAGTCAACTATTGCTGGTAGAGGACTTGGTGGATGCTCTACTAGCTGCTGTTGGTGCTGTGAGTAGCTTTCTATTAAATTGATGAATATTAACTAACTTTTCTGGGACTGGCAAATTTTGCACTGAGCTGGTGCTTGATTTGCTTTGTCACCCAGGTGCTCCTTAGCATTTGTTAAGATGAAACAAAAAGCCTTAGTCTTATGGATGCTCAGTTAATGTAGTGTATAAGGGCAAGGCTGAAACAATGTTGTGTTTCATTTCCTAGCTAGAAATGGCGGAAACCTTGATATACTTAGGCTTGTGGCATGTCTGCTGCATTACAAAGGTTGCCTGTGTTTTGTGAGGGAGACCACAGTCAATGTGATGGCTGTATGTTAAATTGTTTTGTTATATTCTTATTTGAAAAGGGAAAAATAGTGGTTTGAAAGATAGGGCAAAATATGATTTTCTCATTCCTTCCCTCATTGAAAAATGACTTTATGTTATACAGTAAGGATCTAGCTTGTCTTTGAAGTCAAGATGTTGATGTGGTTGTTGCAGAACTGTAATGAAACTGTAACTGCTAAGTGTGAGTAGGTGAGAAGAAACCACTCAGAGAGCAGCTGATAAGGTCTGTAACCAGGAGAGACATATGGATGGAGTACCAGCCTTCTGTGCAGCCAGCTGGGCTGCAGCTTCCTGGGGTAATGTCTGGGGAGCTGAAGAAGCCAGGCTGAGCTTTACTTTTCCATCCATAAGTCATGGATCCTTGTTCTTTGCCATGCCCACTAGAAGCAAATCACATGACAGATGAGGAACTGCTCAGCTCCCCTTTAGATTAAGGCTAGAGATTCTTTCTTGTTTTGTGCAGTGGATTAGAAATAGAACTCTGTACAGTAAATGGCCTTCCGAAGAGTCATGACTTCTGTGTCAAAGAACTTAGAGTTAACAAAAAATAATTATTTCCTCATTTATTAATTCACCTCATAAATAAGAGTGATTTTGGCTTAGTATATGAATGCATAATAATACCTAAATTAAGTATAGAAATGACAGGAATAGAGAGGCTTAGGATGTGCTGTGATTTAGTTTATATGTATAGCCTCACTTAGCTCCCTGTGATTTGTATGTTATGAGACACTGTGATCAGAAGCATAGAAGAATGATAAATATTTAGAAAGAGATATTTGTTTTCTTCTGATTTCTCCTGACTTCTCTATTGCAAAGGGAGCTCTTAATTGAGGGGGCTGAAGCACAGCTGGTTGTTTCTATCAGAAATTGCCTGTCTCTAATTAGGGCAAGCAAGTGCAGAGTGACAAAAGCAGAAACATGGGTGAAGAATGCCATGGAGCATTTGGGGCTCTTCTGCTTCTTTTCCCAGAAGGTTTTTTTTTTGTCATTATGCAAGAAACTTTCATGAATGGGACCCACAAGTTCTTCCTTTTTTTTCACATTTCCAGTTAGTAAGCAGGTCTGCTTTCCAGAGACTTTGAATGCTTACTGCTCACTAATTTACATGGATCTCTTTGTTAAATGCCATTAAAATCATGCGGTAATTTAGGAATCTACTAATTTTACATCCTTTTGAACTAAACTCTGCATTATGCCATGGTAAGCTAGGAAATACCACTTGCTGTTATGGTTTTGTAATTAGGTTCGTGTTGCTATTCCACATCAGAACATCATGTGGGATAATGGGAGTTAAGGAGACAAGTTTTTCTTTTTTTTTTCCTTTTCTGTGGACTGCCTTAAATGGGCATGGGGGGAGGGGGCGGCATCGCAAGGAAGGTCGGGAAGGGGAAGGGGATTCCGCCTGGTTCCCTGCGAGGAGATGGAGTGGTTGGAACTTCCCGCCTCCCACCGCCCGCCGGTGAGATTTGGACTTGGTTTTCTGCTTGTTAAAACTCTGTCGTTGTTGTTTAGTGTCATTGGGTTCATTAAACTGTCGTTCGTTCTCAGATCATTCTTTTTTTTCATGTTTTCTCTCCTAGACCCATTCGCAACCTTCCTTCCCTTCCCCTCTCCCGGAGCGCACGTGGCCGGGCCACGCCGCGCTGTTAGAGAGGGGAGGTACTTTGTTCCTTGTCTCCCTGGGTTTGTTCCCGCTGTCACGGAGTGAGCTCTAGTGAGAAGTCGGTGACACTTGCAAACTTCTAAGAAGCTTCATAAAGGGAAAAATAGTTAACATCTGATAACTGTGCAAATATTACAGTGATGACAGCAGGAAAGAATCCTGGAGGGCGTTATTAATTCTTCTATAAGAGCAAGGCTTAGTCTGTGCTTAGTAGATAAGTGTTGGTCTTCTCATCAAGTAGTGTGGAGATGGACGCTGTTTCAGTGAGTCTTATTGTAAGAAACATAGATTTGTTCTTAATCAGTGGATGAGGCTTTGAAGACTGTTCTGACATAGTGCATTTCCATTTAAGGAAGGCAGCATCCACTCAGGGAAAATGAACAAAATGCAGAAATATGAAGTAACTGGAGTTGTAGGTGAACTTGCATCTGGCATCTCCAAGTGAGAACGGGAGAAAGAATAAATGAATACAGAATAAAGGGCTCAGATTCAAGTCTGTTTTTGTATTTCTATGTATCTGCTCATACAGCTTTCCAGATTTTTCTCTTGGGGCTGACAATAATTACTGTAATATAATAATTACAAGCAAAATGCATCTGTCTGTTTCTATTACAAAGTACTCAGACTCTTGGTGTTTGTGATGCTTTTTCTACTATCGAAATCTGTTTGTTTGGGGGAAGCATGTGAGGTGATATGAGGCTGGAAAGGGTGTAGAAAGTTACAAGTTGCACTTATTCCTTCAAGCACTGTTGAAAGATAGCATAATCCTTTTGCAATCATATCAAAGAATAATGACTATCTTTGATTCATACCTGTACCACCATTAAATAATAATTAGCATTACAGGAAACATTGTTTCACACTGGCGTGTGGTAGTGACTGGTCCTGGTTCCCTATTAAAATAATTTATGTATGGGAAAATGCTGAGCTGCTTTTCTGCTTTCTTTTTTTTTTTTTTTTTTTTTTTTAATTTTTATTTTTTATTTTTTAGAAAAAACTTTTAAACTTTAATCTCAGTAAGAACTAATTCATTTCCCCTGTTCCTTTAGGAAAGTCTTGTTGCTTTATATTAGGTGAATTTATCTCCAGAGAGACAGCTACCTGGCTAAGAATTGTTCTCTTGCTTGAAGTGAACCTGTTAATGAAAATAAGGAAAATCACAAACTTTTACCTTACTACAGATTTGGGCAAATCCTCTGTTTCTCAAAATAATTATTGCAAGAAGAAAGTGAAGATGCTTTAAGCAAATGATGGTGCGTGTGCTGAGTACTCAATTGTCTGACCTGAATGAAAAGTGGGGAAGGAAGGCACTGATGTCTGAGCTGATAAATTTGAAGCCAAACTCGTGTAACTTTATAGCCTAAAAATGTTATACTAAGCATTCTATTACTGTTTTAAGCATTCCTTTGATAGAGAATTCAGGTAGCTCTTCTCAAAATATTCTGTGTCAACAACCTATCCAGCTGGGCTAGATTGGATCTCTGTGACAGTGCTCTGTTTCAAACAGGGGCCACCTTTGACACTTTTGTAACTTCTACTGCTTGAGCTCAAGAAGTTGCTCTGTTATGTAACAATCTCCCTTCTCCATTTGGTGCTGTTATGAGTCCAATTGTAATTCCTCAGTACTTTCACAGTGGATGGCAACTGTGGAAGAAGTAATAGATTTTTTTGCATTGCTGATACTCTACAGCCCTTCAGATTTGGATAATAATTTAGTTTGATTTGTTGTTTAGTATTTTTTGAAGGGTTTGTGAGTATTACTGACCATTAATGTAAGCACTAGGAAGTGTTTGCTAGGGCCATGCTTAATGGGAACAGTCACTGTATGACATTTAGAGACTCAGACTACCAGGTTGGATCAGACTTGAGAATCATCTCTTTGCCTCATTTTCCTGTGGCCTGCCCCAAATGCCTGGTGGAGTGGTGAAGCCCAAGAGATAGTTACTATCATATTCCTATAGAGTAGGTCTCACCTTTCTCTGCTTGTTAGGGCTGTCACCCTCTAGTACTCTATCCGCTGTAAGAATTCTAATAGTTAACAGTTAATCTGGACATTTTTGCTATCCATAAAAACATCCCAATGTGAAAACCCCTTATCTTCAAGGACTTTTCTGTGGCAAAATTTTATCCTCTTCTGATACAGTGCAAGAAAAATATTTTTTCTTCTCTGCTTTTTCTTAGGCTTGTGTTTTATAGGAAGTTTTCAGTCTTTTTCATTTTTGAGTTGTGCATCCTCTGTATACCGGTATTTTCATGTATGTATCGTGTCCTTACTCATCCCTGCCTTTAAAGTAAGAGTTGTGATTGTGTTCCACCAGTCTCTTCTATTCTAATTTGGGGCAGTTTGCTGATGTGTAGTTAGATTCTTTGGACATTCTTCACACATAGTAAGACCAAGGCCTGTATCACTGTATAATGATCTTTTTTCAGGCATTGGGTCTAGAGCAAGCTAAACCTAGGATGCTGTTTCTGAACAAGTGCTTGAAATGGCAGTATTTAGTGTTGGCTAGTCACAGCTTTCATATCTAAGGGACTAATTTCAGTTTTGGCAAGTATCTGATACATTGTGAGAAGAGTTTAAGTGCTTTTAAAATGACAGCCATTATTTTTTTTTTTCTGTAAGATTGAATCAGATATGAGGTCAAAGATCAGAAGATTAATTCTGCAGCCTGGAAGAATCCTTCTAAGCTGGGCAGTGTGGCTTTTATGACTTGGGCGGCCTTTTCCTTTGAATAACAAGGACGATGTAGCTGTGCCAAGGACAATCCAAAATACAAACAGTAACGATGCTGCAATTCATCTTAAGGGTTCTTATTAAAACTCTGCAAGTAGGACTCTTTGATGTAGCTGGGTGCATTATTGACTTTAAAACAAAGCTGTGGCCTATGGGAAGTATAAAATCCTGACCCAATATAACTGAAATAATCAAAAGAACAATGAAGAGCACATTTAAGCTCACCGAATGTATTCCCACACTGCCCCTTGGAGAACTTACAGAGTAATGCAATCTTTGATTATGTGGCCTGTCTACATTTAAAATAATCTCTTAAAAAATAATTCTTGTTCTAGTATCCTGTTTGCATAAAAAATAAAATAACAAAGCAAGTAAATGTGTTCACAAGCCAAAACATCAGGCATCAGATCAAAACGCAGAATTATGCCAGTATTTATGCTTTGGGACAATATTACTAAACCATATTTCTGCACAAAATCCAAAGTAAATACTTAAATAAATGAGATGAAAGTTTAGGTCAGCTGCTAAATTGAGACCGGAGCTATGGACCCTGAGAGGGAACTGGGCTGAAGGCCTGCAGTGGTTTGCTTACGTTTTTCTATTAGAGCTAGCAGTGTTCATACTGCTATGCAGATTTTTCTAATAGATCTCCCAATTTATTTATTTATTAAGAGAAGTCTAATGACAGTAGTAAAATACAGTGACAATAGAATCAGAATGGCTTCAGTCTGACTGCTCTGAATGAAAAAGATACAAAAGAATACATGTTAAAAGCTTAAACAAAGGTGAAGGTCCTCGCTTTAAACAGTGCTTTTCGATAGAGAGGACCAAACATTTGAACAACCTGTGCTAAAGGTTGTTTTAAAACAACAAAAGAAAACAAAACCACAAAAGAAAAAAAAAAAAAAACAAAAAAACTCTTCATGAGGATTTTAAATTGGGAGCCATCAAGCTCCAAGTTCTAGTCCTTTAGGACAGGATAGGGACTAGAAAGAACTTACATTACTTCACTGGTTTTAAGCTCCTACGCACGAAACTGCTTTTTCAATGATGTGTGAAGCAGTATCTTCTGTTTTATCTGGAAAATTTTAGTGGCTTTATATTCATATAAGAACACTTCCCTTAAGAGCCTGAAAGTATGTCACAGACTGACCAGGGTTGCTTTCTCCCAGAAGGTGAAGAATGATATTGAGATCTGAAGAGCTTAATGCACATAACCAGAATTCTCTTGAAATTTTCCTCTTCTGTGCGTCTAAACAAATTTCTGGGAAAAAAACAGTCTCTCCTTCTCTGCTTTTTATTTTTCTTCCAGATGGAGAATCAATTCCAGTCACAGCTGCTGATCGGGCTTGCTTGCGCCCTCTGGCTGTATAAAATGCATGTTTCTGTCACTGAGGTTTAACTAAAAGGATTTATGCTGGCTGATGAGCCACCCCTTTTTAGAGCTGAAATAGTTTCTCTACTCTGTTTTGCCAATTAAGATTCTGTATATGCTCTTATTTCTATTACTTCTAAACACTTCTGTTTTTGGCTTTGTAACCTGCTTGGTCTTCTAGTAGACATGATCTTCATTAGATTTAGGAGCACAAAGCCAGACCCATGCTGTGTGCATGCAATGGACTTCTGTACACTGCTATGCATCTCTGCAGTACCCACTTTTAAAGAGGAGGTGATAGATCAGTTCTTGTCTGTTAAGCTCATAAGATCCCACTGTTTTGAAACAGTGCTATTTTAAAGTTGATTTCTGTTGCAGTTTGATCTTTGTGAAGCTGTTATGTTTTGATTGGATCTTATTTAAATTTGTGGGAAAATAAAAGATATTTAGACAAATAAGTAAATCAAACAGCCTTGCTATTTGGATGCCTGTGATATTTATCTTGGGTGTCCCATTGGACTCCTTTGACATTGTACCAAGTAGTGGAAAAATTTACTATTAAAAAAACATAACATTTTATCATGAATGATATGCAATATACTATGCTACATCATTGGTAACTGTAGATCAATTGTACATGCAAGTTAAAACAATAGACAAAATATGAAGTGATAATGTTACAGAATGCTGTGTTGGCCTACAGTGATCCTGGTTGAGAAAAAGCATTTGAACGTACTTGCATTGTACTGATTTATTGTTATTTTTTTCCAAATACTACCGTCTGTGATTACATTATTTCATTCAATGTGATCTAAATTAATGAGTAAAGCCTTGAAAAATTGCTCTGGTAAAGATAACCTGGTCACAATCCACTTCTGAGGCTTCTCTTTATTACAGACCTTTGAAGAAACTGTCTTTCAATACAGCATACAGACTAGCAGAAACTGGAGCAGATTTGAGGTGGAAAACAAAATATAGTGTATATAATGTACTGTTAAGGAAAAGAGATATAAATATTAAAAGATAAAAAAAAAAAAAGAAAAGAAGGAAGCTATAGATAAAGAAAGTAGGAGATTAAAAGAAAATAACGACTGATTCTGTCTTCTTCACATATCTCTTTTTGACAATCTCAGAATGTGTTTTGCTCAGCCAGACCCAGGTAATAAAGGATTGTTGAGGGTGCACAAATGTCTTTTTTTTTTCTTTCTCAAGGTATATTACTAAATCAAATGTGATATGATCTGATCCAGATTCTCCAGTCGCACAAACATGAGTGTGGGGCACATAGTAATGCCACAGTCTGATTTCAAAATTGTGGTTTTACAACATAAACAAATTCCTTATATTGGGAAACAAGTCAGTTACCCTTGAAAAGCATACTTTTGAGTATTTTGACTAAGCATGCAGTGTAACACTTTATTACTGATTTACATGTGGAAGTATTTTTAAGGTGGTCAGCAACGTATGACCTGATTGCTCATGCTGTCATGTTGGTATATGTGGCATTCCAATTAAACACAACCATATCCCCTTGCATCTGCAGGTATAGTTTAGTGTTCAGTGTTTGATAGATTGGGTGGGCAGTAATAATGAGTTAATGTAAGTCTTTTGATTTTTCTCTAGGTCCGAAGGTGGCTTAACTTTCTGGCTCAAATGGAACTACAAGATGTGTGAATGAAGGTAGGCAAGGTGAATTCATTCCTTTGACATACAGTCTTCTGAGGTATTGTCAATCTTATTAAATATGTAATCTGGCAGAAGAATGCTTCAAAAACAGTAGGTCAAAAATAGAATGGAAACAACAATTTTGTCTCTTGTATTTCTGAATATTGAAAAAGTGTCGTCCTTCAGTTCTTGAAAGAACCTTGTGGAAAAATCATTGGAAAATATTTCTGTCATTTGCTGTTAATATTTAATGGAAAAAAAGTGATTAAAAATCGCTATTACATTTTTACAATGTAGCTTTTGAGTTGCTAGAGTGCACTTGTGTAAACTGCTGATTTGAGGATGAGAAAAGGATTTTTTTAGGTGAATGTTGGGTCCTCACTGTAACCAATTACCGTGAGAAAATAGAGCTTTAAGTAAAATGCCAAACAAACCCATGATAGAAATAACGATAACCAGTTTTCAAGTGTGTTTTCTGCTGCCAGAGAAATCTGAATGAATTCTTGCTAGTTTTCGAGAAAAGTCTGACATACTCGGAAGATGGAAAAGGGTGAAATGCACACTGTGATTAATTCAGGCCTATGTAATATGCTGTTTCTATAAAGTTATTGTTTGTGCTGTGCACTTATACCTAGCAAAGCTAATTAGCTACCAAAATGCCAGTAATTACCTTTTGTCTTAAAGCAGAAGACAAGGAGTGGTCTTTTGCTTCTTGAAAAGAAATTCTGACACAGAATTGCTTTAATGACTCACCTAAGTCTTAACATTGTATAGGCAGCCTCATGCTTCTTTCTGGAGTTTTTGTATTGGTGGAGTAGTGCTAGGAAATGAACGATTGTCACAGGAATCATGCTCTGAATACTTCAGCACAGATAGAAGTGTAAATTCCTGTCTCCTTTTTTCATATGGAGATTAATGTTACTGAAGTGAATGAATTGTTTAGTCTTATTTTTAAAAAAGCTAATTTATAGTTCTGTTTGGTAAATATGATAACGCTGAAGTATCTGATATGCAGTAGAATATAGAAAAGGGTGTAGTACTTTCATTATAAGTGTTTGCAGCACTTGTGTAGCAGCAACAAATGTTTTCAATGCTGTCAAAGTGTCAATAAGAGACTCCTGTTCCTTGCGGCATCAGTGTGTTTTGTCTAAACAGGGATTCACCTCCATAGTATTAAAAGCCTACTTTTTTTTCCCACTTTGTATACTGTTGCATGCTTTGTTACTTGAAGTTAAAGGGAAATGTTATAATGGAAAAATTTGATATTCAGTTCTGTATGCCTGAATAAGTAGATTTATTTTGAATTTGTGTTTATTTAATTCATTGGTATTAAAAGTGGGGACATAGCAGGTCTTCTATTAGCTAGTTTGTTAAAATTGGTTATTTTTAGACTAATACAGTGAGTATCTGTACATCTATCTACTAGTGCTGTCTGGACATAGAATTTCAGAAGACCATTTTGTCAACATATAGTTCCAACACGACTTTTAAGTTAGGTCTAACTTTGACAAAATGAGCTGGATACAAGCTATTTAACTGAAACAAATGTATGGACTGTGGTTTTAATGTCAGGATTACCATTTGTCCTGTTATCTTTTCACCTGCAGTGGAGCATCTTCCAGGCACAGGACAGGCAATAATTAGGTTTGTGGGTAGCCAACCACTACTATCAGCTGGTCCTCAGAATTGTCTCTGCTGCCTTAAACTTTGCTCAGTGAACATGTGTTTTGGCCTACAGATTCTTGTCAAGTGCTATGTATCCTTAGAAATTATCCTCAAATCAGGTGCTGAGCAGGTGCAAAATGTTGTTTGTTTTCACTTTAGTTCCTTTTTGTTCTTGCTAGAGTAGATGGAACTGTGTATGGTGCAAGGTAATATCAAATTTATAACACTTCATCTTTAATTGAGGGGGAAAAAATATTGCAGGTAAAAATGATCATAAGTTTGAAAGTACTTTAAAAGCACTGGTATATCAAGATGTCTGAGATGAAATATTACTAATTATTTTGGATTAGCCTGGATGTTGTAATGTGGCAGTCAAGCATGGTACTACACAATTATGAATAAGAAAACATTTTAAACTAACGTTACTCCTATACACTGCCATGCACTCAGCAAATCATACACATCTGTATCAGACAACTTATGTATAACATAACTAATGACCTGATGAGCTGGAAGGTTTCTGATCTGAAACATTTCTAACAACCAGGGTTACTGTTAGTGAATGAAATGCAATCAATGAGTAATAGTCAATGTATCCACAACAATGGATCAGAAGTGCCCTTACAATTGCTGCCCTATAAGATCAGGAGCTGATTTGTGTTTTACAGTGATATTACTCTGTAAAAATATGGTTGTTCTCCACAACGTGCCAAGCTACCCAACTCCCAAGATATATTAGTCTACATAGCAGAACATGTGTAGTGTCCCTCCAATAAAAGTGCTAGTCAGCAAATGCTTCAATCATTTGTCAAGGTACTTAGTGATTAGGTTTTGTTTTTTTTTTCAGCTAGCTTTAACAATAATTAAACCACAAAACATGAATATTAAAGAAAATGCAGAGATCTGCTGCTTTTGTAAACATAGTAACCAATGCATTGATGTTGAAATGCTTTTTGTTTTTTGTTTTTTTGTTTGTTTGTTTTTTAGTTAGAAGAAATGGTTAGAAAAACAGAGACATTCTTCCTCATTCTCAAACTGAAACACAGAAAAATCTAAAAATATGAAACTAGCATCTTTGGTATTGGGAAGGCTTTTGTAATTCATCAGAACCTAAGAATGATGGTTTTTAAAACTTTATTTTCTAATTACATTTCACAACAGTTTTTTCCATTTGGAATTGGCATTTCAAATTAGTACTTGAAACAAAAAAAAATTGACTTCAAAAATGTTGTTTTCAGTATGCCTTTTGTCTTAAATCTATCATAAGAAATAGTTACTTTGACAGGATGGGGAGTGGAGGAGGACCAAACTTTATTTTTCAGCATTTAGGGATCTTGAAGATCCATGTCCTTCATTTAAAATAAATGAACTAAAACATTCGATCTGAAGATAATTTGCTTTAAAGCAATTGTTAGATTCTACTTCCTCATTTTTAAATTGTGCTTTGGAGAAACAAAACATACTTCCACAAATTTTAACTAGAATAGTTTCAGTAACTTAGTAACAGCCAAGTGAATTTAATGAAAAATGCCTTATGTCTATAGAACACAAGGAGTCTTCTAGACTTGCACATCAGTTCAATAATTATTTTGGCTTGTGTTCAGAAAGACTTTTGTTCTTTCCTCATGTGCCTCTCTGGAGTGTTGAGGATATACAAGCCTCATGACTTTAAGATAGAATTCTTCCACCAAATAAATCATATTTTGATGGAGAGGAATAACATCTCTGAAAATATGGAGCTATTATCTGCATATATATGAATAGTGGATCCTCAGAGATCTGTAATGTAAGACTTCAGAATATTTAAGACTTTCTAAAATTGTTTTGAGGCAATAGCAGGTCACTAGCAAGGTTATTATGAATATGTCACTTAGGGTTATGGTCTTTTAGAATGGGATTTCCAACCTGTCATTGGTTAAATCTTGTTTTTGTGGATATGGAAGGTAATGATCACAGAATCACAGAATAACCCGGGTTGGAAGGGACCTCAAGGATCATGTGCTACTGGCTAGTAGCTGAATGATGCCAGCAACGAGCAGTTCAGAGCAGTGCATCCTCTGGGGTAACTCATGCTGTTTACACACTAGGCATGGAATTAGTGGTACAGCATTTCTCTCCTTCCATTTGTCTTTCAACTTAAACATGTTTTCAGTGGTTCTAAGTGCAGGTACTTCTACCTTACAAGACTATGCCATTAATTACTCCAAAGATTTCTCTCCATTGTCTCTTGTTTCTTCCCTATCTTGATTCATATCTGCATCTGGAAAGGAGAAAGGTCCAAGTTATCAATCTGTCAAGGGAAAAATATATAGGTTGATCATAAATTATAGGTTACAGCTCAAGGCGGCCAATACTGGAAGAAGGGTTATAATACTGTGTTCTAGACGGATTTAAATTTGTCATAGACTATAGAAGTATTGAGAACGTCAGTCTTTTAAAGCTGAATTTCTGCTAAGCAAAGCTTAATTTCTGGTTTTTGAAACAGTTCTTAACAATGCATCCTACAGAAAAGAATTTAAAAGCAAAAAGCCACAAAAAGTTGAATGTGAGTTTAACTTTTAAGAATAGAAACTTTCTTAAGGATTTCTTGGTATTATGTTTAATTTTTAACCTGCGGGAAAGTTTTTGGCATCAAAGAAATCTAAGATTTAACTGTGGAGGATGAGAAAACTTTATTAATTTTGTCTCAAGAAATCAATGATTTGAGTTTCAATCTTTTTTTAGAGGCATCTTTATTCTTTATCTCCCAGTTCAGCCTCAGAAATAAATGTCCCTCGTACTCTGTCATATGATTTACAGGTTGTTGGTTTGAGACTCAGGGACAGTAAGTCAATATTCTTTTAGAAAATCCTGCAGAGAGTTAAGATTGTCTAGCGTGAGATGTGCAATCAGAGTCAATCTGCTGTTGAGAAGCTATATTCTCTACTTTGTATGGGAACGCCCACCAAAATAATTTCCCAAGAGTTTTTTAAAGGCTTGTCATTGAAATGCCCAAGAGGATTTAGGTGGAATCCTGGAAAGCTGTGAAGGGTGTAAGTGTGTGACCTTGGTAAATCTTCATCTCTGTTTTCACTGCAGGGGCTAATCAAGCTGAGCTTGTATGCTCAATACTATGATATTTACTGTAAATGGCAACTTATAATTTAAAAAATGCCATTCCAATTGAAAACAGGAGCTTATTACTGGCAATGTGTTTAAGATTTTGGTTTAAAAGAAAAAACAAAAAAAAAGATACCAAATCTCTTAGCTTACTTTGACTTGGATGACTATACCAGTACTGATAGCAAAGTATTTAACCTTATTGTATTTGTGGTAAGAATTTCTTTCAGCTAGCTTAAAAATAACACTCCTGAAATACAGAGCAGAGGGAAATTTCAGTAGCTTCTTTTTTCTTTCTTTCTTTGTTTTTTTTGACTGGGGGAAAGGGTTGGAAATTAACCTGAAGCACTTGGAATGGAGTGTAAAGCTTTATCCTTCTTGGGAATACAGTTAAATTGACTTGTTGTGAATTGGAGACAGAGATATCAACTAACTTCCGAACCTGAAGAGCATTTTCTTTCACTTTTTTGGGAATGTTTTAGTTTTTGAAACATTTCAGCACAGGTAACTAAATGATTAAGAAGAGCAAAATTATTTATTATTCCTTTGGTGGAAAAGATACTTTTACATAGAATAGAATCATCTACATTATTCTAATGCAGAGAGGTTGCTGTGGTCGTGTAATGAGTTCTGGTTTAGAAAAGGTGTCACCTGGGCTTTGAAAAATGAATACTGAAATATGGGATGACTGCTAATAATATTTATTTCTCTCTTTGGGAAAAATAACAGGCTTTTGTTGCTGTTTTTATTGCTTAAATATGATTGTGTAGAGCTTCCAGAATTTTTCTGTAGTATTGCAGAAGGTGATATGTCAGGAGGAGCAACAGAACTCACAAGCTCATGACACTAGCAGCACTAATTATGCTGTGTCTTTTATTTCTTGCTGAAGAGTGGCAACATTTCCAAGGAAGTCATTTCTCCTTCTACAAGGGAAATAACAAAAATAACAAAGCCTAACAGTGGAAGTTGCTGATGTAAGAAAAGTCTTGAGCTGGTCAGGCCAAAAAATATAATGATATGAATGATAATATTATTATATGATGACTCTTGTGAATAGAAGCCTCAAATTAACTGTAGAAAATTTATCAGTAATTAAAACAGGACACCCAAAATTCATGGTCTGTAATTTTGTTGATTAGGGGACTTTGGAGCCAGAGATGGTTCTTTACTGCTGAGGATCTTAACCATCTTTCCCACTTGAAAATCTTTGTGTGAACTGTCTGAAACAAAATGTAATCAGTAGATTTTTCAGGACACTTTTGAAGAAGTTTATTGTAAAAACAATAATATAATTATGAACCTTTGTTTAAAATACATGATCTTTTGGGGATCCCTCTAGGATGTTACTGTGGCAGAAATTTGGAATGTTAGCTTAACGCACCAGTATAGTAGGAGATAGTGATAATCGTCTATTTCTTTTCGTTTTGCTTTATAGCATGTAACATAATGCTATTTTCAAGTCATTTCAGTAGCCCCATGCCTAATCTATAATTACAGGTCTGATCTGATTGTATTTTAGCGGATTGACTGCTTCTCATAGCAACTGAATTAGGCTAAATAAAGATTAAAAAGCACTTTGTGCTTTCAAAAAGACTTTTAAAAGTTATATGGAGTGAGTAAGATTCTTAGAGGGATTTAGTAAAACTACAGTGAGCATATTCATCTCAGCACAAGCTGTTCTGCCAGACTCATCAATGGAAGCTGCTGAAGGTAAATCAAGCCCTCATAGATCAGAAGCAGTGATGGGTCCTGTGACAGTTTCCTCTGAATTGCAGCTTGTGATTAATCTCCCTGCTTTGATATTAGTGAGCTAGCAAAGAGTTTGAACTCTTGTAATCAATGATCCTACTGGCAGCTACTGAGGTGAGCAGTGCTGGCTTCGGTTCCTGAGCCAAAAGGGAGTTCATGCTGTCATTTATTTACCGTTTGCTGAAGGGAACATTTTAATCAATCACTTCATTGTGTTTTTGATATTTCATTTGTTCACAACAGTTGTCTTAGTTTTTTGGCTTTAAATTTCTTTCTGATTTAACCATTATATTAGCTAAAGTAATTGGAATAATTTAAATAGTAAACAAGTGAGGTCTACATAAGTACAGCAAAGTCTTAGCTCTAGATTTGTATTATTTTTAGAGTTGATTTTCAGGCTTCTTTTAATGTAAGGAGAGGGGCAATTCTGGAAAATGCATGCAGAAATAGGATTGAGGTTGGTACTGCTAAACCATCTCTAGGAAGGCAGAATGGTTGGGAAGTCTTGCAGTATTTCTTGGTATTCACAACCTTATCATCAAAACTGTAATTGGTGACTAGTGGGGAAACCAGAAAATATTGCCCAAACTTGCAAATCAAGTCAGCTTCAGAGAATTCATCTTGTTGTTTCAAGTCCAGCTTGCAGCAAGGCTGTTGTTACTCCTGCCCTTCAAGCTCAGAGGAAGCCAAAGGTCAAGAGCTTCCTAGTTAAACCTGTTTGTCTGCGTCTCTAGGAGACGCTCACCTGACAAAATAAGCTATGTTGCAATGCAGCATCAGTTATTAAGTGTGTTTTTAGGAAAGAAGCCTCTCTGTTTTGTTATACTCTCTCTTATGCTATAGTTTAACAGAATCAGTCCTTTATTTATGTCTCCTTAGCTGCTTTGCCTTTTAAATTAATTGCTCTGTGGAATTCTCAACATGATAAGATGAGCAGCTCAACTCTACATTAACGAAATATCAGAGCAATTATCTGGAGAAAAGGGAGTGATACGAAGCATGAAACTGTACTTCAAAAATTGCCTTCTTTGTGCCTCAAAATCTTGATATATGTATTTTATTCTAATCTGTGTGATAGTTTGTGACCCTTAGCTCCTACTGGGAGTCAGGAGCATACATAGCCTCCCTGAACTGCTCAATCTGTATTTGGATCTCCAAGTTTGCTAACAGATGTGCAAAATCCCAGCGGTCAGATGATTCCTTGGTGAGGACACAACTGATAATACTGAAAAGCTGAAGCTATTCAAGTAAGTGTTGGCATTTATTTATGCTTGGAGCTTTCCCTCTGGTGTAGCTCTTTTGAGGTTGTAATAAATATTTTTGTGCTTGTGGAATTTTTTACCTTGGCGTTTTTTAAAATGATAGCTTCTAGGAGAAAGAGATTTTTCATGTAGCTAATATTGGAAGAAGAAAGCTGAAAATGTTTTTGGGTAAGTGTGCCTTTATTACCAGGTGATACTATCAAAATCATAAGACCTGATTTTTATTCTTGATCTTTTTAAAAGGAAAACCTTTTTTTCTTTCTTGCGTTCCTCATGTTTTAGATCTGAGTAAAAGATTCCCAGCTGTAGATTTCTAAAGAATAACAAACTCAGTAGTGGCAGCAGGAGCAGTTTGCTTTCCTTCTGTTGCCACACCATTCCTTTCCAAAGCAGAACTACTTCAGATTTGTCCTACTTCATTTCATTCATATCTTCCAGCATTCTCTATGTATTCTCAAAACAGGATCTAAAATTTTGTGCAGTTAAGGATCAAATTTGTTTTGAGATCATCTTAAGCTTGAGATCTTTTTTAAGATAGCCCTGCTCTAAAAAGATCTACAATCTTGGTTTTAATTCTCAGTAATAAAAGCCACAGAGTGGACTTGCTGGAGTGACTTCAAGAAATGTGTTACGTTTATGATATGTATTTATTCAGTTCAGAATTGAATATTTTCTGTAAAGTAGACCATTTGCTCTTCTAGCAATCTCATTCAAAAATGGCATTACCTGACTTCTTAGTCCCTTTTCCCCTGCTCCTATGTCTGCATCTTGAAAATGACTGAGAGGAAATTTGAGTAAGAGAAGTTCATAATAACTGCAATCAGGTTGTGATTTTAAACTTGAGAGCAGTTTTCATATATATGAAAACAACAACGGAACAACCCATGAATCAATTTAAAACACTAATGGAAGGAAATTAAAGGCCAGAGGAAAATAGTTTTTCACGTGAGATGGACTTTAATTGCATGCATTTCTCTGAAAAGAAGGAAATATATATTAGTTATGTGAATAGAAGTGAGCACTGCTATCTGTTGCTTATATAGCTTTTACCAGGGAACTTTGAACTTCAGTGTTTATGCTTATAAGCATGTGGCGTACATGCATCTAATATGGTGCATTACTCAAGCCCTTACTTGAGGATATGAACTGTTTTATGTCTGTGGTTCATATGCTTACTTCTGTGCTTCTTCACTTGGGGGAAAGGGCATCACACATGCTCAAGGACAACAGCTTGCTCTGCTCAGTGAGACCTCACTCAGTGATCAGCTGTTTCTCCCAGGCCTTTCCGTCCTGACAGATTATGGAATTTCTTTTCACTAACAAGAGATTTCCAGAAGCTATATTTTTAAAAGCTTATCTTTTTTATTCGTTTGTCAAATCTTCACCATATTGAATCATTTGACATGCTGACATCGTAATGTCCTGTGTATGTTTTGCTAAGTGCTTATGTTGTGTCAGGTTCTTTTGTTGTAAAGAGGACAGAAATCATTTTATCCAAAATGGATTGTGGGATCACATCATATTTTAAATCACCCAAAACTTCCATAATCTGTGTGAAGATGCATGTTACCTGGTTGATTTTGTGTCCATAGGCAGCTACATAAGATTATTTGCCTGCAGTGGTGCATTACTCCCCTTTTTCTTTTCCTTTTTTAATGACCAAGGCATCTGTTCAATCTGCATTCATCACATGGAGTTGCTGAAGCATTGACACAGGACTGGAGCAGTAACTGCTGAGTGGTATTTTAAAGTGTGAATATGCTTTGGCACATTTCACTACAGTTAGTTCTTTGATTTATAAAGGTCAAATAGTGACTGCATAGATCAAAATTTGATTTGTTTTCAATAAGGGTCTAACTTAGTCAATCAATAGGCTATCACATTGTTTTCTGTTCAAATCTTATTCTAAGCATTTTTTCTGCTTTGTAGAACCTAAGTGCTCTTGTCCTCTGCTCCTGGCTTTACAACTGAATGCATTCATCACCTTCTGAGACCATGTCAGCTTTCTTTTATGTGGCTGAATTGGAGTTATATGGCTCTCGAAAATGAGTTTACATGCTATTCAAAGTCTTTTCTGTGAAATTTCTAGGAACAGGTCAGAGTTACTCTGAATTAAAGAAAGCCATGAATGTTGGGTCAAAAACTATCAATAAGATATATATTTATGCTTCCTGTTTGTATACCTAGTTATTCTTTCAAATACACTTACCCTTCCTGGAGTGATCAGTACAAAGAATGAAATAGTGTAATCTGAATTGATTTCCATGTAATTTTATATTATGAATACATTTTTTGCGACCTTTTCAATGCTTTTGCCTTACCTAATAGATCTTATTTCTGAATTTAGTCAAAATCTGTAGTGAGTCCTGGAAAAGAGTCTTAACAAGATGGTGAGGAAATATCGAGTTTATGCTTTCCTCTAGTTGAGTGACATAATTAATAGGAACACACACACACATAACACAATTGTTTCAGTTTTTGTCAGCTGACTGATTTGTTCTAATCATCATCGTTTCCAATTGCAGTGCTTTTGGGGAGGATGATCTTCAAATCATTAGTCTTTGAAGTATTTATGGAAGATGAACTAGCAGCCTGCCTATAGAAAATGGTAGAATCATAGAATGGTTTGGGTTCAAAGTGACTTTGAAACTTATCTGGTCTAACTCCCCTGCCATGGGCAGGGACATCTTTCACTAGGTCTGGTTGCCTAAAGACTTGGCTAATCTGGCCTTGAACACTCACAGTGATTGGATTGCCTGATTTTTTTTTTTTTTTACATATGCGAATCAAGAGCTCTTCTATGTAAAGTGTCCTTAAGGAGCTCTCAGCTCTGATCAGTTCCTTTATCCCTTAGAACAGCGTCCCAGAGGGTGCTATCCACTCGTGGGACCAGAAGGCCCATGTCTCTCAAGACCATGAACTCCACTAGCATCTGACTATTGCTTAGGGGCAGGTGCATGCATCCTAGGTGTTGATTTTGTGGGAATGCTATCAAACTAAGGCCATTCAAGGAATACGGGAATGCATAAATATATCAGTAAAGCCTTGCTTCCAAGACAGACTGCCAAATTCAGTAGACTGAGGTGCTGCACATCAAATGAAGTGTTTTAAACTCAAACCTTCAGTGGGATTTTTAACCTGTATTTTTATTGGCTAGCTTTTAAAAGCTGAGATTGAGGGATGCAGTTCACAGGTGATAAAACCCAGTCCTCTAAATCTCAGAGGTGCTTTCTGGAAATGTAATTTTTAACTTCAGGGGCTCTAGCCCTTAAATCTGCTGTTTTGTAGAGAATTGTTTTTGAGTGGGAGTGTTAATAAACACTGCTGAGCAGGGATATACTGAATGTGTATCTGGCATGTGTGGTTCTGGGGAAAAGAAGAGATCGTGCTGTAGGACTGCAGGTTGCTAAGTGGGAGAACAGGAGACTTGTCACTTCTGTATGTTCTGATATCAACTGGGATAGAGTTAATTTCCTTCATAGTGGCTGGTACGGTACAGTGTTATAGATTTGGGAGAAAAATAATTTTTATAACAAATCAATGTTTGAGTAGTTGAGCAGTGCTGACACAATGTCAAGGACTTTTTGGCTTCTCACACTGACCTGTCAGAGAGAACACTCCCCACTTGTGGTGGAGTGAGCAAATGGCTGTCTGGTGTTTCGTTACTTGCAGGGCTAGACTCCAGCATTTCTTTTATTTTGTCTTTTTTTTTCCTTAGAGAATTCCATCCAGGTCACTCCTTTCAACTCTATTTGGACTACTAAGTATGAGGTGATTTTGATTTGACATGCCTTGAAAAACTTAAGTGCTATCAAGTAGCCTCTGTAAATGTTGTTGGGGGAGAATTAATTTCTGACTATTATTTTAGACACAGTGCATTTTTTATTTTCTAAAAAAAGGTAATATTCTGTAGTAAGCAGAAATTCTTACTCTGAATGAAACTGGTAATAGTGGATGTGGTATTTTATATGGTTTTTGGTGTTTTTTTTCCTGTTCTTGTATTTATTTTAAAGATTCTGTTTTCAGTCAGTGCCTTAAAAGGTCATGTTTAATGCTGCATCAAAACTCTTTCACAGACATTTATTTTTGTTCTGGCACTGGTAATGTTAAGCAAATATTCAGGGTTCTGATCATTTTCTTCAGTTCATTCTCTGCTTAAATATCACATGTTAAAAAAGATCAAAATGTCTTAATGACTTTATGTTTTGAGGTGCAATTTCAGTTCTTTTGTTAACTGAGAAAAACATCCTACTGATCTGAAGAGGCTTCAGCCGTAGGTGAGAAGCACTCATGCTGTACTAATAGTCCCAGGAATTGGGCATGGATTTCCATAGAAGTGTTGATAAATTTGATTTGCTTATTCCTAACTTACAATGAGAATTAGTGAGTAAATCTTTGAGACCTCTCTGAAAATCCTGGATTTAAATGCCATCCCAGAAACCAGAGCTAACTTCATTTTCAAATGTTGTGGCTTTGGTATTTCTTTTAAGTAACACTACAGCTCTTTGGATTATTCCATTGAATAAACCGAATAAGCTGGAAGCTCCATGTGTCATGAGTTTGTCGTGTATTTACTGTCACCTGCCTATTCAGGACAGTGACACAGATGAGCTGTTCTATCGAGGTGAGAAATCTTGGGATTGGTTCCCCTTGTCCTTCTGGGAGACTTAAGTTTTCCAGACAAATGCTGGGAATATCATAGTGCTGCAACAAGGAAGTCCGAGAAATTTCTAAAGGATTTTGAAGACAGCTTCCAGTCACAAGTACTGAGTGAACCACCTGGGAAAGGTGCCCTCCTGGATCTTTGAGAAAAGGGGTGGCCTTTTGGGAAAGGTGATGGTTGATGACTGTCTTGGCCACAGTGATAATGAAATAGTTGAGTTCAGTGTTTTTGGTGTAAGAAGCAGAAAAGGCCAATCAAGTTGCCACTGTGGACTTAAAGAAATCAACTTTAAGCTTCTTATAGATCAGGTGAGCAGCATCCCCAGCGTCTACACAGGTAACGTCCTTTCATATACTGTTCCTAGCAACAGATTGTCAGCTAATAGTGATGTCATGATGTAGAATATTGACAGCACAAAACCATGACATAGTGACAAGATCCTGAGCAAATTAGAGCTCTGCCATTTCTCAACCTAGTCCTCCTTTTATTCTAAAAGCTTAATTATATGATTAGAAAGTACAAAAATAGTGCTTTGACACGTCGTGGCTACTGTGGAAGTATTAAATTTTATTGCTGACAATGCTCTGAAAATTAAAGTACTTTTACATCATGTTGCTTTGTCTCGTGATATGAAAGCCTCCATTCCTGGGCAGATCCAAATATCCTGGCATATCTTTTATTCCATGGGAGCTATTTGTGACACACAGAATGAGTTGCAGTAAGGATCCTAGTAAGCATGTAGATGTCATGTATTTGGATTTTCAAAAAGCCTTTCACAAGTTTCCAGGCCATAGTTTTTTTTAAGAAACAGCACTGCCATGGAGGTGAAGGAAAGGTTCGTTTATAGAGTGAAGGCTGATTTAAGAGCTGGGAAGCAAAGTTCATTGATGACTTGGTGGTTTGCAGTGGCTATTGTGGTGTTTGAAAATAAATTTGAGAAATTGTTTTTCCAGGTTTGCAATCAGTCCTGCTACTTCCAATCTCTCTGGGGTTCTCAGGGAAGATGAGGGTAAGCACAGCACAGTGATATTGCCTAACTTAAGAAACAACATAGGACTTCTCTGATTTTTTCCCTTCCGAGCCTGAGGGACAAGAGGGTACATGCAGGTTAATGTTGATCTAGTCCAGTGATATGAGTAAGCTCTGCTTGTTTACAAGCAGTCTGTCAGGGAGCTACGTTCTATCATTATTTATATATCTTAACACAGGGAACAGCAGTCCCAGCACATGCGATATGTATGTGTTCCCACTGTGTAGAATAAAAGAAAGTTCTGGAGTCTCTAGTCTTGGTCTGCAAAAGCTGTGCTTTTAATTCATGTTTCTTCAATTTTAGACACTAAGTGGTGGTGAAGAGTTCTCAGAATGGTGAGAATATTGCTCTTCCTTGAGGCTATCCAGTGTACAAAAAAAATAAACATCAACTCTGGTATGTCTTCTTTCCTAAAGCACTTTGCTAAGAAATATTGCCAATATTCAGGAGGGTATCAGTTTAAAATCCAAACTAATTTGTTTGCAAATGCATACAGAGCATTAGAAATCTTGCTAAAGACATTACTTTCAGTAATTACTTTCAGTATCTTCCCTTGCTACGATTACCTGAAATTTTTAATTTTGAAAGCCAGCTTTCACTCACTCAGACTTGGAAAATAACAAGTAACAATTTGGTCTAAAATTTCCCTTGCTGGTTATTTGCCCAAAGCTTGAATGATTTGAATACTGGGAATATGTTGAGGCAAAATATATGCATAAGAATCATTCAAGCAAGTTTACAGGCTTGTCACTGAGGAACTGTAGGTTAGGGAAAATTGTTTGCAGTAATACATTTTCATAAGTTCTTCCCATGGTATTTAATCATATAACTCTCATGTTATAGAAGAACACGCAATAAAAAAAATCATGCGACTACAACTGCTTGAGGGACCTGGAGTGAAACTAACTGAATTACTTTATTTTGTTGTTTTAAGTTTGTGAAGTTACGTGGCCACAGTATCTTAAAAACTAATTATGACTTAAAGAACAATAATACTTCTGTGTAACGTTGAAGAAAGCAGTTTGCCCTAGTGGGTATTAGTTCAAAATGTGTAGTACAAAACTGAGAAGTAAAATAGTGAAACTCCATTCGGGTTTTCATCTTCAAAAACTTTTCTGTTTGCATTAAGTCATTGTGAAGAGTCTGAATCACAAAACAGCAGTCTTTTTATTTGCTGGGACTTAATACTTAGGAACAGACTGCCCTGTTTCCATACAGCTTAGCATGATTTTATAGTTTAAGAATTTGAGCATAGGTGTGCTGCATCTAGAACAAGAACAAATCAGATTCCAGAGCAGGATGTATTCAGAAAATCAGTCTCTATGAAGTACACTGATGCCCTTACAGACAAACTAGAATATTTTTATATGGCAGTCCATGGCATGTACTTTTTTAATTAGAAGGAAATAAAAGTTTGGGATTGTCTTCATGGCAGGATTTTTTAGGTCAGAATACCAAGGTTATTCTATAAGCAAACTCATACTATACTAAGAGAATGAAATATTTCAAGAAGTTGCCTAGTTTACACCAAATAGCCCTCGTTTTTCCTATATTTCTCGTGCCTTTTATCATGCTCAACAAAAGCGCTGTTCAGCTGCATCTTGCCCGACAGTTAAGATATATAAAATGCCCTTTTTGTTCATATGAATGACAGTAACCTTTATTCTGAACAAATAGCTAGTCCAGCAGGGGAAATGTCTGTCTCTGCAGTTTCTCTGTGCTCGCTCTTCATCCATTATGGCTAAATAACAGTCATATTTCCTTCCTTTCTGTTTTGCCAGCTCTGGTTCCAGTCTCTGTAAGCGATCACTGTGTGGTTCATTAAGCTCTGGTACATATAAACTGATGGTCTGGGAGCTGCTGAGATCTACAATTGGTGGATCTGGCCATGTTTCCTCAAATTGTGTTTCTCTGTGGCAGTGTTGTGTGGAAGGACGTTACATTGGATGTTCTAGATGGGGAGGATGTTTCAAAAAATGAGCAGGTGTTGAAGATTGTGACAAGTGTTTTAGATATATTTCTGATTTCCCCAAACTGTATGAGAACTTTATCATGTGTATACCAGAGCATATGTAAGTTGAACGGATAGAATCAGATGAATACATTTTATTGTTTTCAGTTGAACTACAGTTAAAATGAAGACAATTCTATAAGCAAAAATAGGGCAGACGGGAATATGCAACTAGGAGTCATAATAAATATGTACCCACGAATGTTTCTGCCATGCAATGAAGCTTAAGCATACAATTGGACTTGTTGACTTTATTGTGATCCTCTGTCTAAATATTTAGAGGACAAATATAAGAGTAAATTATTGAAGAATATTATTTTACCCTTTACCATAAAAAACACCAACACAAACTTCTACAAATTTCTGTAATGTAGTACTAAGATTTTCACTTGTCTTCAGAGGAATCAAGATTTTCATATGTAACACAACATATTACTGTCACATAATGTGGTTGTTCTCTGCTTAATGGACTTAGGCTGATAGAAGGTACAGTTGCTTTTGGCAAATTGCTGCATGGTTCTGGACAATAGCAACTGAGGGAGGGATTTTTTCCTTTTTTTTTAAGATATGTGATACCTATTAAAGGCAGGGATGTGCCCAAACATGTTTTTTTTCCTACTTCTTAGGTATGGGCAATGACAGTGAGTGGAGAACTAGGACAGAGTTTTGGATGCTTATCAGCCCAGCTGGGGGAATTCCTGGACTTTCATCCTTTCTTCTGTGTGTTAACAGAGCTAGGGGTGAAGACAAACTGATAAAGATGCATCAGAAAGTTTTGCCTAATCTGCTGAAAGTTTCATTGATGGTCATGCAGACCCTGTCTGTGTATGTTCAGTAACTGCATAGAAGTATTTCTTCATATGCAGTAACCTCACAAGCAAAAATATATATATATTTACAACAGATTAATCACTTGAATAGTTATTTATAGACTGTTGTCCAAAGTACTGAAAGTACATGAGACAGTTTACTCTTCTACAGATGGAGCTCATGAAGCTAATTAATTGATGAATTATTTTCATCTTACAAGATGAAAATACTCATTTAGAATAAAGCCTAGCGCAGATAAAAATAGCCTGAATTTCCATGGTCTCAGACTGCTGGACCTTCTAATTGTTTGATTTTGCTCTGAAATAGTTAATGTGTAAGTATCTGAAGTGCTGTTTTTATAATTAGAGCCTGATGATAAGTAGGTGATCTTCAAATGAAGAAGCGAAAAAGAAGGTTAATGTTGCGCAAAACTGTAAGCTGTTTCCAGTGCTTTAAGTTGTTAATACTGTGGGCAGAGTAACTTGGAAAGCCAGAGAGGAAAATGTAGAGGGGTACTCCTCTGGAACTCACTGTCTTCTATTTAATCAGAGTCCTAATTCCTAAGGAATGGTAATGCCTTTTCCTTAATATGTTTGATTATTTTGGGAAGTCAGAATGGTCTTTCTGAAAGTAGCCACCCTGGATAAATCTAATAATCTAATAGTCTCATGAGAAATGCTATCTTTGTAATTCTGCTATAGTAAGAACTGTGTGTGTTCAAGTACAAAATGAATGCATCTCATGTGGCGCCCTGTGTTTCTGCTAGTAGACATACATTGA
This sequence comes from Excalfactoria chinensis, assembly GCF_039878825.1. NCBI lineage: Eukaryota > Metazoa > Chordata > Aves > Galliformes > Phasianidae > Excalfactoria > Excalfactoria chinensis. The sequence goes on from NC_092828.1 coordinate 42,087,990, forward strand.
TCCATCTTTACTTATATTTGTCTTCTAAATATGAATCGGGATACTGATCTCCTTGAGATTCCTGAGCAATGTTTTCTGGAGTGTAAAACAATTTGAAATAGATATAAACTTTATCCTGGAAATTTGGGACATAATGCAAACTGACAGTCATAGCTCCTGTAGCAGTAAAGCATTGTGTATTACAATGCATGAGGCTGGCTGATGTAAAGGCTCTATTGCAAATGCTGCTTGCAGAGAGGGGAGGACTAGCAGTTAACAGTAAAACTGAACCATTGTATAACTGGGGTTAATAGCCTTCATAGTTTAAAAGTAAATTTTCATCCTCTTTTCCTGGACTCTGAAGAGCCCAGTTCAAAAGTAGTGCCAAAACTCTTGATTTGGACAGCTGCAGAGGAAGTTTTCTACTAGCTTCTCATACTGCCCTGTCTTGGTAAGTTCCCTGGATCGTTCTCTTCCCTCCTTCTCCTAAAGGGATTCAGGCTTAATCATTTAATGAATGTAACATCCTTGCTTAGTTCTCTCCCTGGGGTGCTTCATGTGCACAGATAAAGGAAAGACCAGCTTCTCAGCACCACTGTTTTTTGAATGTGGTTTGCTAAGCAGAGAATGTGTTCTGGCTCAAACTGACTCTGGCTTTGTGGTGGCAGGGAGAAGGAGTTCTGGCGCAGCAAGACTGATATGTAACTGGGAACTTTGAGCTGTGGAGAACTGAACTGTGTTTCTAGCAACAGATTGCTTGGCTGTGGGCTGAGAGTTTCCATGCTGTGTATCTGGATTGGTGGCCACTGCATTAGCTACCTCATCTGTTCTGCTCCCTGTGTAGCTGGTACTGTCTGCAAGCATCTGTTCTGTTAAAGGTTATCTGCAGAAAGGTGTTATATATCTACGTACCATGATATGGTAAGGCTCATAGGGATCTTGGTAATTGGTGGGGCAACCTGGCAGATGATGGTTTCTCCCCTCAGAATTGTGTAGTCAGATGCAACATCCTTTGTTGTAAATTGTCCTGTCCCTGGGGAGTAAAGTTATTCAGGCATTTTTTAGCAACCAGTGTGATTTAGACTCTGGGACTTGAGCAAGTCACCCTTACTTTCTATTCTAATTCTGAGCATTGAATACTTGTGAATTGTGCCTTTTTATTTAAAGCCAGAAGGCTGTTATACAGCAAAGAGCAGGTCAAATGTAAAGCAGTATTTAATTGATTTTTGTGGATCTAGGGCCAAATGAATTGCCTGGCTCTGATGTACTTTGTGTCATAATCAGCTAGATATTCTGATTTTTATTTTTTTTTTAAATAACCTAAATATTTTGCTGTATTTCCCCCTGCCCATCCCTCCCCCCCCACCTTTTCTTTGCCCTCTCTATTCATATTACTCCAAAAATAAGCCAAGCCTCTACTCCTGATGGTGTGGCAGAAGGCAGTTGTGTGCAATGGGGATGCTGGAAAGTTATCCTTTTGAGTATGCAAGTCTAAGGAATAGCCTGCTTTCCTAATAAAACCATTTTACTTTTGCGTGTCTCATCAGTATTGTAAATCCAGAACGATTCTCTGCAACTTAACCTACCATCTGGGGCTGAATTCTAGTAACAGCCTACCATACGGAGTAAGTAATGAATAAATGTGAGTCAGCGCTGTTGTTAAGAAATACAGTTTTGCATGTTCCTGCTGTAAATTTTAGAGAATTGTTTCTCTCCTCTGAATTAGAAATCTGCCAAATTATCATGAAGCAATTTGGACAGTCTGCAAATAGTTGTTTCCTGGATAGCATAGTGAAATTTCTAATAATTGAGAGCCCTTCTGTCTACAGAAACTTTTGCTTGTTTATTTATTTCAACATTATGGAAGGCAGTAGATAAGAGCACAAGCTGTCATTAGAGCTGTGCAGATACTAAAATGGCCTCTAGCTGTAAGACCAGCATACAGAAGTACTTTCATAATAATCACAACAACAATATGTTGCTCTTACCAAGGCATTTCTCAATTGCAAAATATTTTGTGAGTGCTAACCACTTGGCTGTGATTCAAAACCAGCAATCAGTATCTGAGGAGTCTAGGACTGATTCTTTAATGGCAAAGTCAGTATGGTTCTTTCTGCCACTTGAGCCACATGCATAAGTGCAACCAGAATCAATTGAACTTGCCATACTGCTCTTCTGCATTAATATGCCTTAAGATACATAAGGCTGATAGGAATATGGATGGATCTAATAGGAATTTTACTGTGAATTTGACTGTGTTATGAAGGGCTAAATGCAGCTATGAGTGTGGAAGGGAGGAGGGAATTAGCAGTGCAGCTATCTAGTGTGAGTGGGTGAACATGCTGCTCCAAACTGTATCAAGGGGTGGCAGAACCATTTGGATTTCTCTAAGTTTGTTCTCATATATGACTCTCAAACACATTATCTGTGTTTGATTTCTGATAAGGGAAAATGGCATTTTGCAAGTTTTTCAAACAATATTTACCATATGAGAGGAAGCTTGTGATCTATGCGGTACAGTGTATCCCACATTTCTACATGTATGCTGCATGTGTGGGAAAGTCTTAATATATTTACATGCAGACAGGAGAGGACGGCAAGAGGAACTCATTCATTTGTGACTGTTCTGTCCAATTTATTCAGACATTTGGATCAGGAAGAGTAGTGGGTACAAATGAGAGATCAGATTTCATAACACGGAGGTAAGATCTTAACAGCTAGTACTGAAAATAATTAAGGGGTGGGCTCCTCTTTGTTTCAGATGGTTTGTGGGATTTGATCTCTTTGGATAATCTAGTTCAGAGTAGCTACTTATGCGGCATGTTGTCTTATATAACACATTGCATTCAACTTTTTGTTCTTGACTGTCTTCTGAACTGACTGCAGCGACACCCACAAACAAGTCTTTGGAAACCTCTCACTTTGCGTTTGTCATCTGATCTCAAATTAGTTGAGATTGAGATTTTTAATTTTTAGTCAATGAAAAGAAGGAAAAGCACATTGAAAGCCTATTTGTTATGTCTTTCAAAAAGTAAAACTGAAAGATATTTCTCCACATTAAAAGACAGAGCAAGTATTAGGTGTGCATGTTTTACAGCTCTTCAGATGAATTCTACTTTTACAAGACCTCATAAAATTCACTAGTTTGCTCTTTAACCTTCAGCAAAGACATGGCTTCCCAAAGTTTTACTGAAGATATCTTTAACTGCTGATTTAATGTTATATGTAATTATTCAGTGCGTTCCAAATGTTAGTGACATTGTCCATCAGCATTTCTTTCAGTGATGGAACTCTAGATGAGCATTTTGCTCCCAGGTTTCTCCCTGGCCTACTGTGGGCCTCTTGCTTCCATTGTTTATCTTTTGAAAAGTAAGAAGAATAAAATTGTACCCTGCCTCTGTTGAGATTATCTGCACTCTATGAGTTGTTATTAATTTTTTGTGATATTCTGAATTGGGCTTCTCCAGGATTTTTGTTTAATTTTAGAGTTAGCATGTAGGGAATTGATTTTGGATCTTTATACTTGTTAGGGTAGCAGAAATCTTGGTTACAGGGAAGAAAATATGATAGTCGTTTTAGTCCTGCTCTCTGATATAGTGTGTGTATTTTATATTGTCTTCATCAGTCTTCTCTGGTGGTTCTCTGCCTGTTTGAATGATCAAAAGTCAGTGGGAAATCTGAAGCTAGCTATTTTCCAGCAACACAGATCTCTCTCATAGCAAGCTCAATCATGCCAACTTATGGCAATCTACCAGACAAAAAGAGAGTTGCTTTTTCCCTGTCATAACTGAGGTTGTAGAAAACTTGGAGAGAGAAAATCTTTCTCCATACATGCTTTACAAGGCTGTTTAGAATTTATGCCCTTCCAAACAGTGCTCTTCTGCAACTGCACTGGTCTCTGTATAGTTTAACAGAGAAAAATGGTAATTATCATGGGTTTAGGGAATCCCAGAGCATCACTTAATCAATTTACTACCTTCTTAGTCAGAGAGGCATAAGAAGGAGGAATTTGCAGAATCTCATTTTTTTCTGATTTTCCTGCTTCCATTCACTAATACCAAGCTACTGGTTTTGTATGAAAAGCGTGAGTCATTTAGATAAGGTAAGCAGCTTAAACATTATCATTCCAAGTAATTCCATTTCTAACGTAGTGCAAACATTTATTTTCACGTTACGTTTCATGGATTCTGTTTCATATTTGAATATGAATTTAAACCTAAAATAACCAAAGCAATAAAACCAAATCACATGCAAAGTAAGGTGAAACATTTTGACATTTTAAAAATAAACCAACATTGTCTAAATTAAACTTTTGTTGTTCCCAACTAGAAGTAGATTTCAGTGTTTGACAGCATGTTTTCTGTTGTTTAGGTATCTCTTCTGATGAAGATCAAGAATTCTGACCTTTTTTAGTTGGGTTTCCTCTGCCACTGTTGCTGCTCGGGGTTCTGATCAGTGAAGCAATTTGTTTCTGGTGACAGTGGTGTCACAGAGAAGCCAAATATAGCATAGTAATTAGCACAGTTCCTACTATTTAGATAAAGAGATAATTTAATTATACCTACTGAGTGCTAAACAATTTCCAGCCTTTCATTAATTTCCATTCAATTGTGTGTTGGACAAAGAAGGTTAGACAACTTCTTTCTAATATTCTTACAGGTTGTGGAAGCCTTGTAACCCCACTTCTTAGGTATAAAAATTATCTGGTAGACAAACATGTAATCTTGTTATCTGGAGACAGAAGTGCAGAGACAACTGATGGGATTTCCTTCCCTGTTAGAATATTGGTTAGGTATTGAACCACAACCTGTGCTGCAGAGTACACTGAGAGGGTTGTTATAGATTGGCTAACATTAAGTATCATAGTATCATCATAGTATCATAGTATTGTGCGAGTTGGAAGGGACCTTAGAGATCATCGAGTCCAACTCCCGGGATTCGAGCCTTCTGTGTAGCAGAGCAGCACTTCTACCACTTGCGCCACAGGGGGGATTCGAACCTGAGCCTCCAGTGTTGCAAGCGGCACTTCTACCACTGTGCGCCACCGTAGCAGTCTCACTGTTTAAGAATGCTGAATGTCCCTGGGCTATGTGTACTGTTATGGAGAATGTGAGATCTTCTCCAGGTGGTTTAATGATGGGACAAGGAGAGCAGATCTGGGAAGTACTTGTAACCCAAGTCTGAAGAGCTGAAAGACAGAGACAGTAGCAGACTTGCCAAAACAATAGTCAGCCTGTGGCTGTCATGAACTGAATTTAGAGAGTCAGGCTATCACCATTTATCAGACAATCTGGGGGGAGAAAAATCATATTTTTAAATGCTTTTAATCTGAAAAGCTAGGAATTAGGCAAATAGAAGTATGTATTAGAAGCATAAAACATACGTATGTATATTTATGTTTAGACTTATTTTCTTAAACTGTAACCCAGGCTCTCATTATCATTTACATTTCTGCTCCTTGTTAAGCCCATAGCCATGTCTTCTTGTGTGCATTCTGGCTATATGACCCATTGCCAATTGAGCAGTCATGTTTTTTTCTGACACATATTTTCTGGTCAATGTGAAGGTTCAAAACAACTGAAGTTGATTGTTTTCCCCTCACAGAACACTTTCTACTTCAGGGACAAAAACTTTGTTTTACCAGTGTTTTTAACCTTTTCGAGACTGAAATAACTATGGTCATATCAAACAGAGCAGAGAAGCAGATAAAATCACAGGGGAACTGCTCTATTTGAGAAATGTCATCCAAAATTTGAGAGGCGTCTCTGCTAGAGACAAGATCTTTAGGTGAGGAAAGTATCTTGACTGTTTCAATCTTGAGTTTTCTTCCTCTCCTTTCTTTATTTGCAGTCCCACTGTCTTGTAACCATATTCACTGACCTACCTGCAAAGCAAGAAATCTTTTAAGTTCTGACTGAAAGCTTTGCATTCCATTTTCATCCAATTTTACAAAATCTTATATTTAGTATTTCACTCATGCCTTCAATCATGTCTTTTAACTCTTCTATCTCCCAGCATATTGAGTTCACCATGTAACAGTCACCTGAAGGCAGTTTATTGCTTCTTTGATACTCAGAAATGCAATGTGTTCATTGTATTTCAAATATGAAAGCATCCTTTGTCGTAAAATGAAGTGAAGAATCAGTTTTGAGAACTTTGAATTTTGCAACACTCACAAAAAGAAGAATAGCTGTAGTGTCAGACTATCTTACTTCCTCTCTTTGATGTGGCCAGATGTTTAGAAACATGGCATAGGTGTGGCTTCTCTATTCACATCCTGCATCTTCTCACAGTCTGTGGCTTGGGAACTCATTTAACAAACATTGCTTCCAACATGTGGTTTTTATTAGTTCTTAGTATTATTTTTCCAGTAATTTTTATTGAATTCTTCTTTGTATTGAGTCTCATCAACATCATGTGACAGGCAGTTTCTTGTTTTAACCATGTGTTGTATGAAACCATATTCCCTGCAAATTTCAATTGCTTTCCATTCAAAGACCTAATATTTGTCCCCAGTTCATCTTCCTCACATGGACTGTAATTTTAGGTACCACTGTTACATACCTGTTCAATTGCTTTCTAAAGTGCAGTGTCCTGTCTATTAAATTTCTCCTCAGAGAGGAAACACTCCAGTTATTAGATTGTAATTTTTTTTCTTTGCAACTAAGAGTTAGGAGAACAAATATTAATTATGCTAGATATAAAAAGACAAGGTGACTGAAACAGAAAAAAATACTGCTGAATATATATAGCATATGACTTAGAAGTAGCTGGGGGTAGCCAAAAACAAGAGCTTAGCAAAGTAAACTGCACGTACAAGTTCAAGATGAAGGAATGAAATGCTTGTGAATTCAATTGCTGAAAACAGTGTGTTGGTATTTAAACAGTGATTTGGATTTTGTTTAGTCCTGATGTCGACAGGAGCTGTGGCAGGCCTGTGTTATGGGTGCTGGTGAAAAAACCTTTTCCAAGAACACTGGTGCACTTTGTACTTCTCTGACTGGCTTATTCTGGGTGTTGATTACAACAAATAAAACAGAAAATGTTTGCTCAATAGTATCCAACTTTTGATATATTTTGCATACCTAAATAACATAATACTTTCAAGGTGATTCATATACAACTAAATACACCATCATGCTGATGTGCAGCATGTACAGTTAGAACAGAATTCTGTGGTAAAAGATTTGATTAGAGAATGCAGATATCTGAACTTTGAAAACCTTTTTTAAGTCTGGGCCACCTTTAGCTTTTGCTCTGGGCAATAAACAGTATTTCTTTTCCCTCCTTCCCTTTCCTAAAACTTTGGGTTTGCTCAGATTTTGTGTGCAGGGCATCTAGGTCATGAGAACACAGCTTCACAGCTAAGGAAAAGCTTGTTCCTGCATTCCTGTGAAAGTCAGGAAGTGAGAGTTACTCTGGAGCTGGGATGGGTTTGAAGTAATGATTTCTACAAGTGCACATGCAGAGACCACACTCAAATATTCCTAAGTGGAAGCAGGTGTGGTCTGAGCCTCATTAGGTAAGAAGTGGAGAAAAGGTTTTCTGAGGAGGTTGGAATGCATTTTGGGAGTGAGCAAGACACCTTATTTCTTGTGGTCACACAGTGACTGAAACACAATAAATGAGTTATTCTGAAGACGTAGTGCTATGTAGTCATTAATATTTTTTAAAAGTTAGAAGCTTAGAGGCCATAGAAGCTGAAGATCTGCTTGAAAGAGCTCAAGAGAATGACAGGACTAACTGTAAGGGACTGGAGTAATATTTTATAACATTAAATTTTTGCTACAAAACTGGGAATTTTCAAAGTGGTGCAGAACTGCATTGTTTTTGTCTGGACTAAGTAATATCAGACCTTCAAACAGTTGCTGACATGGATTTTATTTAAACCAGCTCTGACTAGGTGGGTAAAGTGAAGTTGTATTTTTGTTGTTATTCTAAACAGGAAATCTCAGCCCCTACACTTAATATATTCTGTTAAAATGAAGTCTGCAGAGTTCTAAACCAAAAAACCTAAGGATTGCATGAAATTCAGTCACCACTCTGTATAATGTACTTATGTTGCAAGGCCGTCAGCAGCTTGATTGCAGCCAATAGCAGCTCAGGGGCTGCTGAGGTGCTTGGAAATCGAAAAGTTGCTAGTAACCAAGTTACTTTTATACTCTGTCATGTGAAAGGTCCTCAATCTACATCTGACTAAAATTTAGGGTGCTCTTTTTTGTAACTTTTATTTTTTTTTTGTCTTTATAGAGAGACATAATGACTTCACACACGTGCTTTTCTTTCTTTTGTTTGATGTTGTTTCTCCCTTTTGTCGCTTCTGCTCTCTCCCTCACCTAGTAAACAATGGGAACGAGAAACAAAAATTAGCGAAAGAGAATTTCTGAATGATGGGGAAACGAAGTCAAAACTCGTAGAATATTTTGTGTAGGTTGCTCAAATCCCTCAAGCATAATTAACATTGAAATTATTTTGTGCGTGCATCACTCAACTGTTTATTTTTCTTAATAGAAGCACTGTTGACTAGTCCCGACTTTAGTGTGAGTGTCCCACTTTGAGGGAGCCAAAATTGCCCTGGGCCAGAGGAATCTGACCCAGAAAAGATAAATTGAAAAGGAGGTGGTGAGCAGTAAATGACAACCACAGCTAAAAAGGGACATAAAACTGTTCTTACAACAATGACAGGAAAAAACTTGAGGGAAGATGGCTCTGGCAATAAATGAGAAATAGTGTAGCTCTGGAAATTTTATGTCTGAAATGAGTTTATGGAAATACCTACTAAAGTAGCCTCCATAAACATATTTGTTAAATAGAAGCATAAACATTTGTAACATAACTATATGACTACATGACAAACAAAGATAGCAGCAGGATGCAGTATCGGTGCTTGCAGGGTGGAGAATGGGTATTATTTGTCCTTTTGGTTAAGTTGCTCTCAATTAGCCACAGAATTGCTCCAGATCCTGTGCTTTAACACTTAGCCTTCGTGTAGTGGAATGATTCTTTCCCAGGTAAGCTCTCTTTACATGCATTCTGGGGCTGGTCCTTAGTGTTAACTGGGATTTCGAGAGATGTCACTGCAGGGCTTGTAGTAATGGTGCTTCTCACAGGTGGCTGCAGTCTCCAAAACTATAATAATAACGACATACTAGTTGGTTTCAGAACAACACACATTTAACTCCCTGAAATCTGTAGCTTCTGAAAGAAAGACTGAATGAAACCAGAAAAAAGTACTCCTTGGGGAAGAAATATTGTATGCTTCTAGGGAGGCTGGAATTCAGCTGTTTGGCTCAAGGTTCCACTTCTGTTTTTGTAATATAAGCTGGAATATTTGTAATGCAAATCCCTCGCAAAGGCAAGTGGATGTTCTACTTTCCTCAAGCAACAAAGCCTGGCATAATCTTGCAAGCACCATAAAACCTATTTTACTCAAGCATTTGATGCATTTGTTTCTCCATGTGCTAAGCTGACAAGTTGTAAGGCTGGACTTAGTGTTCAATGTGCAACAGAACAAAAAGAAAAGCAAAAACTTAACAGTGTGTATTGCTTTAATTAAGCCTTTATGTAGCTCTTAGCAATGAGGTCATTGCCTGCTTCTGTACTCTCTGGTACCACTGGCTTTTTTTTCAGCCCTATTCTAGTCTCCTTTTAGCTGTGACTAGGCTCACTGAGCAAATAATCTTCTTGTGTACTGGGTCAATTACTCTTCTCCGTAACATACAGTCTGGGGAAAAACTGTTACAAATTTGATGAATTCATTTCTTTCTCATCAGCCATTCCAAAGTTTAGAGTTAGCTTTGCTCCCTTGATCCTTAATTTCCTGCCCTGTCATTTCTTTGGGCAGCCCATTATCTCTGTTTTATTTCTTGCTCTTAGTTAAGGCTGTGTGTTTTAACTTCCAAGTAGATGCTGTCAGGAGATGTTTTTTCCGTTCTCTGAAAAGATTTGGGATTAACAATAAAATCAAATCTTAAATCCGGATAAAAGGTTGAGATGTCAGTTCCTGTGTCTTGAACAGGTCCAGACCAGGAAGAAAAACCACACAGCTGAAAGTCCAAAATTACCTTGTCAATTATTGCAGCTTTCACAGAATGGTTGAAGGTGGAAAAATATCTGTCCTTCTCTTTGGTAGAAACTCCCTATTAACTGTGTATACATACATAAAAATAACAGTGGACTTGGAATGATGGAATCTCTATACTGTAATTCAAATAAGGTAATGATAATCTAAGGTTCTTTCAAAAACAGCTTCCTCAAGCTCAAAATGTTGTGTCCCATATATATCTGACGTCAAAAATAAACTTGCAGGTAGGCATAGTTCTAATGAAAGAAAAAAACGTTTTGCCCAGGCTATTGATTACTTTATCAGATCTATAAAGTAAAAATAACTTCTCTGGAAAATAGAAGGAAGATTTTGTTTGTAGCAAGAGTTACAGAAGGAACATAATAACATCTTCCTGGGCATGCGGATAATAATAGCCTAGGAACAGAGGACATAAGTAAAGGCAACAGAAGGGTGATTAATTGTTATTGAAGAAAGCCCAACGGGTATCCAGGAATATAATTGTGATTTGTCACAAGCTGTGTCTGGAAAACAATAAAACCCTGGAACAAAGAGATGCATCCCATACATTGTATGGAATATAAGACACCTTTTTTGTTTTATTTATTTATTTATTGCTACATCTTTATTTATTGTGTAAAAGCCAGTGCAGATTTTTTTAAAAAAAAAAAAAAAAAGTGTGTTATCTTGAGATGCTCATCTAATATTGGTAAGTCATCCTATAATGTTAAAGCATTGTTCCAAAAGAATTTTATTAATGTTGTGTGACTTTCCTCTGAAGATCTTTTGCCAAAGGTGTAATCAGAAAATAATCTTTGGTTTATAGGAGTGTCCTGATATGATGCAAGGTTTCTTATTTTGTTGGTTTGATGTACCTGTTAAGAATGGCAAAAACTTACACATACCTCCCACTCCAGTCATGTTCAGTCTAGAAAAAGGATTATCAAGAGATTCCTTTATATATTGTTTGAAATCTTTCTCAGAGAGGTCAGCTCCCTGGGTAACTGATATTATGAATTTGTTCAGAAACACAACTAAATATTTGAGTCTTCTGTCTTGTAGTTTTGAGATTTTTTGGACTAAATTAGTCTGAAATAAAAGTGTTTGAGTTGAACTATTTGAGATGTTTTCATATAGAAAAAGATTTGCATGCAATTGCGCCCACTTTTTTCAGTGCAGTGGTCTAGAAAGTTTTCTTTGTGTGCTAGGATGCACCTCCCGCTTTTGCAGGGACTATGAATTTCTCTTTTGTCAGTTGAAGTTAAAATTGGCATTTTTTAAGAGCTTGTTAGTTAGTCGCCTCTGGCAGCTGGCATCTTCTGAGCATACTTGCTTTTGCTATCACATCTGACACTCTGCAGGGAGTCCTTGTCAGCATGTGATGGCTGTGTGCTGCCTTAATACTGCTACATTAATCAAACAGAGAACTTACTGCTTTTTAGAACACTACAAAAATGTGTTTATATTCCTTTTATCTGGGACAGTGTGAAAGCTGCTGATGAAGAGGCAGGTAGGAAAAAATAAATAAATAAAGGCTTTACAGGTAAAGCAATTAGATCCCCACCAGAAATGTGTGGTTTGTGTAACACAGACAGGACTGCATTTAAGGAGGAATGCCAAGGATATTCAAATGTCCCTTGCAGAACCACACATTTGTTGTGCTTTTGACAGTCCTCCTTCAACTCAGACTAGCGTTCTGTGCTATGTGCAAAATCTTGCTAGGTCAGACGTTCCAGCCTTTGCTATACAGATGCTATAATCTGAAATCCATGAACATTTGTGAGGCAAGAATATTGTTCCAGGCCCTGGGGTCAGGAGTGGCCTGAATGTGTTATTAATTCATTACTGAATATCTCCACTTCTCTGCCTTGCCATATCTTCCGTACATAAGCAGCAATGGATGCCAGTCTCATCCAGTCTCTTAGTTCATACAGTGCAGTTTGTTGGAACTTCCTGGAATTCTCTTTTGATCTAAAGGCTTAAACAATTCTAAGTATCCTGGAGTCTTTTTTCCAGAAGGAAAAACTGATTCCTATTAGATGGATCTGAAGATGACAGATCATGGAACCTCCCTAGATGCATTAATGTGTGACTTAATATGGGTTTTCCTGCTCCAGGAGGGGGATTGGACTAGATGATCTTTTACAGTCCCTTCTAATCCATGACAGTCTGTGATTTAGGATGGAAAAGTCCTCATATGTCCTGTGTAACGGCACTGGAAAGGTGGGAGTCATCCCTGGGGAGACTCGCCTACTGTGCAGATCAGGAAATTGTTGTTGTTTCCCCTCACCCTTTAGGTCTCTGTGCTCAGTCAGGTGAAGAAAGTACAGGGAAGTCTCCATATGACAAGTACTGCCTACCTATTGGATGTGTCTCGGGGTAGGGTCTCCTTAGTGCAGGAACCCGTCTCTGCACACCACAGTCTGCCGCTCAGTTGCAGAACACCCTGAAGCTGAGCACCTCAGCAGTGGGTTGGTCACTAGGTGACGTCACAGACGTAGATAAGAAGAGACGACAACTCATAAGGCAGTGGAGCATTCTGGTTTTAGGCAGCATTATTGGATAAGAGAGGCAGCTATTACTTGAGGACTTTGCGGATGTGGCACTTGGGCATGTAGTTTAGTGGGTGTGGTAGTGACAGGCTGATAGTTGGACTAGGTGATGTTGGAGGTCTCTTCTAACCCTAATGTTTCCATTCTATAAATCAAAAGTAACACGTCTATTAAATGTTAAAAAGGTAATGAAGGTAATGCATTTCTGGACTTCCGTGCAGTTCAGGGCATCTAGAAAGCAATGTATGGCACCTGTCTGTTGCTTGGTTAGTCAAGGCACATGCATGAAAATGTTAGCATGTGGTTATCCACTGCTGATTTAAAATATGAGACAATACTGTGGTTTTATTATTATTATTATTATTTTTTTAAGAGTTTACATTTTGGTCTTCTTCCACCCCTCTCCTGCACCTGATTTGTTCTTGTTTCTCAGCAGCTGTAGGAGCTCTTCAGGTCTGCCAAGTGTCAAGAGCAGCTCCAAATAGGATGCTCTAATTCTTTGCTGCAGGGGAAAAAAAATATCTTAAAGCTGCCTGAATATTATCTTTCTTTTTTTTTTTTCTTACGTGCCAAGCAACCAAAATGTCCATTAATTCCCACAGTTTTGCAGCTTAGATGTGTATCTATTTTAGGGAAAATACCACTTATTAAATAAGTGAGAATGCAATTCTAGGATGTCTGCATTATTGATTTAGTATCTGATCCCTTAAAGGCTGTAAGGCACATAGTTCTCATTGACAATGTCTGGCATCTGGAGACAGTGCCTCAAAGAAACTTCAGTCCCTGAGACCAGATTGCCTTGAAAAGTATAGGAAGTAGACTTCCCAGTCCACGCTCTCTTGAAATACTGCAAATATTTACAGCTTAGTTCTGCAGACTGAAAATTTTTGTAGAACACCTAAGCAGGCAGAATGTAGACATAGTTGAATAATTTATTGCAAGGAATATTAGCTATGTATTTATTTCTATTTTCTGTTTGCAAATCATTCATGATATGACCTGATTCTTTCTGTGAATGAGAAATACAAGCCTATGGGTTATTTTATCCAGATCTTTGCATGATTCCTTTATGCAGGAATAGCATAAATTTTCTAAGGGCTAATCTCAATTTGCTATGTATGTGTAATTTTGAATGAATATGCAGCATTCATTTTTCACCTATGTCTAGCAAGAAGTAATTTGTCAAGTAGAAATTGCTCTAAAAGAGGAACTGTGAAATATGCTTTGGAAAAAAGCTTTGTCTAAGTGTGCACTCATGCACGTGCATTGGCATTTCGTTGTTAACTCATGAATACGGGAGTAGAACAAAGGAATAGGAAGAGGTGCCAATCTGGGGGCCAGAACCTTATTGCTAGAAGTAACACAAGACACTCAGCACTTAAGACATCAAAGATATTTTGGAACTGAATTCAGCTGTAAATACAAAATATGTTTAGAGCACTGAGCCTTAGTTAACATAAGTCTCTATAAAAGCAGAAGAGATTGAGATTCCTAAATTTTAAGCCTCATCTAGGAGCTTATATAGTACAATAGATGGGTTGAGAGCAAAAAAAAGAAGTGCGTGAAGTAGGAAATATTTCTTCTGTTTCAAAGTTTTTGTGTAGAAAGTTTAGGAAAAAAACTGTTTTGAAATGCTGTCTTTTCTGAGGATTGAATGATGCTGACACAGAACAGTTTCTTTGTTTTATAGAAATACATGAATAATTATTGGGTTTAATTGTTTTGTTCGTTCTATTTTCTTATAAACTGGTTATCTGCAGCAGTGTTAGCAGCAGATTCAGTTCTCTCTCAAATATGCTATGGTGATTAAAACTGAAATGCAATATGTGAACAGTTCTGAGTATAATCTTAATACTACATATCAATTTACATGATACTCTATGTTCCCAAGTTCTTAGGAAGATCTCTACAGATTGCCTTAAACTACAAAGCAAGTATTTTCCTGTGAGTAATTAGATCATTTGTGACATCATATGGGTCCCAGAAGTTGCATTTGCCCCTCTGAAATTATTCAAGTTAGAAAGTTGATAATAAACCTATAACGCATGGTGAATTTCAGTACTGTGCAATTAACATTGCATTTTAAGCCTTAATTAGATCTTGCCTTTGAAGGCAGTGGATTTCCACGCAATTTAATGGTTTGTTTGTTCAGGGGCACTCTAATTCCATTGGGCTATTTTCACCATGGCTCTTCTGAAAATAACTTTCCATACCAAGAGTCTGGAACAAGATATTACTAATGTTTGATGTGAGCAGAGATAGGTGGGAAGAATGTTTAAAGGGATGTATAGAATACCTGAGTGCACATAGTACCACTGCACTGTAGGATTGTTAAAATGGTAAGACGTTCTTTTGACTGCAGTGGAAATAGATTGGAAAGCATCAATTTTTGTAGTCTCTAAAACTCTTTTAATTAATGAAGTAAACTACAGTTCTTCTTTAGCAGGTTTTAGTTCAGCTCTGGTTGTAAGTGCATGTATTAAATTAGAAGTGCATTAATGATGGATCCTGATGGTATCTACCCATACTAATGCACAGACCCTGTCAGGTAGCTGTCCAGTAATTCTGCTTAATTATGAACTCCAAGTAAGAAGCAAGATACTCAAGTATTATCTTCCTCACTCTTGTGATTAGCATTGTAAGTTCCGTGTTTAAAAAGGCAAGTTTTGTTCTTTCTATCTGGGGTGTGCTGGATGTCATATGTGCTGTTTTCAATGAATTTCCTGATTTAAAAGAAAACACATTCGTTTAGGAAGTAAATATCTGCAAGATTTGTGTAGTCATTAAAATGATATATTTGCTATACTGAACCTCAGCTGTGTCTTCTGCAATTGTGAAGAATGCTTTCTGCATGCACTATATGAAAAGGTTACTTGTAGAAACCATGTTATAGATAGGTGCCAGCTTCAGAAGAGAAGCAGAGGCCTCTTGCAGATAGGAATGGAGAATTTCAGAGGCCAGTAGTATAAATCCCAGTATCCCAGTCAACCTGTAATATCTCAAAGGAGGATCAGAATTGTGGTGTAAAATACTCATACCTTTCCCCTTAACTTGTTAATGTGATTATTGAGCTTGTCCTAGAACAGAAGGAAGACTGTGATCATTTCTTTGTTAAGAAAGTGAACGTGAATTGTTAAATGGGGAGGCACAAGTGGGTTAATGAGGTAAGGACTATATACTTCTTCAGCATTTCCCTAAAAAGTTTTGATTCCAGGTATTTTTATTTGTGGCAGAAAAAGTTTATACTTTCTATTAGCTAGAAGGTATATACAGCTCAAATTATAGACCTGTTCCCCAGTCTCAAGGGACATGATGTCCTAAGGAATATTTGATGGGTTTGCCAAGGCATGTCAAAAAGTCACTGAGTTTGGGAAAAGTTGTCAGTCAATAGCACCAGAAGCAGACAACGTTTTTTGCTGCCTGGAAGAGCACAAAAGTGAGAACTGAATAAATGCTCTTAAATAAGCTTGTAAATTGGGGAGAA
Organism: Excalfactoria chinensis; assembly: GCF_039878825.1. Classification (NCBI taxonomy): domain Eukaryota; kingdom Metazoa; phylum Chordata; class Aves; order Galliformes; family Phasianidae; genus Excalfactoria; species Excalfactoria chinensis. The sequence goes on from NC_092828.1 coordinate 42,104,068, forward strand.
ATATATTAAAACAAACAAACAAACAAAAAACAAAACAAAACCAAAAAAACCCAAAAAAACAAAAAACAGGAATTGCAACTGTTTATTGAAAGTGGCAAATCCAAAACTGCTGGTTATATTAAATACAAACTTGCCATCAGTTCATAAGAGATCTGCTTTTTTCTTATGTGGAAAGTGCATTTAGGCTGTTGTGCCTGGGCAAAATCATACAACAGTCTTCAGAAAGTAGAAGCAGGGAGAAAATGATACTTCAGACTGGAGGTGGTATCTATGACATGGTGCTTGTCATCTCTGACACACTGCTGAAAGAGTGATGGGAGTGAAGATGTGCTTTACAAAAACATATGATACTGCTTATTCCACTGGTACGATGATAATAGGGAGTTTGCAAATGTCAATGCTGAATGTGTGGTTAAAATGCAGTTTGGTTTATTTTCATGTGCTCTTTTCCCTTACAAACTTTCGTCTATCCATGACTTTTCTTGTCTAAAGCATTTTACTGCTTTCTCTGTAGCATTCTTGTGGCCAGAGGTCTGGAACTGGCCTCATCAGGGATTTGGATCATGAGAAATTACTTTGTCTGCAGCTGTGTGGAAGAACTGATTTACAAAACCTATAAAATACGTTATTTGGTGCTTCCAACTTTGGACTAAATTTCACTATCCAGGATTGTCCTAATCGGGCACTAAGTCGAACTGTTGGCAGTGTTAAATATTCACACTACAGAGCACTGATATAAAATGCTTTCCTCTAGCTGCCCACTTGGCATAGATTTGAATTACTCTGCAAATTTGGTGTCTAAATCACTGACTTGCACTGGGTGGGGAAACGAGCCTTATTCATCATTGTAATGATGCCAGGGATGTTCTCCATTCCTGTCCTCATTCCTTCTGTTATTGTTTAATATTTCACATGTTTATAGGTGCAAAACCAACTTGTCACTTTTATGATCTTATAATCAGATTTCCAGCATCTGGTTCCTGCATTTTCACCTAAAGATTTGTTGGTCAGGAATGGGGCTCCGATGTACAAAACCCCCAGACAAACACCAGAAAAAGCCTTCAACCTGAAGAACACAGGATGGATCAAAAACAGGAAGGCAGAAAAAGTTAGTGAAGGGGAGATAAATGCACTGAAGTCACACATTTTGCAGTGCATTTATGTCCTGTTTTTTTTTTCCCCCTGAATATTTACCAAAACAGCACCTTTTCAGCTGCTGTTTAGTCTTACACACCTTGGTAAAATCTGCCAATGTATGCAGTGCTGAAGTGAGCATATCAGTTTGGAACAGTGTTTTATGTATGTGTGTATATTTGTAGCTGCATTATTTTCTTTGTATTGGTTTAAATATTATCACCTAGGGGAGCCACAGTTTAGTGGGAAGTATGCTTCTAGAAACAATGCAACAAAGATGTCTTATTTCTCTTACATCCATTTTGAAAAGCTGCAAGTAGAAGGGTTCTGTGTGTTATCCTTTTTGATCTGCCTCTGTCTCTGTTGCTCTGCCTCTTCACATTGAGGTAGAAATACAGTTTGCTGTTTGAATTGTCCAGGACACGTGTGCCCAACTGCACAAACTCTGTAAAACCTCCATGCTTGGGGTTCTTTGTCAAAAAGGTGTTAATACTTAATCAAATATTTACCTCAAAATGGGGGAAAAACATGCTTTGCTTTGGGCTGTAGCTCGAGAATGGTCATTGAAGCATAGAAGCCTTAAAATATTTTAATTCTCTTCCTTTCCAGCTGATGTCAGGAAGAAATCCTGTGATTTTTGGTTAACAATACTGATGAATTAACTATCAAGGTCTAGACACAAGACCTAGTGAGAGACATGTTGTGCTAGCTCAACATAGCAATGGCGTTGGAGACTGTTGTTGAAAGAATGACCTGTTCTGCATGACTTTCTTCTAGGCCAAAAACTTTTAATTTCTATGTAGTAATCCTTCAAAAAAAGTTGTGATTTTTATAAAGTAATTTTCCAGGAAGACACTGGGGGGAAAAAATTCAGAATAAGGAATTCAAGTAGGGGAACACAGCAGAGACCATGGGACCTTAGCATGTCCCATTCTCCCAGTAAGTAGGGAAAATGGTTCTTTTGTACCAATATAAATGAATCAAAAGACCACTGAATTTCCAACTGCACGGCTTTCAGAAAAATAAAAATGAAGAATCAAAGTTTTCTGAAATTAAAACATTGGAGCAACTAGATTTTTACTGAATGTAATCCAGAACACTTCTGACCCTGTTGTACTCATTCCAGTGTTTTAAATGAACTTGGAGTTGTAATCTTCAATGCTGCAGCAATGTGTCAGGCTTCAGAGCATGATATCAAGAACTTAGCTGTCATGCTTTGTAGGTTTCCCCAGCAGAAAAACTGCTTGTGCTGAATTAGATTGAAATTGTGTAAAATGTAAAGCAGAAGCAGAATGCAGAGGAAATGGTAATTGGGGGAAAATGGAAAAGGAGACAGAAAGCAACAAAGTAATAAACAGGAAGAAATCCTTACCACATAATAACTGGATCTAATCAGTTGGGGAAGGGGATTGCTCTTCTTTTTCATCAGCAGGATTTTGGTCTGAAGCCACCACATTAACAGATGAAGAGTAGCACTGTTCTCTGGAGACTCTGCTGCCATTTTGCAGTGCTGCTTAGAAATAAATGAACAAGCATTCAGGTAGTTCTGTCACTGCTGCTCATGAATACAAAGATGGTATGATTAAAGATAAGTTTAAAGGCACCAATCTGATCTTTCAGCAAGTTTTTGAGTAGTCTCTGTGCCACATCAAGTTATTTCCTGTGTGCTGTGGGTGGAGTGGACAGCTTGGTGGCCGAATCAGGTAGTTCTGCTAGTCAGTATGAATGACCTATGGTGAGTAATGCGTTGCTCAGAGGAAAAAAAACAGATCCAAAGGAGAGCAAACTTTAGTATTTGTTAAATTATTTATCTCAATATGTGTCTCTACCAAAAACAAACCAAAACAAACAAAAACAACCACAAAACCCAATAAAGTGTATGTGCACTGTAGGAAAGCAAACGTGCTTTCTCACAATAAAGTAAAATTAAATCATACTGTGAATCACTTGCACTTTGGTGAATATGGAAAGATCTAGGCTGTTGCCCTTACTGGAGAGCTTAGTCTTGTGTAAGAATCTTGGTTGCTCACTGCATGTCTCTAAAATGTCCCTCTGCAATTTGTGATCATTAATCTGCAATTGGGATAACATGGTTTTTTATATTTGTTTTCCAAATATTGAAAAAAGGCAAAAAAACTATAATTGACTTTTCTTGGAATTATTGCTTTGGTGTTGCTGTGACCAGCAGCACGCTGTCATCTTTATATAATCAGACAGATATTTCTTTTCCATCTGGACACTCATTCAAAAGATCTTAATTTCTTTTGCCCTTGCCCAAATGTATTGCAGTCTTGTTTCACTGTTGCATGCTTTCTCATGTCCTCATCCTCATAAAACTCCACTACTTATGCTGACCATTATGTGCCAGAAATTATCCCCTTCTCTTTCTCCCTCTCAAGAAACAAATGCTGACGTCTTAATATGTTACTGCCATCTAAAATTAGGTGTATTGTCAAGAGCATATCTTTATGCCTTGCGCTGATAAGAAACACAACTAGTTGTTGCAATCATGAAACAATTTATCTCAAGCCCATTTTTTCTTCTAAAATCTGGTTGATTTAAGTATCTCATTAAAAAAAAAAAAAACAAAACAAACAACAGCCTTCCTTTGATTATGTCATTCTATGTGTATTGTTATTATCCACTCTGTTAGATTTATTTTTTTTCTCTACTCAATGTACTGAAGACTACCTGCATTTGAGAGTATGCCTAGAGTATACTTTCAGTGGGCACCAAAGTTCAGTCTCATATTTGCCTTTGGGAGAAACAAGCAACAAGTGTTTATTATCGAAGCCTGTGGAAATGAGAAAGAAGTATCATGAGGAGCTTTTTGCCAGTGAAAGGAAAAGGCCACATACAAATGTTCCCATGGCCTGATCATGGTCTTCTGATGTTTTTTCTTTTTCCTTGCATCCTTTCCATTTACTAATATGGGGACTGAGATTTTTTAAAGAATTCAGTTCACACTGAGATACCTGAAAGTGCAGACAGATTTCACAGAATCACAGAATCACAGAATTATAGGGGTTGGAAGGGACCTCTAGAGATCATCGAGTCCAACCCCCCTGCCAAAGCAGGCTCCCTACACCACGTCGCACAGGTAGGCGTCCAGGCGAGTCTTGAATATCTCCAGAGAAGGAGACTCCACCACCTCCCTGGGCAGCCTGTTCCAGTGCTCCGTCACCCTCACTGTAAAGAAGTTCTTGCGCACATTCGTGCGGAACTTCCTATGCTGGAGTTTCAGCCCATTGCCCCTAGTCCTGTCCCCACGCACTACTGAAAAGAGACCAGCCTCGCCACTATAGCTCCCACACCTCAGGTATTTATAAACCTGGATCAAGTCCCCTCTCAGCCTTCTTTTCTCAAGGCTAAACAGACCCAGTTCCCTAAGTCTCTCCTCGTAGGGGAGATGGTCCAGGCCCTTCACCATCTTTGTGGCCCTCCGCTGGACTCTTTCCAAGAGATCCCTGTCTTTTTTGTACTGGGGAGCCCAGAACTGGACACAGTATTCCAGATGAGGCCTCACCAGGGCAGAGTAGAGGGGGAGGATCACCTCCCTTGACCTGCTGGCTACGCTCTTTTTAATGCACCCCAGAATGCCATTGGCCTTTTTGGCTACAAGGGCACACTGCTGGCTCATGGCCAACCTGTCGTCCACCAGGACGCCCAGGTCCCTCTCAGCAGAGCTCCTCTCCAGCAGGTCTTCCCCCAACCTGTACTGGTGTATGCAATTATTTCTACCGAGATGCAAGACTCTACACTTGCTTATGTTAAACCTCATTCGGTTTCTTACTGCCCAGCTCTCCAGTCTGTCCAGGTCTCTCTGAATGGCTGCACAGCCTTCAGGCGTGTCAGCCAATCCTCCCAGCTTCGTGTCATCAGCAAACTTGCTGAGGGTGGCCACTATCCCCTCATCAAGGTCGTTGATGAAGATGTTGAACAAGACTGGACCCAGCACAGACCCCTGGGGGACACCACTAGTCACAGGCCTCCAGCCAGACACCGCACCGCCAACGACAACCCTCTGCACTCTGCCAGTCAGCCAATTCTCGATCCACTTCACCGTCCACTCATCTATCCCACACTTCCTCAGCTTTGTTATAAGGATGTCATGGGGGACCGTATCAAAAGCCTTACTGAAATCAAGGTAGACTACATCTACCGCTCTCCCCCCGTCCACCCAGCTAGTGACATCTTCATAAAAGGCCACCAGGTTGGTCGAGCACGACCTCCCCTTGGTGAACCCATGCTGAGTACTCCTGATAACCTCCTTTTCTCCCAGTTGTCTGGAGATGGCATCCAGCACAAGCTGTTCCATCACCTTCCCTGGGACAGAGGTGTACAGTGTAACCAAAATTAAGCAGCTTCCATTCAAAGTTACAGTGATGGGAGTGAGCATTCTGTGGTAGGAGTGTAACCTGTGTGTGCTCACAGTCTGATCCCGAGAGCCCAAGTTATTAAGGTTACAGCCTATTCCTGGCAACAGAGAAGCTTGATTGAAACTGACATTACATTGCAGATGTCCTAATCTTCAGTAGGTTCTAACTCAATTCTGAGACTTTCAAAGTTTTGCAGTGCATGTTGAATTTAATAATAGTGAAACAAGAGGTGAGCAATTCAGCTTCTGTACTCAGGACAGTCTGAAATGATCTTGTTTTTGGACAGGTAGGTGGAAGATAGAAAGAGATGAAGCTGTATATTTCTCTGTCTGCCACCATTGTTAAAAATTTATGTTTTAGTTTCTTCTTTTTATATTGGAAATGTTTTTAGAACTCTTAATACAGGAACTTTTATAAGGGATATCCCTGCAATATACCTTGATCTGCTGTTTCTTATTGCCTAATGCAACACACTCAACCTGCTTACTTTCCTGGATTCCCATCTCAGGCACTAACAGGGGCTGCCTCTGGGTGGGGGCTGCAGTGTAGTAATGAAATGGCCAAGAACTGAGTGCTGAATTGATTTGTTTACTTTCTTGTTACTGGCCTCTTGATTATGCTTGATTTACTGAATGGATAGCAACAACTGCATTCTTCTTTTTAGCCACTCATCACACTTGCTGTGTCTCATTCCTTTCAATCCAAGGATTTTCAGGTGCTCTCTTATTTAGATCATATTCATCACTTAGCACAAGAACAGAGGCAGTGAAAATGCACAAATAATCAAGATTATGTTCAACTTTACAGTGTTTATTGTTGGAGTAGTATCTAATAACTGTCATTGAATTTCTGCTATTCCTGCTTTGTTCTGTGTGGAGCCTGAGGGCATCCTTCTGAGTTTCAAGTCATGCCTCAAAGACTATAAACTCTTATCTTCCTGTAACCACCTCTAGCGCAAGCTGGTGACATTCCCTTTGGTGCCTCTAGCTCTGAAATGATCCCTCTTCATTTCAGAGTTATTTTTAGATCTAGATTGTATGAAGCTGATGGAGTTGTAACATGCTTTCTCCCATATGTCACTTATTCCATAACACTTTCTGTCCTGCTTTGCCCTGTTACGGTCTGTAACTTTGTGTCCCTGGATTACCTGCTGGGGATTCAACGTGAGTTAATGCCAAAAAGGTTGCTGGGGTGGTTGATGTTTGTTGTGTAACAGATTCCCCATAGGTGCTTTACGTGGACCTCTGCAAGTCTTTGGACTGTCCTGAAACACTCCCAGGTGTTTTAAGGGGAACTCTACTGTGAATGAAGGGATTTAGGTAACATGAGACTGTTCTGTAGAGCTCTTCCTACATAAAGTGTTTCCTTCATATTGTATAAGTAAACTTAGCCTGAAATAACTTTCATTTGCTTACAGGCTGTCAGGTCTTGTAATAGGCTTAAAATCTCTAACATGTTAACATTTAAAATAACCACTTTTATATTCTGTAATAGTTATTTGTAAGGATATGCAGATCCTGGGTCTCACTTTGCACTTTATTCTGGGTTGGGCTGGCTTGAATTTGCTGTGTGCACAGGAGCTAAGTTTGTTCTGTAGTTGTGGAAGAAGAAGGAAATAATGCCTGTGCAAAAAGACATCATTAGAGTAAAGTTGCTATTTGCCAACTGGATGTCCTCTCAAACTGCCTGGAAGGTCATCATAAAGAAAAGTTTAGTAAGTCTGGATTTAAACTTAGCTGTATTCTGAGACAGACAATAGTGCTGTTGCTATTATTTTTAACTTCTGTTCATTCATGCTATCCTAGAGCTTTAGTCTTAAGCTTAGATTTCTAGTTTAAGGCCTGAGTAACTTGGAAATAATTTCAGTCTCTTTCACACAGTTCATAAGCCTCCCAAAGGGAAGGAAACATATTTAGGTTCTCCCTGTTATTCCTTCCGCTCGATCACTGTACAGAAGGTGATTCAGATGCACAGGTGTGCAGAACTTGTTTTGAAAACAAACCAGAAAAATAAAACTGTCAAAAAGACAATGGCTAATTTTTTCTCTACTGGCATAACCACATAGAAGGCTTTTTTCCCCATACCTTGGCTGGGCCTCTGCAAAGAGAAGCATTGTATTTAACCTGGATAAATTCATAGTAGTTCACAGTATGGTCTTGGGAAATGATTGTGTCGGCAGTCTGGAGGAGATACACTCTTCTGTAGCTGGGAGTGGAAAACAGCTTGGAATTAGTGGAAGGGAACTGTTTCAGCTGGCTTCACTGCTGCCGTTCCTGAACTATTCCACTGCCTTGAGGGTCTCTGTCTCTCAGCAGCTATTAAAGCCTTTCCTTTTATCTTTAGAAATCTTGACATTAGGATGCAGTGATTTTTAGAGGAGCTGTGCTTCTTTAGGCATAGAATTCCCTATAACTTGCAAATTGCTGGGAGAAGGAATGATAACTTATATTCACATTTAAAAGAAGTATGTTTCTGATTATTTTATGGAAGATTACAACTACTCTTGTGAAAAGGGGGAAAAAAGCTTTATTTTGAAAACAGATGCTGTGATCATTTTACAAGTAAAGTCCATTCAAGTTTTGAAGTTTCTGCTACTAACAGAGATCTTCTGAATGTTCATTTTGTCTTGTGCTTTATTTCCAACATAGGCTTTAACTTCATTAGATTGACAGTGGTTAACTGAGGCTTTAGGTTTTTCAGTGAACTACAGAGTTTCACTGCCAGTTTGCTATGAGTGCTCAACTACCTTTAGTACAAAGACAGATCTGCTATTAAATTAAGGAGTATAATCTGAACAGGCATAAAATATGACATGTTGAAGGTAACAGGGGAAGGAATACAGTGACAAATAGAACAGGCATAAAAGATAAAAGAATGGTTTATCAAATGGTAAAAATATCCTTCAGTAGAGAGAAAGCCCTTCAAAACAAGCATTGATTACTGTAAGATGACTGCAAACGACAGATTAAGTGATGCTCTTGCAACAAGTGTAAAATCTGACATTAAGATTTGATACAAAACTTAATGAAAGCAAGACAGCAGCACAATACAGGAGAAAATTTAAAATGCATGAAGGATAGCTGATGGTTAAGGCTTTTTGATCCCAGTAACCATTACGTGTGTTAGCTTTCTAGATTGTTTTGGTGGTGCTTTTCACATGTTAGATTAGCATGTGCAACAATGATGGAAAACTGAAAGAGACAGAAACACTTGCCCTAGTAAGAAATCTCAAGGTGATGAAGAGATTTACTCACAGAATTTTTCTTCTTAGCCAAATTAAAAATGAATTAATGAAATCAGCACGATGAACTATTGAAATCTGCTGTGTTGCACACGTTAAATTTCTTCAAGCTTCAACTGAAGACTTACACAGAGTGAAAGTGTCAGTAAAATTCCAAACTTGTATTTAATCCATTGAAGATAAGCTATTCTTCTGGTAAAGCATCAGATAGAAGAGGAGGCAAGTAGTCTTTCAGGAGCTAAACTACACAGAAAATAGAGCACGTGGTATATGTCATGAAAGCCTCATTGCACCTAATGTCTTTTGAGCAGCACACACGTTGGAGGGAACAAGAATAACTGAGGGAGAGGTGTTCAAAAATTATTATTACCAGAAGTCAACATTTTGTTATAAGAAAAATCCTGAGCTCAACTGCTATTTGCTAATCTTATTTGGGATATAGATTTGACATTCCTGAAAATCCTCATGCTCAGTTTCAAATCAGTGAGTTTAGTCCCACATAAAGGGAGAAACCTTTGTGTGTGTTCATGGAGGAACAGATCTCTTTCATCTTCTATGAAGATATTCCAGAAATATTTGCATGCCATGCTAGTTTTCCTTGTAACAATATTAGCTGAAGATATCTAAGTAAAAGTTTTACTGTGGGACAAATTTTATCTTCATAATAAAGCGGATTTTTCTCTGTATGAATTTTGTGTCCAACATGCAGAAAATGATGTGGAAGACACTATTGAGCTATTGGTTCTACATTACTAGTAGATACATACAATGATCTTTGCTTTCTTCAGTGGTTTGGTTGGTCAGCTCAAAAACTTGTATGGTAAGGCCCTGAAGGCGAATGTCTTTCAATACCTGCACAGTGTATTCTTAGCATAATGTGGATTTCTCTCTCTCTCTCTCTCTCTCTTTTTTTTTTTTTTTCCCCTGTATGTTACAGTTTCATGGCTTTTTTTTTTTTTTTTTTTTTTTTTTTTTTTTTTTTTTTTTTTGTATATTGAAAATAAGGTTTAATATAGTATTGGAAAAGTGATATCTTTACAGGTTTTCTACTGTGACTAATTTGTAGTTGAAAGGTATCTGAATTCCTGCTTTCTCTAGATATAATATCTAGATATTTTATATAGACATGATTATTTCTATTAAAAAGGAAGAACTTGAGAATGTATATTTATGTGTGTGAGTGTACTTATATACAGACAGTAAGAAAATCATTGTCCTTTGAGTACCGTCCACCTAATGAAACCTTAGAGTGGTCTGAAATGAAAGAACCCACAAAGCTATTTTTGCTTTTTAAGTGAATAACTTATATTCCACTATGAGCTTGTGTGTAGTCCAAGCATTTGAACTGGAAAACAGTTTGGTAGATTACTGGGCCTATCCATACAGCCTTTCCTGGAGTGTTACAATTCTTCTTCGTTATGCGCAGACAGTAGGGGATCTAGAGAAAACCCCTCAACCAGGCTTCAGCAGCCAACTATGGAGTTTCCATAGCCTGCTGGGGAACGGTATAGTTTATTACCAGATTGGCTTAAGAAGTCCAACTCCGGAGAAGCCTATGAATGACAAATAGAGATTTACCATAATCCTACTGATTTCTACCACAAGCTCAAAGCAGTTGGCAAAGATATGTGACAATTAAGGAAATACTGCTGGGTAGAAAAATATTGGCAGGACGATATTGGGGAAAAATGTCACAGGAGGCGTGTTGACACAACCTGCAGTAAATACTACAGGAAGGCAGGCATGTAACTGGAGTCAGCCATCAACAGCTGTTTTCCCTTCTGGACAAGGCCAGTAAGGAGGCATGTTGCAGGAAGACAAAGCGACCTGCAAGGAACATAAGTATCTTCACAGCTGTTTCCTGAAAAGATACCTTACCTGCAGTGAGGCACTGATTAATATATGATAAAACCATAATGTTAATTCTTCAATGTCCTTAATAATTCCAACAAGAGGTGTATGGAGGTTGATATTTTTTTCTTGCACTAGACACAGAGCCAGGATAAACACTAGAACAAAACATAACAGCCACTTGGTAAATCAAATTCTAGTATTGGTAAGGGATAAAGTAATGTGTTGTAGAAATAATGCAATATTAAGGATTTTACACCTCTACCATAAGAAAAAGGCATATGATTGCTTTGCTTTTTCTTTCAGCAAGAACTGTTTACTCAGGCTTTGCCATGGTGTGGTTAATTCTTGATTAATGTTCCACTTCTGAATGCCAGCAAAGAAAACTTTTGGAGATTTACTTCTTAATTAGATTCCTACTTTCCACTTGCAAAAATTATATGTTATCTAATGTGCTGGGATTTGTCTCACCAGAGAAATAGAACTTTTAGAAGCAGAATATACTTTCAGACTTTTCATAGTCTGGTGTAATTGATTCTAGGACAATTTACACTGTAGCAGAGCCAAAACTTCATTGGGGCATGGGGTGAGGTGGGGGTGGGAAGAGAGGGGAAGAAAACTGTTCTGCTTTAAAACAATAAAAAATATTATATGTATATAAAATATGAGACCTTGTATAAAAACTTTATCATGAGAAGCCAATCAATAATGTAAAGGATTTGGGAGACTGGAAAGTGAAGAATGATTCTGAAGTGTTAATGTGAAGGAGTACTGCAGGAGATTACAGGGAGCTTTTCTTTGTTTGTAGAAGTTAAGATAAATGATGAGATAAAATACAGAGTTTAGTATTTGGCATTGTAATAGGAATATCATAATACTGGGTTCTGTATTAGGACCAGTGTTGCTTAACAACTTTGCTGGCAGTATACGCACAGTGAGATTAACTGCACTCTGAGATACCAGCACAGTACAAACAAAAGTTGAGAGCAAAGTTGTGCTGACTTTACAATATAATGCACTGCAACAGATCATGTCAAAAAGGGGGGGAAAATGAAGTGAAATCATTTTGTCTAATCAAAATGAAATATTTCTTGTAAAACGTGTTGATTAGATTGAGCCAGTGTTTTCTAACAGAAAATTTTTCTCTTGGGCAGTTCTAAGTAGTTTGAAATTTACTTGTTTATGATTATTATCCCATTGATTTTTTCCATCAGTGAGATGTTTTGAACAAATATTTGGAAATCATTGGAGCACAATATATATTTAAAATAATTATTTGCAGGTGGACCTAGAAAGGAAATTAGTTCTTTTTTCTTAATCACTTGAGATGGCAGTGCAATGCTTTCTGGAAGCTGGTAGAAAGTACTGTAACAAGTAAAATAAATATAGTCAAGCAATGTGTGCCTTATTTCAGGGCTAGGATTTGAATGGAATAAGCATTTTGCTCAAAATCACATTGTGGATCAGAAATATGGTTAGTAGAAGAGTTGCTTGTTTTTAGGAGTTGTCTGTAAATCTCAGCTCTCTTCCCAACTGTCATGGTTTTATGATTTTTGGTTATCAATATTCCACATCATAACATCATGTAGTGCACTGGCAGTTAAAGAGTTAATGCTTCAATCTGTGGTGGTATCTTAACAATAACTCCTGGACCACAGTCAGCTTTTGCTTCTTATCCATGGCATGATAGATAACAAGCAATCTGGAGAGCTGCTGGGTCTGTCAGTGATCAGTGTGTTCACTTTGTGGAATACTGATAACCAAAAATCATAAAACCATAACAACAGGAAAAATCTTGGAAATTTTACTACCAACACAATCTTAAATGTTCTTTTCCTTCCTTTATCTTTACATTTGTTTGTGGCTGAGAATTTTATAAGGATTTCTATTTGGCTTTACTTTGCTTTTGTGAAATCTACAGTTATCTCTTAATCCTTTCCTGTCTTCATCCATCTCTGTAATTCTCTCTTTTACGGCCTTCTTGTATTCCAAGGTTGAAAATCTGTCCCTTGTAAGTCTATTGGAGTTTTGGCTTTAGCATCAATGTACGTGTTACTCTACTTTTTTTTTTTTTTTTTTTTTTTTTTTTTTTTTTTTTTTTTCCTGTGAATTAGGTCTGGCTCTTTATATAAAAAGTAATTAGTATGTATTTCCTGCTGCTGCTTGTGCGTTAAATGCTAGCAGTGAGATGTTAAAATATTGCACAATTTCCTCTCTGATGATAGCCTTCTTGTTTGAGTTCATTTGTCAGGATTTGTTTACACTCAGGAAAAAACTAGGAGGTATCTTGAAAAAGCTGGGGTATTTTTCAGGAAGGACTTGGAGGGGGAGCACACAGAATGTTTCTTCTCTCAGTAGTATTAGGGCTAACTTACATGTGTGGCCAAAGGACTCTGCAGAGTATGAATGGTTACTAACTATTTCTTGGATTCTGTACCTTTTAATCCCTGCATAAATTTGACTTTGTGGATTTATTTACCACTGGAAGACAGCATCTGTGATCTTCAGCATTAATACCTTAATATAAAATGGAGATTCTTTGGGGGGGCGTGAGGGAAGTCTTGCATATAATTGGCCTGAGAATAATGGGTTAAGTATCAAATGTGTATCTTCTAAAAAACATTAATTGTGTACTGTAGTTACTTTTTTGGTGGCTGCTGAGTACCCAGATAATCCCCAGTGGTCTCTGATTCTGGTTGCCTTCACAAAGGCCAGTTCTCTTTGTGTGTAAAGGATGATGTATCAACTTAATCCTGTCTAAAACCAGTGTTCCTTTGTTAGCAGAGAAAATGCATCTTTCCACTATCTTTTTCAGTAAGCATCCCTGAACAGCTGGCTAATTTGCCTGCAGCAAGTTTCTGTACTCTATTCAACTTCCAAAGTAATTTTTAATGGAATAATTATTTAACATGGGGAATGATCCTTTTACGGCTTCTCTTATACTAGATCAGTTAAGGCAGATACTACAAAAAGCAGAAGTTAACATCTAGAAGAATCAGCCAGTATTATCTCCTGTGATATACAAAGTAGCAAGTATACAAAAAGAGCTGGTCAGTTGTTCATTGTTGAGATAATATTTTCAAGCTTCCTTATGAAACCTTGTAAGTCTATCCTTGATGCCATTCACGGTATTAAAGATAACTGTGATTGTGCCCTTATCCCAGAGTCTGAAATACCTCTTTGATAGTAGTTTCAGTGCCATCAAAGATGGTTTTTCACTTTGCTCTGGGAGCTATTGCAGTTCTGACAGAACAGAATGACATTGTTGCGTTTTGCTTAAAAAGTGTGGAGCATGTTCTTCCCCTGTTGTATTGAATACAGTTCAACGTACTTTTCTAGACCTTGTACTTGTTTCTATCAGTACCATGCAAGGGGAACAGAGAAAGATAAGAATAATTGTCAACTGCTTTATTTCATTGTAGTCCTTTTTTATTGAATACTCAAAAGACACTTGTCTTACATCTACCTATAATTGTTGGGTTTTTTTTTTAAATGCATTTGAAGACAACATATGAGTTCATGTTTAGCAGTTTGCTCAGCTGAATTGAAACAGACAAAAAATGCATTGAAAATAGTAGTAATTGAAGCTAATATATATTTGCACATAGAGTTTTGAGGCGCATACCAAATTGTGATCAGAAATATTTGTTTTGAGGCACTAATGGGAACAAAAGGCCACCTGTTGAAATATTGTACTAGGATGAATACTAATAATGAGTTTCTTCTGCAGTATGCACCCCCTATAAAGTGGGAGGTTGTAACCAGCACAGTGTTTCCTCTGTAGGAAAGAGCCTAGAGTGTGCTGGGGGGAAGAGGAGAAAAGAAAGAAGGCATGATAGGACCTCTATTAAATGTACCAGTATAAAGGAAAGAAAAAATAGCCTTGTGATAAATAAAAACATTTACCTTCACTAAGAGCCTTTCACCATTGAATTGGTTATCAAATTAGTAAGTTCAAATAATGGATTGTTTTTCTTCTAAAAACTTAATGCAACCAACCTGCTCAAAGTGGCAGCATCAGGACACTCCCTGTTTTGATTAGATAGAATACCAGATGTTTAGTATACATGATGTGAGTGTTTTATCAGCTTGGTATTTTTAAAACCATAAGTTCCACTAATTAAGCAGTGAACGACGAGTTTCAGTGGAGGGGAAAACAAAAAACAATGCAAAAACAATCTTGTAACAAGTTCAGATCTTAAGAAAGCACCTGCCTATTTCAAATCCGCAAGAAAATAAACAAGCATGAAATATTTGTACTAACTGTATATGTGGTTTTTATTTGTCTTGTGGAGTGCTTTGTTGTAAAGATCTGTTTACTACAAGGAACACAGTGTCTTGTTTTCTAATCAGCAGTGTAATATAACAATGTGCAAGAACTGAGCAGCAAACTTCACTCTGGTGTTTTTATTTTCTATGGTTCGAGCTAGTTTTAAATAACAGAAATGTATTAAGAAGGTGATTTTAGTTATAAACACATTACAAGAAGGGCTTTTCCCTTTTGCTTCTTGAACGTCCTGCTTAGAACACAGGGATCTAAGGCAAAGCTTAATGAAATCAATTGGTACATTTCATTCGTTTTTTAAAGTAGTTGTTTGGGGGTGCATGTGTCTGAGAAAATTGATAATTCCTCGTCTTATGATCTCATCTTGGTTTGACCCTGTGTATTCTGCAGTATTCTCTATTTGCTTTTCTATGTAAGATTGCTTTTCCTCTCTCTAGGTTGAGGAGATTTAATAGAAAACCACAGATGAATAAGATCTTTGGAAACCCGCTGTTTTGGTTTTTTTTTCCAAAGAATTATATGAGATTGAGAAGCTGAAATAATAAAATAAGGTTTCTGTCAACCTAAAAGAGAGATCATGTTCTATAAATATTTCATTTGGTCTCCTAATACAAGTGTGCGAGTCAGTTATTCAAATAGGTGTTTATCTTAAAATAATAGCACAGGGAATATTGAAATGATAACCCATCTGGCGTGACGATGTTTCAGCGGTTTTGATTCTCCTGTGATTTCCTACTGTTTCTGAATTTCTTATATTTATCAAAAACTATCCTTAGACATCTGTCCACAGCTTGGTACGAGTAATCACGAGTATTGCGTGCATCAGCTTCTGCAGAGCCATTGTAGTGGAACTAGCTCCTCCAGCTCAAAGGATAGCTTGCTGCGTCAGCATTTTCCCTAGGAAAGTTTGTTTCTTCTGCCCGACACCAGTCTCTCAGAGACTGAGGGGAAGAAGCACCTGAGACCTTTCTTGCAAGCCCCAGGAGTCTTCCCTTTGCACATTCCACTCTCTTTCTCCCTGGGAATAGTGTCTTTGTGTTTTATGGAAATAAATATTTTGTTCAAAGTGTTTAACACAACAATGCTTAAGTGCAGTGTCATTTAAAGCATGAAATAGATGCGTGTACATTTAGTTCTATCTAATTTTGTTTAAAACAAATTTTTTATAGAATAGAATGTTTTAATTTCTCAGAAGCTCTTGATTACCAAAAACATCTCAGTTTCTTTCCCTCTACTTTTCTGAACAAGCCATTAGCATTGCTTCACTTGGGAGCAAGCTAAAGTAATGGTCTTCCTTCAGTGTTAGCACTTTCTCTCTGTCTTTGCCTTTATGCTTACTCTGCTGCCTGAACAATCCTTTTGGTTTAAATACTGGGTTGTTTATAGGTGTCATATCGTTATGCTATCCTGATACGAGGTGCTAAGAGCTCTACTTTTGTGGGTTTATTTATTTTTTTCCATGAAAAAAATTCCAATTGGAAACCAATCTATAACATAAAGGAAATCATATTACTTCAACCAGTCCAGGTACAACAACTATCTGACACACCATTTGTACTGAAGAATCTTGTATCAACCTGGGTTGTTTGTTGTAAGACGTACTGTAATTGAACATAGAAACAGAGATATGGAGTTCCATGCAATCGGTGCTGTTCCCTGGGATAGGAAAACTGATTATGTTTTATTTTCAGTAGTAAAATACTATACAATTAATAATAGTGTTCATGCAAAGTTCATTTTAGTGGAATTTGTGTCTGGAGTGTGGAGTGCTTCTTTGTTGAAGGCATCTATTTAACAAATAGACAAACCCAAAGCAGGATAGTACAGAAGCACTGATGTAAAAATAAAAAGCGGTAATTTCACTTATCCCTCAATATTCAGCATGTTCTTCCTTTAAATGATCTGTAGCATTCAGAAAGATTCACCTACAAATAAACTGGTTGCTTATATACATGAATGGAAAAAAAATCACATTCTCTAAAGAAAGAAGCATAGAATGGTGCAAGAAATGTAATGTCACCTTTATATCACTTTCTGGTTAATCTCAGTATGAGAAGTAGAGTCTAGCTTTTTAGCTTTGGTCTTTCCTGATGCAAACACCAACTCCTGCAACCTCACTTGCAGAGAAAACATTACTATCAGTAATGTATTGTAGCCTTGTACTCTCTTGAGCAGCCATAGAAGGAGAAGAATTGTGTATCGAAGTCTACAGAAAAATAAATGTGGTATTTCTAAAAATTTGGATTCAGCTTTGCCTATGACAAAAAAAATTCTGCAAGATTGTTCTTTTGTTTATTTAGGTGAATGGAAAATGTTCCCATTCTCGAAAGCAATATATATAATGCCACTTACGAAAATGCTTTGTTTTGCTCCATTTGAGCAAAAGGCACATTTCTTAATAAATTTTCCCAAATCTCACATTTCACTGCTGTAGTTTGTGCCTTATTAACAGAGACCATTGTTAAATATTCAGGGGATCTAAATTGCTTGTTTTGGCACAAGTAAACAGGAACCTAGCTGCAAAGTCTCCATGAGGATGCAAGCACAAGTCTCTTCCAGCTCTAGATCATTTGGATGTCTAGCAACCAATGCTCTGTTTTCTTCAATTATGTGTGTGTTAAACTTCATAACAATGCGAGGTTTTCCCCAAAGTCAAATGCTTCTCCACTTCATAAGTGAAGAGAACTTCTGTACTACTGTAACGGAAAGGGGGAAATGTTGCTGTGCATTAGTATGAAAGCTCCTTATGGACCCGCCACTCTCCATGCCACTCTCTCTTGTATGCAGCCTTTCTCCTTTTCCTAAGTATCAGCCAGCTTAAATTAATTTTTGAAAATTAACTTGTAAAAATGTTTCTTCTGGACAATTAGTGTTTTGGGGGGCTGTAATAAAGTATATATAATCACTTAAAAGAATGACAGGTACTCTATATTCTGATATATGATCTGAAATGAAGATGTTACTTTTGCATAATAGCTCCCATCAGCTAGTAGTAGCATTTTGTTATGCTAGCTTTTAGTCTTTTGTAATTTGGAACTAAAACAGTTTCAGTTAGGCATCTCTGAAGATGACTTCAGAGAATCACAGAATTGCAGGGGTTGGAAGGTACCTCTAGAGATCTAGTCCAATCCCACTGCAAATCAGGCCGCGTACTGCAAGCTGCAAAAGAAGACACTGTCTATTTGGGATGGTCTAAAATACATACGTATGTATTTTTTCAATCTTCCATCTGAACTCATAGACAGTAGTTTAGTCAGCCATAGTAACTTACCTGCTTTGGGAGGTTGCTAAACATCAATTCTGGGCTAGTACTAAAGCTCCTTAAGATCAATAGGAGTTGTATGAATGAGCTAAGGAAACAGGCTTGTGTCTGCTTACACAGACATAAAAATGTTTAGTGAAGAAAGAGATACATGCCTTTAGGATTTCTGTTTTCCTCCTTCATTACATAACTGTGCCAGGAAGTAGTGTATGCTTGGTCTTACATATGTACAACCTACAGTGTTTCCTTATAAAATTCTGTTTGTGTGCTTAAATTTGCTCATGGTGAGATTTATTGCCGTTTGAAATCAAAATAGCCCAACTGACGTGGAAGTCTCCACCTTTGTGGTCTGCACTGATTTATACCAGCACTAAATTCTAGTGCTTTAAGGTACGGACAGTTCTGAACAGCCTCTTGCAGACAGTGAATCGTGGTGAAATATTTCCTTTTTGATTGGATCACTGCAAACCAAAGTATTTCAATGAGTGTTTTGCTACAGTTTATACTTGTGGGTATAGATTACAGGAAGGTATCGTACAGGTGAGGAACTCACTCTCCCTGACTCTCTTGTACCATGCATCCTTTTCTTTGCTGTCTGATATGTTTGATACTTGGCAAGGTTAGGAACCATTTCCACTCAGATATCAGGTGGTGCTGACAGGAGAGATGTCTTTTTACTTGTGGAAGAGGAGAAAATAGTGACTGGTTTTTCCATGTGTGCTTTTCCACAGATTGATAGCAAGCATGAGTGAATGGCTTTTTCAGTCCTTCCTCTTTGCTTTCTGTATATATATTTTTTTCTTTATAGGTACCAGGAAGATAGAGCTTGCAAAAATGAATGGAACTGAACTTTAAACCTTCTTATTCCCAGAGCTGTGTTTGTTGTCGTTGTGTTTGAAGTTGTGAATGCTCTTAAAAAACGACAACAACAACAGCAAAAGAATGTGTCCTCAACCCATTCATATCTTCAGTATGCTTTCTGAGTATTCTCTGAACCAGGGCTGTAGGAAAGAAAGTCTGCTTTTAACGTTGCTTCCTCTTACTGATGTTTCATATGTGTTGGGAAAAAAAAAAAAGTTACTGTTGGAAAAAGCTCTACTCAGTGTCTTTGCAAAAATTGCAAACCCCAAATTAACTGTCTAATGCTTTGAAAGAAAAGTGCATTCTAATAATACTCTGAAAACTCAATATCTAATCACTGGAACAGTGGGGAAGCTGACGGATCCATTAATGAAAGCTTCTATTTTACATTAGTTTGATCAAAACAAACCATTTAAACTGACAGCTGATGTTTCACAAAGTGGACAGGGGGCTGCTCGGTTACAGCATAAGACGTGAGCTGCTTATACTTAGAGATCAATAAACTACTGTGAAAAATCTTTGCTTGGGTGGACACGAAGCAACTTAGCACAGAATGTGGGAGATGGGAGTTTTAACGCTGTACTTGCTGCAAATTGCCCTGGTTCTGATTATAGGGCCTT
Organism: Excalfactoria chinensis; assembly: GCF_039878825.1. Taxonomy (NCBI): domain Eukaryota; kingdom Metazoa; phylum Chordata; class Aves; order Galliformes; family Phasianidae; genus Excalfactoria; species Excalfactoria chinensis. Next base: position 42,123,701 of record NC_092828.1, read on the forward strand.
CATGGCCAGTGTGTTGGATGGCATAATTTATAGGGATACAAAGAAAATTTTCTTTTCAGGTAAGGTGCAGGGAAGGCTGTGGATTAGGAGAAGCTTCCCCACCTTTTCCTAGGTGGTCATACACTGGAGCAGGCTCCCCACGACAATGGTCTCAGCCCAAAGTCTGCCAAGTTCAAGAAGAATTTGGGCAATGCTCTCAGACACAGGGTTTGAATTTTGGGTGGTGCTGTGGGGAACCAGGATCTTCCTTAATGATACTTGGGTATCTGTTCCAAATCAGGATGTTCTGTTTAGTTTTAGTAATTAAAGGCATTATATTTGCATCTATATAATATGTATCCCTTCAAATGTGGGACTTCACAGTAACAAAACTGGATCATTTCTCAAAGAAACCCTGTGGTAGTAACAATTTAATTTAAACTGTGAGATTGCTCCTAGATATTAAGCCACTGCAGAGTGCAAAAAGCAAATGCCAGCCTGTTAGAATATACCTGATTTATTTATGAAATTGAGATGGTTCTTTTAAGTGCCAGGTAAAGTTACCCATCTGCACTGAATATTGCCAGAGAGGTACTGCTGAGCAGGGTTAGCCAACTGCTAAATAATGCATGGGCCAAGGTGTGTTTACAAAATGCCTTCTGATAAATTTCCATTTTTATAGACAATCCAAGAAGTTATTACATCCATCCTGCTTTGCATTAGTAGCAGCAAGCTTCTAGCTGATGTCATGCCTACCTGAGCAGGCTTGGTACTTACAACATGGGAACATGAACACACAGTAATGGGCTGTTCTCCAGTCATAGTATCATATCAGAGTGGTAGTAATCATAAAGAAAGAAAATTGAGCTAGTTGTTTGATTTTTGACTACAAATTGTTCTATGATTCTAATTATTTCTAGCATTTTTTGTCATAGATATTTTAGACTCATACAATCATAGAATCACAGAATGGTTGAATTAGAAGAGACCTTAAAGCCAAGCAGCCCCAAACCCCTGCCGTGGGCTGGTTGTCTCCCACCAGATCAGAATGCCCAGGACCCCATCTAGCCTGGCCTTGAGCACCTCCAGGGATGGGAACACCCACAGGTTCTTGTCGAATATCTACTTTGCATTCTTCTCCATTATTAAAGCAAAACCTAAAACAGCTGTGTTTGGACATGGAAGAAGACTCAATTCTCTGAGATCTTCAAAAGCCATCTGAATGTGATCTAGCTTGAAGTGTCCCTGCTTGAGGAGGGATTGGAGAAGATGCCCTGAACCCATGTCATCCAGGTCTATAAATATCTGAGGTGTGGGGGGCAAAGTGGCGAGGCCAGACCCTTTTCAGCAGTGTGTGGAGACAGGACAAGGGGAAACGGACAGAAACTGGAGCATAGGAAGTTGTGCATGAATGTGCTCAAGAACTTCTTTATGTCGAGGGAGACAGAGCACTGGAACAGGCTGCCCAGGGGGGTTGTGGAGTCTCCTTTTCTGGAGATATTCAAGACCTGCCTGGACACCTGCCTGTGCGACCTGGTGAAGGGAACCTGCTCTGGCAAGAGGGTTGGACTCAATAATCTCTGGAGGTCCCTTCCAACCCCTACGATTCTGTGATCTCCATCAGTTTTGATTTGTGTTAGAGAACCATTAGGTGATTTTTTTGTTGGGAGTTTCTCCCTTCAGATTTCATCCAGGAGTTCAAACTACAATGTTATAGAACTTTTCATATTATTATATACTCTTCTGGTTCCATGCGAGTGCTTCCTTTTGCTGCATTGGGCTTTGTAACAAATTTCTTTCCAAATTTTAAATGGCAAGCACAAAATACATGTGAGGTCATTTTCTGAATGTGCTGCAATCTGGAATACAGTTTGCATACTGTCAGATGAAGGACTTTAAATGGGGTTATGCCAGCACACGGGGAGCAGTTGTGTTTTTGCATATTCAGAACAAGTGTTTGCTCTTCTGAGGTCATCAGAGAAACAAGGTTACTTTACCAATATAAATCATGGAAATAGTCTTGTCCATGTTGCTTTTTTGAAACTCAAATGTGCACCCGCTGGTTTAGATTAGTGATCATTGTTTAAAAAATAAAATCAAGAATGTGGAACTAAGTCCCTGACAATGGAATTGTAAAAAAGCAGTTCAGCAGATGGCTGACTAAGATACTGAAATAACAAACAAATTTGGTATATATAGAAATAAAGTAGTGGGTATTTGGATGAGGATGTGTTTTCTAACAGGCACTAGCAAGGAAGGCCTGTTATTTTCTCAGCTCTCCTCTGTGATCTTCTGTGCCATTCTTTTAAATTTCAGGTAATTATGTAGAAGTAGATTTTCCTAGCTAGTAATAAGATTGAATCAAAAGAAGTGCTACAGTACATGTTTGCAGTTCAGCAAACTAATATGTAGTAATAGTAACAGGATGGATAGGAAGACTTCTTAGTCCCTGCAGTAGGGTTTCATTTTCTTTCTTTAGTCTTTATTTTGTGTATGATATATTGCTTTTCTCCTAACCTACAATCTGTATAAGCCCCTGATTCCTGCAAAATATAAGTCTTTATGACCTGTGGAGCTTTAACTGCTCCAGAATCCTCCTACGTATTCTATGTCTTAGAATGCAATCCTGTGTATAATGTATTTCTGCTAAGAAATACATTATTACTAGCACTACAGTGCTTTTTAAACACTGCTCAGTGCAGAGATGGCTGGCTAGATCTGGGTGGGTCAGGATTCAGTGTCAAAAACTGCTTCAATTCAGGTGAAAATCTGATAAAAATAAAGGGCAATTTAGGTAAAGTTTTTAGTATTAGGCAGGTCATCAACTTAGGTAATCCACTTGATTGTAATGTCTGTGTGTGTGGTAAGTCCAGGTTGAGGAAAAAATACAAGATAATTCTTTACTATCCATGTTTTGTTGTGAGCGTGATCTGTTTTACAGTTAGTCTTCCTTAAGGCCCCAGCATCCTAGGTGGGGTACAGGTATGAATAATTTATGATGCTCCTTTAGTATTCCTTTCTCTTCTACTTTGAAGGAGACCCTAATTGGCATTCAGGAAAGTTGACTACCTGAAACAAAAGGATGGGTGTGTTGGTCTCACCTTTGCATTCTGTACAGCATCAGGGAGAAAAAAGATTGCTTTGTGAGTTTACAATTAGAATGAATGAGGTTCTATAAACCAAAACACGTGCTTCGGGATGAGAATTAGTGGGGTATAATGTATTTTTATGTGTGTATGTAGATTACAACAAATCCATTAGATTACTCTTATACTCCTGTTATTAATGGTTTATCTGCTTTCCTCAGCAGTTTAAACTCACTGAATAGATGCAGTTCCTTGAACAGGGCAAATAGTAATTCCTGAGGAAGAAGGAATCAATACTTTGCCTTTCATTTAATTGAAAATAGAACAAAAGCTTGCAGATCATAACTTTGTGAGTACCCTTGTAAAATCCTGAAGCAGATTTGTCTTCATTTAGAGCTTTTCTGTCCAGGAAGCTACTGTGCAAGGATTTCAGTGAATTTACAGTATGTTTACTGCTCCCTACAAACCTCCTCTGGGGACAGCCTTGGGGCATAGCATGACAACTTTAGTGGTCAAGGTCAGGCAGGTAGTGTGCTAGCAGTTCTTATTGTTTCACTGTCCCTAATGAATGAGCATTAGCTGTGAATCTCTTTTCAGTAAAGTTTCAGTAAATGATCCATTTGTGCTAGAGTCTGCATATGCAGGAGAATACTTCACTAAAAATTATCTTGTGTATTTTTTCTTAAAGCTGTGATGTTAGCTTCTGCAACACTTCATATTCTTCATACAGAGCCCATCAAGATCAGTGATGTAACAGAGAACAGAGGATCACTTTATTAAGGATTCTTAAGAACTTTGGGGCTGATTCTACCATTGTATCATCTTCATGCTCCCCTGGGAATATTACATCTCTTGCTGCCTCCAGGTTATTCTGGCTTTCTGGCTGAGCTGAGCATAAAAGCTAGCATCTTGTAACCCTTGGGACTGCAGGACAAGAGATGGAGCTCACTGTTTACAGATACTGACATCAGAGGCATTCATACTGGCTGCTTTTGTAGCTGGTAGAGAGAAACAATATTTGAACCCTGTTGATCTGATGATTTCTTTCGGATGGGTATTTTGAGTTAGAATGTATGTCACCCTGAAAGCACTCATTTCTCTGTGAGAGGGAGGTATAGATGAGCTATTTCAGGTATAGACATGCATAACAGGCATTTCACATTAGGCAATGGGAACCTGACCAAAGCTTTGTGCTGTGATGCTGAGCTCTGGTCGAGAAGGAACACTATGAATTCATTTGACTCCAGTGCCAGAATGAATCACCAAAGGTTAAACCATCTCAGTCAGGTTTGAATGCCAGAGCAAGTACTGCAAAAAGTGGAGTTAACAGCAGTGCAGCTACTTACACAGGCTTCTAGAGAGATAATGAAACACATACTACATAAATATGTGGTCTCTGAAAAAAATTGATTACCTGGAAAACTGCCATAGAAGGTCATGTTTGAAAGCTGTTAACATTTCTGCATTCTCTGAGGGCAGTTTTAATACATCTCCTTCACCCTCTGCTCCCTACTCTGGCTGGAAGGGAGTTTCTCTCTCCTCAACATTCTGATGACCGCAAGTATCGGACACTTCCTGACAGCCCAGTCAGAAAGTAAGAGAAAACAATGTCAGCACTGTTAAAATGATTGCTGGTGAGCAATTGCATTGTATGTTGTCTTTTTTTTTTTTCTATTTTTTCTTTCACCTTTTCTTATTAAACTGCCTTTATCTCAACCCACAAGTTTCCTAACTTTTTACCCTGAAGATTCTCCTTCTCCTGTCTAGCTTTGGTTGAGGGGAGTGAGCTAGCAGCTTTGTGGTGCTGAGTTGCCCACCAGTATCACACCTCAATACCCAGTGAGGTCTATGGCAATCAATCCAGGAACTTATCAGTCTGATAAGAGAGAAGGAAGATGTTGACTTCATGGTGTCATGGTTTTGTAGATTTTTTTTTTTTCACATGGAAGATTTACAATACCAAATTGGATCCTGTTCCTTTTTATTATTATTAATAATATTATTGTTGTTATTGTTATTATTTTATTTCAGGTTTGTCTGTTATTACTATTTTTTCAAAAAGTTAGTACTTTTGGTTTAGGTATTTCCACACTGAAGCATCCTCCTATAGGAGCAGTGTGTGAAGCTCCTGTGCTTGATCATAACCAGTACATCCAGCAGGACACTGTTATTATTTCATTCTATGCTTGTTTATGTGACCTCAGTTCAGTGGGTTTGATTCACTCTGAGGCTTCTCTGAAAATATTAGGCAATTTAGCCTCTATTATCCATAACATGTTCCAGAGTTCTTCTCCTGGAGGTTTCTGTTTGCACATTCTCCTTAGCTTTTGGAGATAACTTAAAAATTGGTATTGCTTTCTTGTTTTCCTTTAAATAAAGATGTATACTTGCAGTTAACTCAGACATACAGGCTTAGAGGCCCAAGAACAGAGACTTCAGGTTAGAAAGCCTAACAACAACAACAAGGAAAGATGCAGAAGTGTTTTAAAAATGTATGTCAAGCATCTCTTACAGTGCTTCTCTGATGCAGATGCCAAAATCTTCCTAAATAAAGAACTAGCTTTAATATATCAGCACATCTACTGGATGTATGGTAGTGGAAGCCTGTTTTAGCCTGTGCAGTGTCCCATGGAGTTTATTTGCTTTTGTTGAGTAAGAACTTAATTAACTGCTTGCTTTCTTCACTGGTATTATTTTTGTTTGGTTGTAGAACGCCACTAAGCCTGGGCAATCATAAAAGTCATACAAAGTAATAAAAAGCTGGAGCCTGATCTCTTCTTAATACACACACTCAACCAGTATCAGACAGATATCAGAAAGTAATCCTTTCTCATTTATAACTCATTGCTATGAAGGATTTAATACCTATTGCTTCAGTGGGATTAGTTATGTGATGGCTGCCTTCCTGCAATAGGAGCTCATGTATTAAGTAAAATGAAAATAGATATAATCTCTTCAGGTGTAAAATCGTTTAAAATCAATGAAAACAAGGTAGTCAAATATCATATATGGCAAAGAGGTGGGGGGGAGGAATTTCTATCCCTTTATGTTTAGGATGCAGCATCCTAAATTTTAACTACTCCCAAAATAGTACTACAAAAGGCTTGCTGGCAGTCCTATATAATTGCTATACTAAATTATGTCTAAAAGACAAATTGATCCCAGTAAGACTTAGTTAATAGGTGCATTGCTGGAGAGTTTAAATGCTAATATATGGGAATTAAAAATATATATATTTTTTCCAATCAGTCTTATTTGATATTAACTCCTACCATCTGTCTCCTGCTCCTGAGCATAAGACTAGAATGATGTTGAAATCTCGGTAGCGTGATCTTAAATAGTCCTTCTGCACATCTCTTTCTTTCAGTACTTAACAATGTCACGTTTGCTGTTAGAAGATGCTTTAAACAAGGAGAAATCAAAGCTCTAACAAGGATTTAAAGATACTCAGTGTAACTGATTAGTCGTAACACAGCACATACAGTCTTTACTTGGGTTAGTTTTTCACAGTGAAGGAAGAAAACAAAATTAACACTTCTAGTAAGTTTTGTGTAATTCGCTGCCATGATTTTGCCCTTTTACTCTTTGGTGTGTTATACAATTTTACTTTCCTGCTGTTGACTTATTTGACCAGGTTTGCTTCAATTTTTCTCCTGGTATCTGCTGAAGGGGAACTTCTTGTTTTCTGTATTTTGTTTTTTTTCCCTTAATTCTTAGCTATGATGGCCAGCAGGAATCTTATAGCAACAGGGAATTGTCACATCAGATATATTGGGTTTTATTTTGATCATATTTACAGAAATGTGAAAAATCAGATTGTGCCTATCAGAGAACAGGAGATCAGCATCTCTCCTGTGAGTCAGCCAGCAGTAGAATATAAGAAATACTGATATTTATAACTGACAAAAAACAACTGTAAGCATATTACTCTGTTACATTTCTACTGTGTTGATAGCAAAGCTGATGGTCTTAGCTTACTGTAAAGTTTTGCAAAAAACAAGGAATTTAAACTCAATTCCTTACATTGCTACAACATCTCAAAAAGCATCATTTGGAAATGAAATGTTAGGTAACATACTTCCTAAACCACATATAAATGCCAAAATAAGTACAGCAGAGATCCATCTTATCATTTTATTAACAGTAATGACTTCATTTTGGATTCCATTTTGGATTACTCATCCCTTGAGCCAAAGCTTCTATGTGTAGATACTACTATTAAGCATGCACAGCACTGAAAGAAACAGCTTCTCCTGCCTCTCTGCCCTGGGCATTCCTCCCAGCTCCCTGTACCAGCACTGATGATGGTTAGCATGTGGCTAGACCAACTTCTATAGCCCTGATGTAAGCCCAGGGGCGGGGAGGAGCAGCTGTGGTAGGGAAGCAGGAGGTACTTACACCCAGTTCAGCAACAGTGTGGACTTCTGCCAGGTTAAAGCAACCATTTAAATAGTCTAAAAAATTGCAGTGCTCGAAGATAAACCTTCATCCCATTTTCATACTTAAGCAGGCAAATTTCTGGGTCTTGTATCGCTACTACATTATTACTGCTTTTGCAAGAATTGCCTCTACTCTTTAACTTTTGAGAAGTGAACAGAGTTAGAGATGGAAAGCAATCATTTGAGCCTGGGAATTAATTTTGAAATGGTAAATTAATCTTCAGTTTAATATTCCCAGTCATCTGACCTGCAAACTAACCAGAATAATCAAGATATAAAGCAAGAGAGACTTTAAAGGATATGTCAGCTGTTTCTTGACATATGGTGCAAGAGACTTACAGTACGAGAATGTCAGCAGTACTTGAAAGGTTAATGGAAGTGGGATTTGCAGAGACATGACTGATTCTCCTAGAACAGGAAGGGAAAAAAGCTGATTTGGACAAAGACCTTTAAAGGCCTTTTGCGTTTGCATCCTTCCATGTGAAGGGAAGAAAAGCACTAGTCTCTTTTAACTTAAATCACTCTAATCTCTTGAAGGGATCCAAAACTTGTCAAAGAAAACATTTTCAAACTACGAATGAGCCATCAGAGTGGGTGAAATACTCAGTGCAAGGCTTATGAAAATGTATCTATTGTAGCATAGCAGAATGCCTGATAATATCAAGTGAAGGTTAAACGCTTTGTTTTGCTGTGTGTTGCCCTTTGTGTCTCACACACACTTTTCTGACTTATCTTTATTGTATCCATTTGAAATGGATCCGGGACCTTTCTTCTTCTTCTTTTTCTTCTTCCTCTTTTTTTTTAATCTATAATTTAATAGCATGAATTAATATGCTTTTGTTCTAGTACTGATTATATAGCAATGCATCAGTAAGAACAATTCTGTTACTGGCCACCTTTCATTTAAACTCTTTACTTAGGTCAAAACTAAAATAAATAAAGGTCCTGTTGCATAGTAAATATGTTCTCACTGCAAGAAATAAGTGAATTCACACTAAGCCAACAATTATATTAAAACATAGTAATACAGTTGATAATCTTGGTGGCCAACAACAAAGCTGCAAAAACTGGAGATACTGGTATAGCTTACCCCTCAGAACACCGTGGTCAAGCAGTGCCTCATAAATCCTTTCTTTCCTAATCTATTAATTATTCACTTTGTAAGTAGTGGTACATCGCTATGTATTTATTTGCCATTGGTTTTATGTATCTGAAGTCAGATCTGGCATGTAGGATTGGTTTAAAAACAACAACAAGAAAGGTTGTACTTCTTCCATGTAGATCAGAGAGCAGTAGAGCAATGTATCACCGTGTGGAAAAGGTACATTGCTTTGGGTACCTTTGGTCTTCAAAATGTGTATACTCTCAATAGCAAAAAATAAATCAGGCTGCAGTAAAATGTTTGCAGTGGGCCGAGTGGAACAGTGCCACTAACCCTGAGGATTAGGGAAATCTGGGGGTGGGTTGCAGTTGTCAAAGAAGAGAGGAAAGGAAGAAGAGGAGTAAGGGGCAGCTACCATCAGGAGGCAGCTCTGTATGCATCCCCAAAACAAGGTGACAGCCTCTGCTATCCTAATGTCAACCAACCTGCATTGGGTAAAGAACTGTGCTACAGCAGGTAAAAATTATGGGACTTTCAGAGGAGCTATGAGCTTTAAAAAGCCAACCAGAAAGTGAGATAAGTCAAGCATTTATCAAAATAAAGGTTACAGATAGCCTGGTAGGTGAAAGTATTAAAACTTAAATTCAGCATTGAACTGACACGTTTATTAGCAGTGAGACTACCTCATCACTCGAACAAGGTATCCAGGATTGTGATACTTTCCTCCAACAGTAGTTTGAGTTTCAGCAGAACTGGTTTGGAGATGCTGTTTTTTTCTGGGTCACAGCATGGATCATAACAATCCCAATGTTTTACTCAAGACTTTGCAATGCATGAATTTAGCCTTTTCCCTTAGTGGGCTGTGACTTTCTATGGAAGAGTACAGTATCTGTCGTCCCTCTGATGACCTACAGGGTATTATTTGTGGAGCATTTAAATGAGTATTGCTCTCCCCTAAGCTAAAACATTCCTGTGCACTTTTTCCCCATTTAGTGTCTGCTTTGTAGAACATCAAGTAAAATGAATGCAATGAAATGTATTTAATGAACGCTAATTAGATAATAGTTATTCTAAAACAGTCCTATTGTCTTTCCTATATATCACACTGTTCACTTAGAAGATTCGTGAATATCTTAACACTGAAAGTTAGAAGTGTTTTGGTGTTTGTTGGTTGGTTTTTTTGTGTGTCTCTGTGCATTTTTTAATTTGCAAATCCTAAAAATAACATGAAGCTGTGTTATCTTCAACATTAATTTGTCTGCCAAAGGAGGATGACATCCCGTAATGCGATTTGATGCCTGACAAAATAATGCAATTTGACAGAATGTGCTGTTCAGGGGATTGATGGACTGATCTTGGTTGACGTAACTGTTGGGCAGGCAGCCTGAATTTTGATAGAATATTTGATCAGATAAAGGATTGACTAAAAGAGGGCAAGTATAATTGCATGAAAGTCACGTCTCTGAGTTATTCACTAATACCTCTGTACTAAACATGGACTGAAGTGTTCATATGGCTTCATATGCCCGATTATTTTATTTTGCTGTGATTTTAAGCGTATTTTTTGCCTGCCTTCTGAGTTTGATATAGTATTTTCCATCTACTTTATCTGGTTGTCAGAACTTAAAAAAATTTAAAACAAATCATTCTGATATGGTTTTTCTTAGAAGTTTAACCTCATACAGTTACCTGTTGTCTCAGCTTCATACCACTGTAGATATGCGCTAGCCAGAGAGAAGTCTGGATTTCTGATTGAATATGCTTTATGTATGGTGTAAGTAGAAGTGGTGCAGGTGATGCACGTGCACATCTGTCCTGTGTAAAAGAAGCACAACTTTCTCCTCTGTGCCACATTCTTTATTATATTATTATTATTATTATTTGTAAATCCCTTAGAAAAATATTTTAGTTAGACAAATCTAACATAGCTTTCATTCCATTTCCTAAGCACACTTGCTTACATTAGGAAAAAATGATGCCTAGATTTTTCTTTATGTTTTGACATGTCAGAGTAAGTCAGTTGGTACTTTCTCTCATTTGTTTCATCTCTGCATTCATAGTGATGCTCCTTCATGTATTCCTTTTTCAGATCTAATCCAAACAGTATTTTAGTGAGTCTTTGGATTGTGGGTTTTGTGTTGGGCCTTAAACTAAACTGTATTGTGGTTGGGTTGATCTTTGTTTATTTTGATTTTAATTTCAGTTTTTAGAGCTTTAATAATTATTTGAAATAGGACATTCATCATACTATGAGATGTATCAAAGAGCAGGAGAAGAGACTAAGAAATCTTTTCCTGCTGGCAGTAGCAGAAGGGAGGCAACTAGCGCCGATATAAAGCTTTAACTCTTAGTGAACCAAAATTAGTTCAGATGAAGCTCACCTCTGTTGTCTCTTGATCCCTTCTGAAAAAGTGAAAATCAAACTGCAGGGCAGGGATCATTGTAGATGAGTGCTTGTTTCTGATCTGCTATAGGAAAAAATAGGTGAACTTGTTCCAGGGAAGAAGGGCAACAGCAGAATGGTAGTGCTTACTGAAAGAAGATGGATAAGCCACTGATAAAGAAATGTACTTGATCTCTTCTGACTAACATAATGACAGTGGTTTCTGGATGAAAAAACTACATGATTTTCTGGCCCTCCAAATATATTTTATGACTTTTCTGACAGCTAAAACAGGAATAAAAAAAACAGCAGCAATTGGCAGTCTTCGTACTGGGACTTGCAGGTTTCCATGTAGCAGCACTATCTGTAACAGCTATAAACAAGGTGTGCCTTGTGCTTGCATTTAAAGAATAGGTGTTGGAAACTTAATTTTATGGAAAGCATGGATAATGACACGTTTAGTCTACATGGTCACTGAGTGCTGTGTAGGTCATCCCTAAAGGAGAAAAATGATATATTTAGAGACCAAGGGGGGCTTAAAGCAGGAAAATTTAGGAAAGAGTTGTTTTGTTTCTTTTTTTTTTTTTTTTTAAATATATATTACATGAGTCTGTGCTTCACCTGCACTCTGACACCCCAAGCAGCGATTTTGCTGCTAGCAGTATTGGCTAGTAGCTCTCTCTCCTGCCCACTGCCTCTCTGGAGTAAGCTAGCATTGTTCCCTACTGCCCTAATTCTTCTGCTTGGACTAGAGCAGCTTAAGTTTTCAGACCAGAAAGTACTTGTTTGATCCCATGTGTCTTGACTGGTGTGGTATCACATCAGGCAGTTAGCTTGCATATCTGCTCTCTCTCAGGGTCAAGTCCTGTTTTTTCTGGCCAAGGTTACAAATGTAAACCAACATGTAGTCTGTCTCAAGGGCAGCAAGGTGCTCTCAACTTCATTGTTCCTTGTTATGTTAGAAGCCACAGGAGGGTACTCTTGCAAAGGAATCTTTGTGAGAAGTCTCTTGCAGAGGTTTTCTCCTGTTGTCTGAGAGGTGATTCACGGCATCATTCCTTGCCCATGTATGTTCTTTACCTAGACAACTGTCAGTTTGAAGTGTGGCTGTTTTTATCTTCATTTTTACTCTGTGCCTTTGTGAAGAAAATAACGGCCATCACTGGCAACTCTGCAGGCTGCTATCACCCTCACTGCTGTAACCAACACAGGAGACAAAGGAGCATTGCAGCAGTATATGGATAGGCTAGATCAATGGGCCTCATCCAGTTACAAGGCATTCAGAAAGACTGAAGGCTGGGTCCTGCACTTTGGTCTCAAAAACTCTATGCTGCAGGCTGGGGAAGACAAAGAAGTGGGGGATGTGATGCTGATGAGCAGTCAGCTGAATGTGAGCCAGCAGTGTGCCCATGTGGCCAAAGAGGCCAATGGTTCCCACTCTACATCAGAAATTTGCAGACAGCAGTACTAGGGAAGGGATGTCTCCTTGTGCTGGTGAGGCCACACCTTAAGTGCTATGCTTTGTTTTTGTCCACTTACTATAAGAAGGATATTGAATTGTCAAGTACATGCCAAGAATAACAAAGTCAGTGAAGGGACTATTAAACAAGATATATGATGAGTGACTGAGGGAACTTAGGCTGTTCAATTCAGAAAAAACTAGGCTGAGGGGAGACCTCATCACTCCCTGTAACTGCCTGAAAGAAGGTTTTTGCAAGGAGGACTTTGGTTTCTTTTCCCAGGTGGCAAGTTGAAGGACATGAAGTACTTGGCCCCAGGTTGCCTTAGGAGAGGTTTAGATTAGATATTAGGAATAATAATAATAATAATATATATGTAAATTATATTTAAATTGTTTAGGCATTGGAACAGGCTACTCAGGAGAATACAGAGTTTCCAGTCCTAGAGATAGGATGTGGTGCTTAGGGCCATGATTTAGCAGTGGACATGTAGTGTCAGGTGGATGGTTTTAGTTAATGACATTAAAGTTTTTTCCAACCTAAATAATTGTATGATTCTATGATCTTTATTCCTTGGCAGGACTTGGCATGGATGCAAAGTTTTCTGCGTAATTATCCTCATAGAATGTAGCTGCACACAGTGCCACTTATTTTGTCAGCTGCTCATCAGCAGCAGGAACGTGAAATTTCCTGGGATAACTAGAAATATTCTTTATTATTTGTATTTTTCCGCAGCTAACCTCATAGCCATTGGGTTCAGATACAGTTCAGCCACCGTGACTTGAAAAGTTGTCCAGGGTTATTTGACCAATCTTCATAACTAGTCACATATGTGTTCCCAGACTTGCAAATAGAAGATATTCTACTGAAGGGTAAATAAAATACTGTTGCTTTTTTTTGAGAACAAAGTGTTCACACAGGGTCAGTGTATACCACACTCTCTGGTAGCTGGATTCGAATCCTTCATCTCACTGTACTGTTTTTTTCACATTTCACTGCACATACACATCTCTGAGTAGATATTTGGGTTCATATAGATTGGCTGTGTGTATATTTAAAAATGAATACTGAACTGCTATTTAGGTTTATGGTTGTGTACACTTACATATGACCAAAGAGGCAAGAGTCATAAAAGGATGAGCTACATTCTTGCAACAGAATGTGAAGGGCAAGGTACATTTCTGACATAACAACATTCAATATACTAAAATAATGATGTGTGGCCTTGAGGCTTTTTTTCTTATTATTCATCTGTAATTGGTCTTGACTGCTTTGTAAATCTGATGGCCATTGTAATGGTGGGTGATACTTCCTGAATGACTTCTCTTGTTTCAGAAGTGGTAAATCACTTGACAGTGTGCATTCACCATCTCTCAGTCATTGAATCCACATATTATACAGTGCAATAACATCTCCAGATGTTGCTTTCCATCTATTGTGTTAATCCTTCTCTGTGTATAGTAGTAATAAGACTGCTCCAAAATGAGGCCTTTACTGTTAATTAAAATGGCTGTGCATTGTGCACATAAAATACTTCACTCTGTCCTGTTGAGCGTGCTTTTATGGCTTAACCAATTGGAAGTAGATTCCTGTGCTGTAAGTTATAAGGAAGGTGTGCTGATGTAATTAAACTGATTTAAAAGTCAAGTTGTTTAGACCAGTACAAGTCCCGGTGTAGGTGTATTTTGTCCTTTCATATTTAATTCCTATTAGTTAAACTAATAATTTGTCTAATTATCTTAATTAAAGCGCACCAGCTTCTGGATGTCTCTCAATATTGAGCTTATTGTCTCTTTGGCCAGAACTTATCAGAAGAGTTTAGACATGAACATAAATTAGAGGGGTTAACACCATGGGACACATGCACCCATTCCTTTGGAATGGTAGGTATTGTCTCACACTTACACAACCCTCAAGTGAACCCTCACTCATTCTCTGGAAGCATCTAAGTGGCAAAATTCTTTGATGTTAATTTGAATAATGTAAACCAGATAAATTAGTAAGATTTTTTTTTTTTTTTTCATCTTCCTCATTCTGGCATTATTTTAAAGATTTTATGTGATGAGAAGATGCTGAGGAAACACTTCTGTTAATATAAATTATTTCAGGAGCAGAGAAGCAATGGAAGAAAGTGTATGTAATGTTAGGACTTAGTAGAAATGAAACACTGTGCCATTTACAACTGGCATAGTAACTTTGTTAATATGTGTGTCAAGTTCTTCCCCCTTGTCCTCAAATGATGCGGTATAGCTGGAAAAAAATGTGCAAGAGTGATGAAAATACTGGAAAAGTCATTGTGATATGCCATATAGATTATGAAACTACAGTCTCTACTCAGATAGCCTTGGACAGATCAACCACGCTGTGTAAGAGATGGGTAGAATTGGACTCATCTTTTGTGCTTTTCATTTCTTTGTTAATGATTTGATAAATTCCTGTAGATTTTCAGTGGCCTCTGGTACAGCCATTTCACACACTGCCAAGCTTGCAGAGGCATCTTTCTGGGTTGTGTTTTGATCTTATATTTTTCCTAAAGAGATGCATGAGTGAAGGAACACAGATGTGTCAAGATCGCTTTTCACATTAGGTGGCGATACATCCAAAAATGTTGGCATGGCCCAAGGGAAGTACCTAACACACTGGCAAATCTGACAGTATTTCTGTCTCTTATTGGAGGCAGCTAAAAGGGTCGTGATTACTGAGATGATCACAGAGCAATGTTCAGAGTGGATGTTACATTTGCCCTAACGGTGCATAGTGGTAACAGTTTATACACCATTAGAGAGAAGTGGGGATTCATTCTCCAAATGCAGATCATCTTGTAATTTTGAAACAGCTATTATATACAGAGGTATCTCCCACTGTATGGCAGTGTTATGTCCACAGGAGAGCAGAGAAATAGTGGAAAAAGGTATCCTTTGTTCTTAGCAGAAAGGAGACATAGGAAACTGGGTGGCTGGAGGACACAGACATGATAATGATTGTAATATGAGGACATAAAAACTGGTTCAAAGATTAAGACAGTAAGCAGTCCGACCTGAATGAAGGTATAGTGACTACTCTCAGCAAGTTTGCTGATGATACTAAGCTGGAAGGAATGACTGTCACACTGGAAGGCTGTGTTGCCATTCAGCAAGACCTGGACAGACTAAGAATTGGACAGAGATAGGAACCTGATGAGGTTTAACAAGGGCACCTGGGGAGGAATAACAGCATACATCAATATAGGTTAGGGGATGACCTGCTAGAGATGAGCTCTGCAGTGAATGACCTGGGTGTTCTGGTGGACAAATGATAGGTCATGAGCCAGCAGCATGCCCTTGTGGCCAAGAAGGGTAGTGGTGTCCTTGGGTGTATTAAAAAAAGAGAGGTCAGCAGCAGGATCACCTCCCTCCACCTCTACTCAGTCTTGATGAGTCCACACTTAGAATACTATTTGTATTGGGAACTATTGGTAATAGGTGAATGGCTGGACTGGATGATCTTCTAGGTCTTTTCCAACCTTGGTGATTCTATGATTCTGTGTCTAGTTCTGGGCCCCCTTGTTCATCAGAGACAGAGATCTCCTAGAAGGAGTCCCATGGAGGGCCATGGAGATGATAAAGGGCATGGAAGATCTCCCATACAAGGACAGGCTGAGTAACCTGAGTCTGTTCAAGTCTGGGAAACAGAATACTGAGGGGTGGTCTGATAAATGTCTATAAATATCTAAAGGGAGGTGGGAGACAAACAGATGAAGCCAGGCTCTTCTCAGTAGTGTGTAGTGATAGGACAAGGAGCAATGGCCTAAATCTTGAGTGTATGAAGTTCCATACAAACACGTGGAAAAACTTGTTTACCGTAATGGTGAGGGAGCACAAGAACAGATTACCCAGAGAGGTGTGTAGTCTCCTTCTGTGGAGATATTTAAGATCCATCTGGATGCCTACCTGTGTGACCTATTGTAGTGAACACGCTTTAGCAGGGGTGTTGAACTCAATGATCACTTGAGGTCCCTTCCAACATCTGTAATTCTGTGGTCTTCCCATGTCCACTTAATTATAAGTTGTCAGTTTTGTTGCTCATGCTGTGCCTTCTGTAACACTGGAATTACAGTAGAAACAAAAGTAAGGTTGAGGCAAAAAGAAGCTTTCTACTTTTTAACAACAGAGTGAGGTCTGTGGCAATCTGTATTTATTTCATTACTTTTTTTTCCCTACAGGTCTGCAGGAAGTCTATAAAAAAGATTTTTATGGAATGTGGATGTGAAAGATACTGTATCAGTGGCAAGATTCCAGGAGTCTCTGAAAGGTAAAGGATAACATGGTTTATATTTCAGTCTTTATTAAAGAATTTATGGTCTATGAATTGTTCATTGATTAAGTGATGGGGTTGCCTTGATTAAAAGAAACAGCTTGTTGGAGAAAGCAAAAAGATGATACTGTTCAGGTCTATTTCTTTGCCAAGTCCTTGAGATCTACTGGTCCTGGAAACGAATAGATGCAATACCTGTGATTTTAATAAGCTAACAGCTGCTAGTCTTGCAAGGCCTGAAGGCAGCAAGAGATAGGAGAGAATAAGCAGATGGCTTTAAGGAAACAATTTGAAGGAGCTAATTATTGGCTGAGCTTGCCCAGTAAGGAAGTTGGAGAGGGTAGAAGTAACATATTGGAAAGACATCAGAACAAAATACTAAAAAAAAAAAAAAAAAAAAAAGTACAGAGAAAAAAAGCTAAAGAGCATAAAGACCATAGCAAATAACCAGAAAAGCCTCCCACATTACCACCTGAGTTGCATTTGTCTCTGGTGCATTCTAGTGCTAGAAACAATCTGATATAGCATAAATACAGGAGGAGGAGGTAAGAGCGAGCATTTAAGTTGTCTTGGGTATATTGGACAAACTGTTCTAACAAGTCAGGTGAGTCTGTTGTGCTTGTGCTCTCTGCTGTTTGTGATTCAAGCACAAATATGTTCTTCAATAAGCTTTGTGGGTAGATGGAGGCCCACAAAGTAAGATATTAAATGACCATCATGCACCAGGGAAAAAATCCTTGTTCTCTCTTACTATTCTTGCTTATGCACAGTATCCAAAATGAATGAATGAGTTTTATCTTTTGATTCCTGTCCTATTTCATTCTGAGTTTGTGTTGTTTCTGAGTTGTCACACAAAAAAATTAGTCTTCAATAGAGTATGAATTCATGGCTCTCCTGTCATACTGGCAATTGACGTAAAGGGTCACTGCATTTTTTAACCTGTGTTCCAAGTATTGTTCTGTGGAGACATAACATTGCTGTCCTGAAAAGGAGCAGGCATAAGAATGGTTGTATGTATTTAGTAAATACTGATTTCAATTTGAAAGTAAGTTTTTACAGTGATCTGCGTCAGTACTATAGTATATTGACTTCAGAACTGTTTCAACTTTGTGAAGTAAAACCTCTCAGAAGCTTAACTAACAAAATTTTCAGCTAGCAGGTTTGAAATTCACAGTTTGAAGGGAATCTTAGTTGTTTTTTTTTTTAAAAAGAATCCCTCACTACCATTTCATTTCCAGTAATATAACTTCAAAGTCTGTCCTTTTATATCAATTACATCCTAATTTTATCTTTTGGTATTCAATTTTAATTAAATTTTCATGCCAGTTTTACTACTCTAGAGTCAATGTCAGAGTCTGAGTGACATGAAATAAAGCATTTTCACCCCCAAAGTCCTCATTCCTTGTCAGATTTATTCTTCTATTGCTATATTGTTGTCTTTCTTATGAATGCGAGTGTAAATTATGTAGCAAGAGACTTTGATATATATAGAATTCTCTTTCTTTTTAAATATCTTTGTAATGGAATGCAAGCACTCATGCTCTAATGAACGTACATTTAAGGAGTTCACAGTACCTGAAATAAACACTGGGGTGAAGCTACAGACTTTCTGATTACAAAAAAAAAAAATGTTAATGCCAAAAATAAGATGTGTGATCTGGATGAAACTCATACCCGCTGAGGAAGCCCTTAGCAGGCGTAACTGTCCCACAGGTCATGAGTAAGTGCTTCTTTGGCTGTAAAAATTCAGCACATGAGGATGATATCATACGTCGTCCTTGGATCCACTTGCCTTGAATGTCTTTCTGTCTTTGAAAACTCAGCTTAATAGAGTAACTGGACCACATACTGGTTAACTTAGATGCTGACAGCTTTCAGCGCCTCAGGAAATCTCTTAGGTCTACCATGAGGGACATCATGATTTTAGATACAGAGGTCTGAAGGACTCTGCAGTAGCAAAGGGCTGGTGTCACAGATCAACTGGCAGTGTATTACCTATACAAACCCCAGGCTGGGTTTGTGTTGTGTTTTGGTGTGGGTTTTTTTTTGTTGTTTTTTTTTTTTTTCTTTTTTCTTTTAGTTTGTTGGTTAGTTCTTTTTTGGAAAGGTCCCTGCTTGGGGGAAGAAAGAAAAAAGGCACCTTGTGAAATGAGCTACTGTTCTGTAGTGTTTGTACTTTTAGGGTTTAGAGAAGAAAGGTGTTCTATTCTAAGAATAATGAAGCCAAATCATTTCCTCCTCTATAATTTCTCTAAAGCAGCTTGTTTTTTGTGAGTACATCCTGCAGAATGAATTGAGAAGACATTGAGCACTCTGTCTTTTAGTTGCATCTAAGTACTTTTTAATAAAAATAAAACAGTATTCAAATTTGCATTCTATTTCATGTCCTTGGCCCACGTTTTTTATTTTGAAAGAAATGCTGAACTTGAAAAGAACACTATTCCCTACTCAGTGACTCCAAATTTCAATCTTATAATTTCTCCACTACTAGCATCCCGTCTGATGACATAGGAAGTGCCTATAAGATTCAGTACAGAAATAGCTGGTAGTGTTTGCTAGACATTTTTTAGTCTCTTACTCAAAATGCTGAAGATTCTGCAGCAAAAGTACTTTTATTTCACCCTGACACTTTCGCAGTCAAATCTTTGTTTCTTTTAAACATTTTAAGTTGTAAAGCCCCAGCTACAGATATTTTGGATACATCTAACAGATGGACTGTCAGGGATATGTGCTAAGTATTTTGAAAGATAGAAGGTGCTGTGGCCTTTTCAATGCTTTGATGGCACTGACTAGGTGAGTGGATATCCTGAATGGGTAACCACCGTAAATAGCCTGTTTAATGGAACTGCAGGGTGGCTTAGTACTTACACCCTGCAGAAAGTGTAACAGTAAAGTTGTACTAGTTTATCTGGCTTTAAGGTGTCCTTTTAAAATATTTATTAAGTAAACAAATAGCCATGAAAAATTAAAGGATGTTAAAGAGTGGCTTTTAGTGGGGGGAGAGGGAAACACAAGTTATGAAGGATCATAAACATAGATCTTATGTCAGGCAATGGTTCTTCAGTGCACAGCATGCAGCAAAGCTTACTAGACTTCCTTCTGGATAAATTAATTAGGTAATGTATTTAATGTGTCTAGAGTGCTTTGAAAAATATTAAGTGCTTTATAACTGCTAGGAATTTTATTTCCTAATTTGTTAATTGCATATTTATTACCAAATGAGGTTTTTTGTTTTTTTAAATGTAGAAATTTTTGGCAATGACTTGAGCTTTATTAGTACCTGAGAGACATTGAAGATGGTACACTGTCAGTTGATTTCCCAGCTAACAAAATCTTGGAGCATTTTATGCCTCATAGGAATGTGGGTGGGTAATATCAGGAAGGGAAGAATAGATAATGATTTAATCTACTTCATTACAAATTTTTTTGGAGCCACTATTCTAGGATTGCACTGAGACAAGACTGAAGTGCATGTAGTACAGAGAATTTTGTGGATCACAGTTTGGAATGGCTGGAATTCCCGATGAGAGGTTATAACCTTGCTTTATTTTAAGAAATAACATTTTTGGTTTGTATAATATGTAGAGCAATGGTGTTAGCATCAGCATATGGAATTCCTAAACTTTGTCATAAATGGAAATAACAATAGCCCAGTAGCAAGTCGTTCTGCAAACTTTGTGTGTAGAAAGAGGTTTGCACAGTGGAATATAATTTACAAGAGGGCTATTGTCTATTCTTGTTAAAGTTCTAGAGAACCCAACAAATCCATCAATCCCTGTAAGGCCATACATAATGCAGCAAAAAAATTCAATATATGATGTAGAGTCAGCTGTTACTCCTGTTACTGCATGCTCTGCCAGGAATTCTTTAACTTTTCAGCCAGTTTGAGAACAAATCTAAACTGATCATTGCTTAGTAAAACAATAGAAAATAAACTTAAGTGGAGTAAGAATGCATACATTTGGAGGCCTGAATAAGGTTCTTAAGTTCAAACCTCTTGAAATTTTAATTGTCTAATTCATGCTGACTTGGTGAGAAATTAGGCTTGTAAGTAGGGTAGCTGGTAGATTTGGGATAAGCTAAGGAGCAAGCCTTCATTCTTGTAGGACAACGTTACATGGTGTGTTATAGTGAAAAGTGATGGTAACTGTCTAACTTCTCTACTTGAACAAGCAAGCTGTCCATTAGAGGAATATTATTTCTGCTGTTAAGTTGTTGTTGGAACTTAGGAGTAAAGTGTTATTTTATAGTATGCTGTAGTGGTTGTTAATATACAGATGGTAGCAAATGTACAGAAGGAATAAGTAAAGGAAAACCCACCAGTGGTGGTGCCTTGGCTGAAGAAGCTGGGGCAGTCCTCACTGGTGAGCAATCTCCAAGAGATGCTGCCTCAGTGGGAGTCAGCCCTTAAATAAGGTCTCAGAGGGGATGGAGTCAAGCTCCACCCCTTCCGGGAGCACAGCTACATCACTCTCACCTGTGCTCTCACAGCTGACCCCATACTTGCCTCAGCTGATTAATCAGAGGTTCAGGCTGTGATTACCAATCTCCCATAGATATGCATTTAGGAACATGTGTGTAGGTAAGGACACGATACCATCCACCGTTCTTAGGATGATGTCATTCTTCTGTCAGCCTTCTGGCCTCACCAAATATGAATAAGATACAGATACGTGTTCAGTTTGAAGCATTCCAATACTGGTAATATTTTTGCCTCTATTTTTTTAGAGGTCCGGTTTACAGCACTCTGATTTCCTTTCTTCACTTCTTACATTTGCTCTACTGTTGAAATCTGACAGTTATGTTAACTATGTGAAGCTGCTGGTATGTGGAAAAGTGTTTTACTCTGCTTCCTAGTCTTGCCCTAGTACCCATATGAGCCCTGGAGCCTTATTTTCCAGCTTTTCTTGTAAAGTTGCTACATACTTCATAAAGAAAAGACAGATCCTGTGGGGAAAGGATATTTTCTTGGAATTCAATTTGTGAGACAAATGGGAAAGAAACAAAAATGTCACTGCTTCATTATTAGCCTTAAAATGGAATTGGGAAACATGGATTAGCTCCCTCTTCTGTATACACTAAGGAAAATAGCATATTTATATAGATATAAATGTTCATACCTCCCAGAAATTTGTAGCAAAATATCTGTCTTTTCTGTCCAGTTTGCTTTCCTTGATTTCTCTTGAGTAGGAGTCACAGTGCTAGGGAGGCCATTTGTTGCTTGTACACTCACCAAATCGCTTGCACATGGAGTTGAAGAGAACAGAAATATAAAGAGCTTCAATGACTTTTTCCAAAGATTTCAGATTGTTTCAGAATGTTAAAAAAAATATTTGGCTTTTTTTTTTTCTTTTTTTTTTTTTTTTTTTACAGTGCTTTTCATTTCTGTAGCTTTACACAAATTAAAATATTTCTATTCTTAAAGAATTTCTGCTTCTGTTGTAATGAATTATTAGTTGACCCAGAAAATATGAAGCAGATTTAAGGGTAGAATCACATAAACTCCCATGCCAAAACAGCCCATACTTAGTTTTCTGTACCATTCAATGGAGATCCACAGGTTGTACTGAAGTTATCAGAGGGAACACTAGAATGCAGAATCTCCTTCTTTCAGGCAATGTAATTACCCTGCCTACTACTTTATAAATCCATTCACTCATTCGTTTTCTGACATTCTAATTCTCATTCACTCATTCTCTCATTTTCTTTCCTCTGAAAACATTCACCATAAATACAAGTTATGCAGAGAGAGGAAAGGCTTTAATTTTGTAGGTGAGTACAACAGTACAGGATATATGTGTTGTTCCAGGCATCGTTTCATGTTAGAGGCTGGTTCCCTTTCTGAGACTGTGAATCATGTGAATGGTTTCTGGAAAATTGAATTCTCATGAAATGTTTTGGGCTGTGGGGTAATTTCAGTAATTTTAGCAGAACAATTTTATTTTTGAGGGACCAAATGCAGTTTTTGTCCACACAGTCCTTGTTGTTTTGAACCTCTTTGTTTCTTGTGCTAACTAGAGTATCATCTGCTTTCAGTAGCCTATGTAAATTAATTCAGATTATGATTCATATCATCCTAAAGAAAGCTCTCATAAATATTGCCTAAAGTTACTTTAGATCTCGAAATTCATGGTCTCTGATTTTTCGTGAAATTCTGCAAATTTCCAGAAAGCAACTTTCCCACTGCAGTTTATCTGTGTCATTTTTCTTTGCCCCTCTCCACTCCTCTCCCTGAGTTGCATATTTGTTTCTTCCCACATCACCATGATCCTTTTTTTGTCAGTCCTCATCAAAACCAGCTGTATGACAAGCTCTTACCCACCACTGAACTAATATTGGCAAGTTGCTGGTGATAGGACATGTAGGGTGGGATTTAGTTAATGAATTCTGTTCATTTATTTTAAATTTTCTAATGGTAATGAGGCTGAGAATATGCAGGGTTTTTGCATGTTATCTAGTGTTCTCCTTTATGTGACCCTTATCTGCCTGCATTCTGTTGGTTTCACCTTCCATCTCATTTGTGTGCTGCTGGTTTATAGTCTTGTAGTATATACAGCAAACAGCACAAAGAAGCACAGGTCTGGACCAGAATGTGTTTTGCCATCATGCCAGTAAAAGATTACCAGTGTATTTACTGTTTTCTCTGATGCTTTTGTGCTCAGCTTACAGTGATGCATCAGAATCTGGCTTGAAGTAGCAGAGGCTGTTGTATTCAAGCAGTCTTTGGAATTTGGAGGACAGAAGGAGAAAGGCAAAGGGAGATTTTCGGAGTCAGTCTCCATAAGATATGTCTCTGCTGTTATTTTTTTCAGCACACAGCTGTTGAAGGGGTGTGTACAAAATGCACGCTTTATGCCATTATCAAATCTATATGCACCATTTATTACCATATAACTGTCAGTACAGCAAATGAAACAGATTACACCTATAAATGATAGGCTTTGGCTGGCTAGCATATCACTCCAGGTAAACAGGGTTGTGTACAAGTGTTTACATCAAAAATCGATACTATTTTTCTTAAATAACTTTGCATATCATCTTACGCTTTTATCAACATTTTTAAACAATGTTCACCGTGTCTGTCCTTGCTCTAACAGCTTTGTTGTAATAGATTAGGAAGTAGCAGTGATATACATCTGACTTTGTCAAGTTGATTAATGGAGACTGAAAAAGGGGTAGCATTTTGCAGTGATTCTCATGGGCCAGTGCTGTCTTCATCAGCTGACGAATATTTTGATGAAATGCTGGGGTTTGCACATACTGCGACAGACAGGTTATTATTGCAAAATTATAGAATCATATGTTATCATGTGTGGGAAGGGACCCATAAGGATCATCCTGGCTTGTATCAGGAATGGTGTGTTGAGTAGGACTGGGGAAGTAATCCTCCCCCTGAACTCCTCACTGGTGAGGCTCTACCTCAAATACTGTGTCCAGTTTTGGTCACCTCAATACAAAAAGGACACCAAGGTGCTGGAGCAGGTCCAAGGAAGGGCAACAAGGCTCGTGAAGGGTCTGGATAATATCATGCCCTATGAGAAGCTGGGGCTGTGGGGGAAGAGGAGGCTGAGGGGAGACCTCATTGCTTCCTTCAAATACCTCAAAAGTTCTTACAGCAACAGTGGGGTTGGTCTCTTCTCACTGGTGACAGGATGAGGGGAAAAGGCCTCAAGCTGTGCCAGGGGAGATTTAGGTTGGGTATGAAGGAAAACTTCTTTACAGAAAGGGTTGTTAAGCACTGGAATAGGCTCCCCAGGGAGAAGGTTGAGTCCCTATCCCTGAATGTGTTTAAAATCCATTTGGATATGGTGCTCAGTGACATGATTTAGTGGTGGGCTGCTAGAGTTAGGGTAGTATGGTTTGGTTGCAGCTGGACTTCATGAGATCTTTAAGGTCTTTTCCAACGTGAACAGTTCTATGATTCTGAGTCCAACCCTTGGCTCCACACAAGACCACTCAAAATTCAACCTCTGTGTTTGAGAGCATTATTCAAATGCGCTTTGCAGTCTGGCAGGTTGATGCCCTGACCACTGACCTCAGCTGCCTGTTCCTTGCCCACCACCCTCCAGTGAAGAACATTTCCCTAATGCCCAGCCTGACCCTCTTCTGATGGCATTCCCTTGGGCCCTGTCACAGTCACCAGAGAGCCGAGCTCAGAACTGCCCATCCACTCCCTGTGAGGAGCTGTAGCTGCTGTGAAGCATCCCTTTAGACTCTTCTGCTTGGGCTGAGCGATCCCAAGGTCATGAGCCACTCTTCACATGTCTTGTTCTCCAAACCCTTTCCCAGCTTCAGAGCCCTCCTTTTGAGTGCTTTCTAATTGCTCTTCTGTCCTTCTTATTTTATCAATTAATTCCACACCAGGCATGGCATCAGTTTCACAGAAATCTCTGATGTGACCTTCAGTGCTAGGTTTCATAGCTGGAACTGACTCTCACTCGCTACTAGCATTACAGGACTGTTCGCATATCCGTTCTGAGCACAGTGGTGGTGAGGCTGTCTTGGTCATTGCAGACTTAACTTGAATGACGCTGTAAATATCTGTGCTGTAGGTAGGCCCATGGTGAAAGGTGTTGGTTTTTATTCTTCTGAGGTGAAGAGACAAATTGTCAGCTCTGTGCAAAAGCCATCCGGTATTTTATTCCATTCTTTAACTAAGGAAAATCCTATCTTCTCCTTGTATTTCTGTCCTGTTTAGGGCAAGTACCAGAGAGCTGTTACATTCAATTTAGAAACAGATGCAGTTAAAATACTAGCTTACTCAAATGTCAGCTAGGTACTGTATTCCTTCCTCATATTGCAAAAGCAGATGTGGTTTAGTTTGTGTGCCACAGTGATGGAAGACACTCTGGAATGTTGTCACTCACTCCAGAAGGGTTTGAAAAGGGTTTATGCCTTTTCTATGCACAAATGATCAGAATGATTGAAAATCTTTCAACTGCCAGGGCTTTGTTTTATTGTGTTATATGTTTGCTTTTCAAACAACTTCTCCATCACTAAAACTGGAGGCTATCTACATAAGGGATTTCCTTGCTCTTCATTCTGGGAGACTGAGTGAGGTCACAGATACTCTGGGTCAGTGTTGCGTTCATTTTGAATTCAGTTTCTTCCTTTCCTCTGCAGAGGGAAACTGCTTTACAGCACCGAGGTTAACAAATCAGTCACAAAAGTTACCTCAAGTCTGACAATGGAGCTTACAGTGTCTGTCTTTCTATTTTTTTTTTTCTAGCATAAAATGCAGGTGCCTACATATGATAATGAGGGCTTCTGTAATACTGGCTTGTTTGATTTTGTTACTCTCTCTACAAACAAAAATGAAATTATTTTAGCTCCTGTTGTATTGTACTTGAAAAGATCTGCATTGTGATGGAGATAGTAGCTATCTTCCAGGACTAGCTCAGAAGAATTTTACAGAGAAATGTAGGTGTGTTTTATTTCAAATCCTGATTCTGTCATGCAAATGCATCTTATTTTCGTGTGTCTAGCATCATGCTTTTTTAATAAATCCCTTCTTGTTGATATCTTTATACATCAAACCAAAAGGAGACGTTTTGGAGGATCTGAATAAAATAAGAAGCAACATCAGTGAAAATTTCAATAGAATTGTCTCTAAGCCTGTATAGGAGTTTCAAATTGGGTTTTCATGTTTATAGATCAGTTGGCATATGTTTGTGTGCTTGCTTTCAGGTGGCAGGTAGAAATGGGAGGGCAATGGGAAAAAAAATCTGCACTTTGTGTTTATTACATACCCAGCCCCAGGTTTTCTCTAAGTCTTGAGATCCCATGTCTGTTTGATGCTGCAGTGAACATTTGAATCAGGAGGAATCCTTATATTCTTGTCTAAAGCCTGTTCTTAATAAGAAGTATAGCTGCTTTTCACGCATATTTCCCTGCATCCATGTCACCCACTGTTTCATTGCCTATGTGTTCATGTCTACAAAGATATCTCCTCTGGACTGTGTGCTTAGCTACTTCTAAGCATTTATTTTTTTTATCTGATCCTAATATACTGAGCCAAAAAGCCTGCAAACCCATAGTTAAAATTCAGAGGCCTTGACTCCATAGACTCAGAGCTAATCTGATGGGCACTCTGACCATACAGATACGTTGGTGTCATTAATGCAAGCATCATTATTGGGCACCACTATGCAAACTTGGGGTTGTGTTATCAACCTGTATCACTTGGTTTAATAGCTCTTTCTTCAGAGTCTGTACTTCACCTCCAGATGCCTCAGTTCTTGTATGTGTAATATTTGTAAAACATGGATGATTAGGATAAGATTAATTCACTTGTAAAACATAATTTTACTAACAAGAAGCTGATCTTAATTAATTCATTCCTTAATTTTACACTAAGACTTAAATAGAGATTTCATACTCTTTTCTTATTGCCTGTTTCAAATTCCTCTGCTGACTGGAATTTCTTGATAATAGATTTTATTGTTTTAATTGAAAAGTGATGATATATTCCATGGAAATGGGTCGCTTTTAGCAAAATTGTAAGTTTTAGAAAGATTGAGAAGCATTTAGAGATTGATCAAGCATCTTTTATTGGGATTTTCTAAATAAAGACAGAAATCTTGGAACTTTCCACTCATTCTGCTCCACTGGTACTCATTTTTGTTTCAAAAAATAATGAAGTTCAAAATCAAAAGCAAGTGCCTTCAAGTTATCAGAATTAAATGTTTTGAAAGAGTGAAGGTGCAACTTTAGGTGTTTCACTTAGTTTATAACAAACAAACAAACAACTTGGTTCTCCCTTTTCATTCTGAGGATAGAAAACATTTCCTAATCTGAAGTGTTTCTAATCTGGGCAAACTTTTCCACCAAGTTTGTTAAAATTCCATGTTCACTGTTACCCAAATCTATGACGTCTGCCTCCTTTTTAAAGTAGGTAGAAAATGATGTGAAATTATCTTGTAGAAAATGTATCTCATAATGTAATATCACAAATTTTCCTTGTTTCCCTTGACTTTCCACACATGCTGCTCTGAAAAATTAAAACAAATACTTCTATTTTCAGATGCTTTCTCATGCAGACTACAAGATGGTTATGGTTCACTGACTTCACTGAGCCTCCTCTTTATTCTGGTCACTTTTGATTATGAAACTCCTCACTTCTAATAACTAAATAAAGCTGATGGGCTCTAATTGTTTAGTTTACTAGATTTTGTTTCATTCTAATGGGAGTACCATGCTCTGGTTTATTGGTTTGCCTATTATGTGGATAGTGGGTCCTATGTGTGTCATGATTATTATTACACAATATGCAGACCCAGTTCTACTTTTAGGAATTGCAGTAGGTTTGCAAGTCTGAGTGCCAAATGAAGCAATATACTACCAAGGGGAAATCAAATCAAATGGTATTACATTTCCAGTGACAAGAAGAAGGGATTACCCTTGTTCTACTCATACTGAAAAGCAATTATTCTGCAATGAGGATCAAAATAATCATCCTAACAATGAAACCTTGCTGTGGCTTTAAATACTTTTAATTTAATGCACGTATTTGGCAAATTATTGACAATCGTTACTTTTGATGATGTTAGGGGACATCCTTGCAGTTTTGTGAAATAATAAACTGATTTATAACCATGACATTAAAGGATGATAGAGATTATCGTGGTTTTAAGGAACAAACATACAAAAGGAAGAGATTTTCCTAAAACTTCTAGAAAGTGAGGGGTGTCCTTCAGAGCAGGTCATGCCTTAGTTTCTGTTAGGAAGAAGGGAAAATATAACAAAGCGGTATAAGGTTTAAATATGCTTGATGTAGGGCATACTTGAAGACAAGTATGAGCTCCTGAAATGTCATTTGGTGATGGTAAAGCTGTAGCACAGTTCTGTGGTAAAAGGACCTCTTCTGTGGCTGTGCCATGTGTCTGAAAGACCTGAACCCACAACTGTTTTTTCAGGTAGTGTTGCTTCATTGCCCTACCAGTAAGATCACAAGGCCTAATAAGACTCACAGATGTGTGGAGCCCTTACCTAGACAGTGGGGGTGATGGTTGCAATGTGCTGCCGTCATCTGTGAGTTGAATGGACATCACGGTATTTGGCCTGCTTAGAGATCTGCAGTGCTGATGGCAGATTGTTTTATGGTAGCTTTCCACTGAGCAGCACTGAATCTTATTTACAGGGGAGAGCTTAATCAGAGAGATGGCACTAGATCTAGTCTAAGGCAAGACTTAATGAATTGCCTACATTGTAGGTCCCAGTTGGGCTCCAGTGTCAATGCCATCCATATACTGATTTAACTATTCTGGGCCTCCTTACTTGTTAGTGTAGACACAGTCTGATTTAACAGGACCATGATGTTACTATCTCATTTAGGAATGCAGTAGGTATAAATTTGCATAATCAATACAAACCAGTCCCAATTGCTTTGTGAATAGGATGCTACTCAGGAGACTGACTGTAACACAATGATAAACTAAAACAACCTTATTAAGGGGAATTCTTATTTCATTGATGCAAGTATCTTGCTGTGTAGCAGTGAATCAGCTAGGGATCTGGTGTCAGACAGAGCTAGGAACAGGACAACAACTGAGATGACAATTAGCTGTGCCCTGTGACTCTGCAAGGGCCTCTGAGTGGCTCTCCGAGGGAGCTGACAGCTTCTTGCTGCTGCAAGTGCCCTGTGTTCAGGTGGTAAGCTAACAAATAGGGAAATAGCAGTACTGAATAGTGGTAAAAGATTTAAATGAGAAGACAGAACTCATCAGTGGAAATGGAAAGTGTTTAGAAGCACTAAGCAGAGTTATAAGCACCTTCAATTACGTATTCTCTGGTTATCACAGCTGTTATAAATAAAGTAGCTGAATGGTAATAATGTACAGTGAGCTATACTCGTGTCAAACCCTGCATGAGTGAACACTGTGGAGAAAAGACATTTTCACTGTCCTTCACAGAGGCTGGAAAGAATTATGTCCCCCAACTGCATAGAAATAGTGAGTGTAGGAGCATAGAATATGGATTGTACTATGGCCTCTTCCTGGCTGGTGGAACCACCATGGGGATGTATGTTCCAGCCCTTCTTTTTGACTTCCTTCTGGAGGCTCAGACCTCATTGCATATCCTGGCTGTGTTCAGATTTTGGAAGCAAAGGAAGGTGATCTGTGTCTTATTTCTGAAGAGTTACCTTTGATGAAATTCAGTCTCATTGAGATAACTCCACCAGGGTTTCACCTTCTCTTTCAAGTGATTTCTCTCATCTTTAGAACATCTGAGTTCTGACCTCAGTTCACGGAATTCAGCCATTCAAAGGATTCAAATCCAGATTCCTTTTCTGTAATGAAGTCTGCCTACAAGCGAGTCCTTATAAATAGGAACTGTTCTTCAGAGATAAAATCCAATAAGAATAGAGGGGGGGAAAAAAAGGACAAAATTTTGGTGCTTATTGTTTGTTTTTTTTATTGTGTTTGGTTGTTTATCTTTGTTAAACATCCATTATTTTTTTTTTTTTTTTCAAGCTTCAATGTCATTTGAACATTTGTAATTCACTCAAAATAGATGCTTAATAATATCACATTATTTTATTATTATCACGTATCATATATCTAATATGAGTAGGACAAGGAAAAAAACGTATCAGGAAGAAAATACAAGTAAGGCAATAAGTTCCACTCTGTTATGTTATCTCTGTAAGGTTCAAATAAGGGAAATAAGGGAACCTTTTGCCTTTCTTTGGCATTCTTATAGTTCTTGCTGTCAAAATGGGCCACTAAATTTAGAAGTTTCAGTGGAAGGTATTGATCTTGCAAAATAAAGTTTCTAATGGAAGAGTGTGTATTAGGAAAATGTTTATCTATCTTTGTCCTGAGTATCAAAAGGAAGTCTATAATTCTAGTGGTAGTATACCACAGGCTGTTCATTCTAACTAGGTAGTTAATAACTTTAGGAAGCGCTAACATTGTACGTGCATCTGTGCCTTGTACCTATATGGTTATATTCATATAAAAATGCTTTAGCACTCTGTCTTGAAAAAGTGAAATTATAATGATTATTATGATTATTACTACCTTTCAATATTAGCAACAGCTGCCTAGGGGCCAACTCTGGCAATTTTGATTAGCCTGCCATGTGCCTGATTTCACACAGCATTTCTGAAAAACAGCTAGCAGCAATAAGTAAATAGTCTAAAACAGAAGCAATAGTGAGTATAAAATACTCATCTTTTTCCCCAAGTTCTGGTTAAGGAGAACCCAATATGGAGTGGTTGTGAGAGACCCCATCTCCCATTGGCTTGCCTGGGAGCTACAGGAGCACAGCAAGCCTGGGCCATTTGCCTCTGTCACGTGCTGCTTTTCTGCTGAACTGAAAATTTCTCTTCCTAGTGCCTTCTGTGGTGACAGTAGAGCAAGACATGAGATGCATCCTGGGAGCAAAAGACATGCAGTGTCTCCTTTTTTCCATTCATCACCTTTTCTGTTAGCACTAGGTGTGCTGGAGACAGCAGTAAGCTGTGCCACTACAGCCTCTCCTAGACGAATTCAGAGGCAGCCCTACTCTGCAGAGACATTGGGGCAGTGTGAAGAGGGTGAGCAATAGAATCTGCAGGCTGGTAGCACAAGCAGAGTGTTAAGTACAAGCCGTATTTCATAAAAAATACTGTCTAGTGGCAATTTCTGAAGATATTTAAAAATCTAATCTCTGAAAACACTTCTGTAATATTAATGGTGATTAAAGTAATATTTTAATTACAATCCACTAATCTAATAATTATATTTAATTATATTAAATAATAATAAACTTTTATAAAAATACCAACAAGATTATTTGATTTACAAATTGATTTATGTAGCATCAGTTACATTTTGTCCTGCTACTGGAAAACAATGAGCTTCCTAGCAGAGAAACAGTCCCTGCCAGTCCTTCTAACAGTTTAACCAGTATCACATCATATTTATAGCTCATTTGTTCAGATACAGAAACTAAGAATTGTTACAGTTTCTCCTGTTGGAAAGGTAGGACCCTGCAATACATTTATTATTCTCTTCACACTCAATGACAGCATGGCATGATGCTGTTATTATGATACATGGAAATATGGTATGATATATAGATATGAAAGGCATGACATGCTTAGAAAGTAATGTAAAACCATAGGATAGTAACAGTTGGAGGCGCTAATTACTATACTATCTGTATGCCCATCTCTTGCTCTTTCTGTCTTGTTTTCTCCTGTGCACAGTCTGCCTGTGCAGTGCCTCTGCTCCTCTCAGAAAGGATGTTTCACTTACAGCCTCTCCAATATGATGGGAGAGTACGAGGCTGGAGAGGGGCCTTTTAGAAGATGAGGCAGATCCCTACTCCTAGCTGTAGTCCTACAGAGCCTTCTAAATTCACTCTAAGCTGAAGAGTATCACTGTGAGATATTCTTAACACATTAGAGAGTTTTCAGGGTTGGAGAAATGTAACCCTGCCAGGGCAAATCCAAACAATTTTGCTCAGCTGTGCTTCTCCATACACTCAATTCCACTGTAACTACAAATCCCTAAATTAAAATTACAAATTAAAATCATAAATTGCTGAAGGAGCCAGGAAGACAAATGAACCCTGACTCCTGAAGGCTTGTTACCTCCTGAACACCTGCACTAAAACTACCGTGGCTTCCTTCTGTGTGATATGGTTCCTCACCAATTAGACACAGTATTGGTTGGTGCTGCTGCCATCAAAGTATGATGGACTGTCTTCATGCTTTCTCCCTACAATGTTGTTTTCACAGTCTTTTTTTCTCTTCCTGACCATGAAGCATATTCATAACTTAATTAAAAACTGCAACATCCTTTTTCAAACTTCACTGGAAGTGACAAATTAAAGAATATTATATCCTTGTGGAGCTAGACAATTCTATTGTTTACCCACTTAGTATTTCAGAAAATAGAAAAGAAGCCAAAGGTCTGTTGAAATTCAGGAACAGTCTCATGGAGTTTGATATAAATAAAGGCTAATTTTCATGCTATAATACTGCTTCAGTGTGTGCCAAGGTATCTCATGCAATTCTAATGAAGGCTCTTGCTGTCACAAGTTGCAGAAAACTCTGCACTATCTTGTGCCTTCAGGCTTTAAGCGGAGAAAGTATCTAGTCTACACAGATTTTTGCAGAAACAATATTAACATTAGAGTCAAAGTTTGACAGTTCATGGATAATTTAAAAATAAGAAAAAGTTATGAAGGTCTCAGGAACATACATGATTCCACTCTAATGTAGGTTATGTTGTGTGATGTATTGCCGCATTTACTCTGATTATCTAATTATACAGACCTGAATATGAGCCTTCGTTACCCATGGCTTCTCAAATCTTGGCTTTTATTTCTTGGCCTTAATGTTTGTTTGTTTGTTTGTTTTCCAGAATGAATTCCTGAAATAAATTTGAATTCCCAATTCACTGCTTTGAAGTTAGTTGCCTTCAGATGCTTGCAATATCACTGCTCTGAAAATATGAGTTAGTCACTGTGGTTTCTGTGTGTTCACATCCCTGTTTTGATATATATATATATATGCATATATAGATATATATTTATAAGTTGTTGGATGAAACACTGGAAGGTCAGACAGCTGCAGATGCAGATATTAGTGATGTGGTTTAAAGAATTAATGAAAAACTCCAAAGCAGAGATTGATGAACACTTGCTGGTTAGATGTAGAGTTATGTAAGCCTACCTTCCATCACATTTGCAAGTAATGTCTGCTATAGCAGGAAGTATGGTGCTGGCTGCTCTTCTCTTTGGCTGCACAGAGGCATGGGGTACCTGCTTGGACACGAGCATTTCTTGTTACAGTGTTCAAAGTCATAGCAAAATAATAGTACTGCTTGTTAATCTGTCATCATACAGTAGCAGCAAAATGTGTTATCTCACCATTTACTATTTTCTCTGCTAGTACCTCTCGTGCTGCTGCCATCATATGCTGCTCCCTTTAGAAGAAGCTCATGAAAGCTAACTTGACAAAACTCGCACTGCAGGCTTTGTGTGAACAGAGAAATCAGGAGTGGTGCCAACGTTTTCCTCTATCAGACTTCTTTTTAAGAAAAGGGAAGTGTGACTCACTGCAATCCTAGATAGAGGGCAGCTCTGAAAATGATACGTTCCAATAAATTGACAAAGTGCAACAAGTAGAAGAGCTTACATGGTTGAAATCTTTCTTAGCTATTTTTCCAGCATACATTATCATATTTTTTAGATTTTTTTGTTCATTTCTTACTATTTTGACAATCCTGCCCGGACTACTTAAATTATCATTGAATTATATAAGCAATAGTATAGGATGTAAGCACTCTTTGGTTAACTTTGTTACTTTTTAGCTTTTCCTAGTTTATTTAATGTGCTGAGAAATTCCTTGAAAAAAGCAATGTGAGCAAAAATACTTTTAGTATAAGATTTCAGTTAGAAATATTTAGTGTTCGTATAGAAAAGCTCTGTACACGATTGGTATGGTGGAGGAGTGAGAGAGGGAAGGAGATTGCTTTTAAGGGCTGTTACACAGAAATAATACTTATGATTTTAGGAGAGTTTTACTGTATTGGCATCTGGCCATATTCATGTGCTTTGTTACCATTTCTGTGTAGCTGCTTAGATCAATGCAAGAGGAAGTAGAAGCACCATCAAATTCAGAAAGGGGTGAAAGTTTGCTTGGTTTCGGTGGAAATTACTACCAAGTACGTAAATTGTTTCACAGAGGCTTTTGATTGTTGATTGGGGGGGGGGGGGGGGGAGGAGGGGAAATAAGAACAAACATTATCTTTCCACCTTCCCACCCACCTGTGTCTCAGACCTCACCTGCTCAATTCCTGTAACAAAATCATGGCTACAGTTATCTTTATGGGAGAGTTCCATAAAGTCATCAAAAGGTAACATTTACTGTGGAATAGTTTGACTGCAGCTGATCCAAATACCCAATTCATGGCTTCAGATGATTTATGCTGGGAGTGACTGTTCTTTATTATCAAATCTTATCTATGTAGTCAAGACTTCATCTCTGGCATCCTTTCAACTTCTTTAAAATGGAATCTGTTTACAGGCTGGATTTACCAGCTTTTGTGATGGCTAACTCACCACTTGGTGGTTTCCTACTGCAAAATTATCAGTGTTAACAGGTTGTAGCCAGAAATGAAAGAAAAGCTCTAGACAGAGAGAGACTCTCACATTTAATTCATTGCGCTGGTGTTGGGTGGTCAGGCTGATAGTTACACTGTGTTTTACTGGTTCCATTTGTTACCAGTGTGTTTGACACAAGCAGTGAACAGTATGTCCAGAAGTGATGACATTGTAGGCTTGCATCTGCTAGTTAGTTGCATTCCAGCATCAATAGTCATTTTGTTAACAGAAGACTTCTTCTGAAAGGCTTTGCTAAATATCTTGCCTTAAACGGCTAAACCCTATAAGCATCTTTATTTAAATAAAAGCAAGCATAATAAGTTAAGTGAAAAATCAAAGAACCTGAATAGTTCAAGTAGATGTGTAAAAACGGTGTGGCAGAAAATCAAACTATGACTTCCTCCCTTTGTTTTCTTATTGATTTCAGGGAGAGGCAACAGCAGTTTGTTTTCCTAGCTTTCTTTCTCATAAATCCTCCATTTTCCATAGTGTTTAAAACCTTTGCTCCCCTGCAAACAGGGTTGTTTTATGCATGGCAAATTTAAACTAGCAGAGATAAATGGGCAGTTCTTCCCAGCAATTACATTTTATTTGGGAGCTTGCATTTTCTGTGTTAACATAACTGATCCAAAGATTTCTGCCAGAGAATCACTTGCTCTGATGGACAGGAGATGTGTACTTTTCCCCTGCAGTGCCTACATCAAAGACGATATTTACAAAGCATAGCATCAAGCTGAAAGGACTCACCTGTGAATGTCTTGGCTTTCTGTCAGTCCACAGTTAGGTGCAGTGGTCTTGAAGTGGAAGAGATGAGAGGGTGTTTCTTTTCTTTCTGAAAGGAAGAAGGAGAGCATCCAGATGGTTCACATGGAAAGGAACAAATAAATGTCCAGGTAGTCTTAGTTATCCAAAGAACTGGAACTGCACCCAGAAATATATGTACAATTAAACCCCCTTCTTTTCTGGCTGAGTACTTCATCTCTAAATGCTTTGTTAGCTTATTTACAATGGTGACAGGCAGCTTTAATTAAGACATTAAACTTGAAGTTGTTCTAATTATTGGTTTCTAATTACTGAATTTTTCCCTGTTTTTTTTTTTTTTTTTTTTTTTTTTTTTTTTTTTTTTAATTTAATTTGTATTCCGTTGTTTCCCACAGTGTGTTCTAATAACACATCCCTGCTATAAAGTCAGTCAGTCTTGGCTGGCTAAGTAAATTTTCTGTTATTGGTGCTTAGTGGTTGTCTACAGGCTTGCTCTTTCTTCAGCAATCATGTCAACTTTTCTGACATTAGTACGTTAATTGTAATGACTGAGGCTTCTCCCTCATGCAGATTAGTAAGAATTTAGGGTATGTGGTCTTCTCCCTCTTCATACATCTGTGTCACTATGGATAAGAAATACCAAAAATAAGCACAAAATCCCCTTTTCCATACCTATATAACAAAAGACAGCAGGAAATAACCTTAGTATAAAAACAGATTTTAAATAATATTTATAATCTCTGGCATAATTGTGCACCAACTGATTGAGAAACTGAAGGCAGTTCTTAACAGGACAACCAACTTGCAGCCCATTCAGTAGCTGAAAGGCCTTTAGCTACTCATTGCATGGTATTTTCTTCCTATACATTTCCACACCACAGGTGCAAATACTGTGTGGGTCATTGTGCCCAGCTCATTCATTAGCAGTGATTATACCACAGGGTAGGCACAAATGTAAGGAGCATAAGCCTCTTGTAGACTTGCCATCTGTGTCGTATACATGAGGGTCCTAAGCAAAATGCCACTTCAGCTCTCAAAGGGCTGCAGTAGGTTGGAATCCTTGATCTCTCCCTGAGCTGGGAGCTTGTCAAGGCAGGCTTCTACAGTTCCACCACTGTTAGACGTCAGAGAAGAGGAGCTTCTTTTGGGATAGATTCTGTTGTCTGCTGAGAGCCAATGGGAGGGAGGGTAAGTAATTCACTAGGAAAGAAGGTCCTTCAGCATGCAAACAAGCTTAGAAACCTCCCATTTCAGGTGAACCTTGCCATTCTCAAACCATGAACTACGTTGGTGTTTAAATCAGTCAGCTCTTTCTGTTCTGAAAGTCTCTTCCTCCAAAATCGTTCAGCTCACAGATTTTCATTGTGTGACTTAACTGTTCACAGTAACCAGAACAGTGTGAATAAACCAGCAGGGATAGGGAGGTGATTGTCCCTCTCTACTCTGCTCTTGTGAGGCCCCATCTGGAGTACTGTGTCCAGGTGTGGAGCCCTCAGTACAAAAAAGATATGGAGATTTTGGAAAGGGTCCAGAGGAGGGCCACGAAGATAATCAGGGGGCTGGAGCACCTCCCCTATGAGGACAGGCTGAGGGAGTTGGGTTTGTTCAGCCTGGAGAAGAGAAG
Organism: Excalfactoria chinensis; assembly: GCF_039878825.1. Lineage (NCBI taxonomy): Eukaryota > Metazoa > Chordata > Aves > Galliformes > Phasianidae > Excalfactoria > Excalfactoria chinensis. The sequence continues at coordinate 42,160,928 of NC_092828.1, forward strand.
GTTGCGGGGTGACCTCATTGCAGCCTTTCAATACCTGAAGGGAACTTACTCCCAGGAGGGGAGTAAACTCTTCGAAAGGGCTGATAATAGCAGGACTAGGGGAAATGGTTTTAAGTTAAAAGAGGGAAGATTTAGATTGGATGTTAGGGGGAAGTTCTTTACTAGGAGAGTGGTTAGGTCCTGGAACAGGCTGCCCAGGGAGGTTGTGGATGCCCCGTCCTTGGAGGTGTTCAAGACCAGGTTGGACAGGGCTCTGGGCAACCTGATCTAGTAAAGGCGTATGTTTGGTAGCCCTGCTAGGCAGGGGGGTTGGAACTACATGATCCTTGAGGTCCCTTCCAACCCGGGTCATTCTGTGATTCTGTGATTCTGTGAAAGCTCTCCCTCCCTCATGAGACTTATCTGCTTAAGCATCAGTCTTTATTTTCCTTCTCAAATAGTTATATTTGTTTCATGATGTTCCAGTGTGGAGCAGTTCATGTGATGATGAAGAACATAACATTTTGTTTTCTGGAGGGGCTAGATGAACTGCTCAACTGATTGTGTCTTCATAATAGAGTCCAAAAAATTAAAGAAGCAAGCAAAACAAAAACTGAGAAGTGTAGAAAGGATAAACTTGCATAAGCATTTTCTGTGAACAAATTTTAAAGAAGTTTTCCAGAGACATCAGTAAAATTCAGGAAAGGCTGCTGTTTGGTACTCACAAGTGAAATGCTGAATTTGACCTCCAGTGTTAGATTGATAGATCTCTTTCTTTCTTTAAATGTCTCGTAAGCGATGTTAACGTGAATCTAATACCCACAACTATGATGAAGACTTTAAAAATCAGTACCGTGTAAGCCTATGCTGAAACATTGTTTGATTCTCAAAATGACTGTTTGGCACTTTCTCTCTCCTGGCAATCCTCATATTTACCCACTGAAGAAGCATTTTGGCAAGTGCAGCAGAAATGTTCTCTCACCTCTATAGATCTGCTCAAAATGATTGCTTGAAATCTGGAGCAATGCCACACACTTCATGTGAAATAGTTTTACCTTACCGCTCAGGAAATTTCATTTGGACTTTTTTTTTTTTTTTTTTTTTTTTTTTAAAAATATAAATAAAAGGCTGTATTATAACTGAGACTTCTTATAGTTGATCTCTTATAATGAGATTTTGAATAAGGTATATAAATCAAGTTAATTCAGCTTGGTCTGTGTCATGAACTGGTGATGAGTCTATATAAAAGACATTAATGTTGGTCTACAACTACTTGTTCCCATCTTGAATGCAGATTTTACCCTATTAATGGTTGATGGTCAAGCAGAATTTCAATGTAATCTTTAGAAAACATTTCAGATATCTTTAATCTCAAGTGTAAAGAGCCAGTGCTGTGTAAGCATTCATGCCTTTAGAGACCACTCTCACTACGGCCCAATAATCGTGCCTACATCCTTGCACAGTGCTAATTTTCCCCTTTTGGATTGCAGACTTTGTAACAGATTTGAATTACAAACAAAGCAAAAGGCTCATGAAAAGAACATAAGCTGCATAAGCTAGAAATACAGAAACAGAATGTGATCTGTTTAAATTACGGACTGCAAGTGCTTTCCAAATTAAGTCAATACGTAAACATAATAAAAAGTTGAAAAAAAAAATCTTCTATGTGATACGAAAAATTCCATATAGCTACTGGATAAAATCCTTTCTTCTTGCTTGTTTCACCTGGAATCAGAAAATGAAGTTGGAGACCCTTACTGAGGAATTGAACACCTGATATATACCTTGATATTTATTCTTCCTTTGCTTAGACCTGTCAATTCTTGTGTGATAATCAAGAACTTGCATGCTATCCCTTTCTCCATTTTGCTAAATTTTTTAATAGCTGAATTATTTACAAGGCTTTTTTTGAAGTGCTTCTAATGAAATCTCTTCATAACCATTGTGAGACCTCTCCTCCAGAAGTGTTTGTGATCTCCTATTTGCTAACGTGCAAACTTGTTTCTGGACATATAGCCACGCTGGCAAAACTGACATCTTTTTGCACTTTATATTGTGAAGACAGGATTCTCTAGAGCTCCAGGTAGTGGATGATTGTTCATCATCAAGCTGCTGTTTTGACCCTACAGTCCTAGATCCTGGTGGGACATCCATACATCTTTTTGTTTCCCCTCCTGACCTTTCTCTGGCTCCTGTGAATTCTTCTCGTTTCATTTGGAACATGAAGATTATGCTAGCAAGAACAGTGACAAACAATGCTGCCAGGCATTCGGGCAGAGGAAGAAAGTGAATGTGGAATGGTCACTTGGAATACTTGAGAAGATTTTCTTTATATACCTTTAGCTGAACAGGTCAAGCTATATAGAGAAATGGTTATATTTTTGAAAGCTGTTTTCTTACCCAGGTATGAAGCAAAATGAAATTGGTCAGAAATTCCATTTCATATTATTAGTAATTATTCTTCTTGGCTCACCAGAATGTCCCATGTTACAGTAAACAGAATTGTTTGGTTACTACCTAAAAGAGAAAAAAATGTAAATGTGTGAAGCCTGGTGGTAAAAGCTCCCAATTGTAAATTTGACCAGGCTTATTTAGAATTAACTTGAGTCAATATTCATAACAAATATTTTAGACCCAGTTTAAATTTTATGATATCTTCATAGCTCCACACGTTTTATTTCTGTTAAGTGATGTGATTCAAACCTCATTCAAGTCAATGGGCAGATTCTTTCCAACTCATTTGGATTTGGTTGCAGGAATGGAGAGCTGTTCAACAGAGTAGTACTGTGGAACAAAATAATATATGAAAAAAGAATGATGTTTTACTTCTACTTCTAGAATAAATACAGCTGCACAAAAGCTACAGCAGTGACTTTTTGTTGTCCTACGTATCAGGAAGCCATAGGTCTGCAGCTTGACTTAGATATATTGACTTCCTTCACAGGTAGTTATTTTTATTAGCACTTGGAATAATAAGGAGAATTAAAACAGTCAGATTTGTGTAGCTGCAGGAGATTGATGGTATTACACTGGAGTGCAAAGAATCACACAGGGGAAGGACTTCCTTAATAAATTTTGTTCTAAAAAATCGTTGTATCATGTCTCTTGTGGTAAGTGGTATCAGAGTGCTGCCTATTCTGATCATTCTGCAGCCATGGACATTGGCCTGCCAGTAAAACCTGTGCTCTTCAAGAGTCTATTGACAAAAGCACTCCTACCTACCTACAGAATGAATTTAACTTCTGCCTATGTAGCCTGTTGGAGGCTGCTTTTCCAAAATGTATATTCTCCAGCCACTGCTGTGAAGTGCTGGAAACTGAATCCTTCCCCTATCTTCAGAGTTTATGTACTGGTCAAAATCCCAGATTGTCAAAGGTGACAAAGGATTAGAGTTGCTGGCAAGTAGAGGGGGCAATTTGGAGCAGCACTCCCATGGCCACTGTCACCACAGCAGGAGATGGGTTTGTTGTTATCTTCTCAAGTGGCCACAGGACACAGGAATTACTTTCATTGGAACTGCTGTCTTCAACAGCAATGCTTAAATAACAGAGGAGAATAATTTCTGAAGATGAGCTGTAAAGAGACTCATTACAGGCTGAGGATTTCAGATTATTGACTTACAGCCACTTGCAAGTTTTCAAGGTGGAGGGAGAAAATACACTTATGGGCCCAAATGATATTTTTTGGAAAATCACAGGTTGTGCCAGTACTGGGGATAAATGGCTGCCTAGTTGCAGACAGTGTAACATAGTGGTACTGCTGAAGGTACTTAGCAGAAAAGATATTGTACACCATAAGATAATCTGAATGGCTATAGTAGGTCGCACAGAAGCTTCTGTAGCTCTGTCTTCCATTTCTGATCTGGCCTGAAAAGAAATAACTGGAGAACAAGGTAACCACTTATGGTTTTTTTCTTGGCTAATCTGTCACATTTGAACATTTTGGCTCCTATCCACACTAGACAAGAATAATTCTGTATCATCGTTTCTCATGCTGGTACAAGATTAAAAGTTTGAAGTTGCTTTCTACTGAACTCTGGTCGCGTCCTACTTATTTATTTTTCATATTGAAATCTATGTGGAAAGTATTCTGGTTAGCATGAGACTCCCTTGCGTTGATATGGCTTCAGCTAAAAGGTAAACAAGGTCTTCACCTAAAATACACATATGTATATAACAAATACCTTTGGAAGAAAAGTCATCTACAAATACGTGGGACAGACATGACTGAATATGTAGGATATGGAATCTACAGATATCTACTCTATCATCAATTTGGCATTTCCGAGTTTTGATCATATATTTCTCCATACAGAATTGGCAGGAATAATTTATAATTGTTATGTAAAATCCTTCTTCAGCAAACTGTTTTTTGATCAAATAGTAGTAGTTGGGTAAAAAGTGATCGTACTCAAGTAAAGAGGTTTGGCTCTGAAAGATTCTGTAGTGTTCATACAATAAAATACTTACTGTATACTTTCAAATTTCACCAAGAGCAATAGAATAAAAGTGAGCAAAGAGTTTATTCAGGTGCGTGAAGAGAAAAACTGCTGAAGTTTTTGCTTGTCTTTGAATGTCTCCATTGCATACTATGAGGTCATCTGCAGTGAAAGCAAAATGGCCTCTACTTTTTCCTGAGTTTTACTGATTTTTTTTTCTTTCCCCCACTTAATAATCTTTTCCCCTCAGATCTCTAACCATCTGCTGAAATGTTGTGCTACTTGACCTTGTAGAAATATGTCTGAAGTTTCCATCCCCTTGATACCTCAAAAGTTGTTAAAAATTCTGAATGTTTCCTTATTAATGTTTTTCATGGTCCAATTTAGTGCACTGAACCCTATATCCTATGGAAGTCAAAAAACACACACATCTGAGTGGCAATTTGCACTTTCTGTTGTACAAAATATGAGATTTCAACTTTGCATGGTACAATAGAACAGGCTCTTAGATTCATTGTGAACATAAGTGTTCATTACATATCAATATCAGGGATATAGTAAAAAAAATGTTTTCTGCCAAAGATATAAAGTATTATCATTACAACCTCTGAAGTTGGCTGGTGTTTTATGATAAACTATTAAGAAACTTTTATTTGTAGTGTTCAGCATATGGCTGTTATTTTCATTCTCTTTCTTGTTTTTCTTAGAAGATATCAGAGCAAATACAGTATTGCCATCCAATAAATATATTGGTCCCAGTTTGCCTACTTCCACCTAGAATGGGAAACCTTATGTTAATGTCTAGTTAAGTGTATGGCCTTACCTCCATATGGGAAGTACAAAGCAGGATTTTCTTAACCACTTGTGAATACGAGGTAGCTACAGGAGTAGCAAATGAACTCCAAGTAATAGGAATCCTGATAACATGCAAATCACAGAATCGTGATGCTACAGTTAATAAGGAATGAAGATTAAAGGCTCAGAGAATCTATATAAAAGGTCTCAAAATAAAATGTCAGCAACTCTTCAGTCCTTGATGTCTCCATGTATGAGTAACTTAGTATTACATATGGCTACATGTATTTTTAATGCCCTTAACACAAGAATTGATCTTTCTGATCACATCAGCGTGCTTTACTATAATTTGTTGAGACAGTCACAAAAACATGCTTGATTGCAAATAAAGCTTTGAAGACTCAATAATTGACTATTAAGTCTAGGATTAACCAAAAGGAGATCATAAAACAGCATGCTACAATCCTCTAAGTGATTGCAGGGATGTTTGAGGAGCTAACTTTTAAATGACTTCAATATCTCCCTGGGCCAATTCTACCATTCTTACTCATGCCGAAGAACATTTTATTCCACTAATAGCCTCTATGTGATCAGTGGGACTCTGCCAAAAAAAGTCACAACTCAGTGTGAACGAACATGGACAAAATGGGTCTATGCTTTACTGTGTTTCTATCTTTTATTAAGCAATTAAGAGTTATTTGGGGAAATAATTTGTTGGTACTGACTTTTAAATAGCAAAAATACAAATTTAACACAAGTGTGAGCTAATCTTTTCCACTGGGACATCTCTGCACAGTCAGACCAATCTGACTAGACACCTGCATGATCTTCTTGAGTCTGGTGTATAAGGACTTACTAAGTACAGATTCTGCAGAAAGAAGTGATAGACAAGAAGCTGAAACACACAGTACATGAAAGACCTGAAGATTAAAAGAACTTGAGGTAAAAGGAAAGGCAAAAGGCTCATGTCCAAGGCATAAAGAGGAGCCAATTTGATAGACATGAAGAGGAGGGAAAATGGATTGAGATGCTTATTTATTGGGCTTGAAACTTATTTTTCAGTCTGCAGCCACAGTGTAGCTCATGTTTATTAGTCTTCATTAACTGCCATTTTTACAAAACGTGAACTTCTGGTTTTCTGAGTTCATTGATAGTGAAAACTTTGCTATAAAATCCATGAATTTCTATGTGACCTTAATTTCTCTGCTGCTTTTTGTTCTGTAAACTAAGGATGATAGTCTAATATTCTCTCCATTGAGCTTTGCACATAAGCCATATTACCGAAGAGACATTTTCTTAATAAATGTACTTAGAGTTTTTCGATCAAATGGTGCATTTGAATCATAGAATCACAGAATATTTGAGATTGGAAGGGGCCTCTGGAGGTCATCTGGTCAACTCCTCCTGCTCAAGCAGGGAAACCATGTGCAGATGGCCCAGGACAAGGCCCAGACAGCTTCTGAAGTGCAAGGCTCCACAGCCTCTCTGGACAACCTGTGCCAGTGCTTTATAACCCACACAATTAAAAAAAAGTTTCCTGCTGCTGGACCTCCTGTACTCCAGTTTGTGCCCATTAAACCCTGTCCTAGAACAACATGACTGAAAATAGCATGGGTCTGCCTTCGCCCTCCCTTCAAAGATACTAGTCTATGAGATCTCTCCTGAGCCTGCTTCTACTTACTGAGCAGTCCCAGATCTCTCAGCCACTCCTCACAGAAGAGGTGCTTCAGTTCCTTCCTCATCTTGATGGCCCTCCTCTGGACTCTTTCCAGTACATCCACATCTCTTTAGTAGTGAGAAGAACAGAACTGAGTGCTGTAATTGAGATGCAACCTTACCAGCACTGAGGAGAGGGGAAGGATCATCTCTCTTAACCTTGCCATTCAGACAGTTTTCAGTTGACCTCTGCATCCATATCTGCTCATCCAGCCCATTCTTCAACATATTTTCTGTGAGGATATTATGGAGGACAATGAAAGACCTTACTGAAGGACAGGAAGGTGAATATCCACTGCTCCCTTGTCATCCGTCAGGCTGATGATTTCATTACATTACAACTTATCAGGTTGGTCAGGCATGCAGACCTCCTTCTTTTTAGATTTTGTGGTTTAGACCTGAAGATACTTAATACAGTATTGAAACATCATGTTTTGGTTACTCACTGTGTGCACAAAATAGGTATAAAAACATGCATGCAATTATACGACATGCACACGCATGTAAAAAGCCCTTATTGTGTGCCTAGTATAAGATGTATCCTGTGTATTCTGGTATGAACTGTATATACATTGAATATTTCTAATGGATGTTATTGATTATAAATCCCACAACACTTGTTGATATGTATGAAAATATTCTCTGAGAGAGCATAATGGTCTGAAGTTACAGATTTAGGGCTGTTTTTCCTTTTAACTTGGAAGCAGATGACAATGCAGCCCTACTGTCAGCCCCACCCATCTGCTATCTTTTGAACACATAGACCTCTTGAATTCATTCATTGATGGTACTATATGCTAAAACACTCTTCTCTCTTATGACAGCTTGTTACATATCACAAACCTAGCATGGAAAGCACCAGCTGATAGACTGGTTAAGTGCTCTCTATCTGACCTAATCATACTTACCTTTCTGATAGATCTCAAATACCATACACATAACTAATATGAACACACTTTTGAGCTGTCCACAAGTTAGCCTTCTGGACAAACTGCATGCCCAGATGTGACCTTATAAAATGGACTAATACATTCCAGTGAGGTTGTGACTGTTATTCCCTATAAACTGCATTGTGAGAGTTAGAGCTGCTGAGCTTTGTTTTGGATAGAAAACAAACATTTGGTGTGAAAATTTCATAATGGAGAAATATTTGAGCTGGTGAAGGTTTGAGCTGCTTCTTTTGCAATGTGGGTTTTAACACTGCAGCTGAAAAGTGTAGGATTCATCTTCTTTTGTTTTTGCTATTTGGAAGTTACACTCCTAAGTCTCTAATCTAAAGTAGCCATTTACATCTCCTAGGATCCTCTTATTTCTCCTTTGATTCTACAGAGGAATTGTCATTGAGGTTGGAACTGGATATTAACGCAGCTCCAGAACTGAATCACTTACTGTATCATCTCTGTTGCATTAGTGACGGTAATATGGTCCCTTTTTCTAATCTTATATTACATTTGGACTGACACACCAGTGTGAAGAAATGGACCTTTTGCAGACTTCTCGGTTTTCTCCCCTTCTGTTAGCAGAAAATTATCTGTGAACAGAACCCGTTGTTAGATGGATGGGTGGGCTGCCGCTCTTACAGGTGGAATGATACATGGATGCAAATGCAATCAGTTTAAGCAGCAAGATCATCATTAGATTACAGATATTTATTGCATATAAACCGAGTTTACTTCTTGAGTGGTCACAAACAGTTGCCTTTGATTATAAATAAAATCAAAGAAAAAAAAGTGGTGTATTGCATGCTCTGAATGCTGGGCACATGCAGTCCCAACTCTGGGTTCTGGCCCCTATCTCACAGCACTGGTGCAGGACCATGTGCCTCAGGGCAAGATCTGAGCTGTAGTGAGCACAGCATGACACCTGTCTGTCTGCTTCAAAACACTGAGCTCAGGGATATGCTCAAAACCTTACTTTTCTCTGAGGCTATCATTCAAAGTAATGCTAATGATGGCAATAGGAGTGAGCCATGTAGGAAATGTAGATAGATAGTTTGTATTAAGAGAATAAGCTTGTAAAATCTACAGGTTATTTCTCCTATAGCTGAGAGTTTCATCTCCAATTACCAGGCAGAATTTGTGCTGTGTTTTGTGAGCACAGAGATGAAACCGTTCAGCTCTGTAAGCTCAGACATCTTCTCCCATTTTGGATTCTCTAGAGGATCCTGCGTGGCACCCAGCAGTCCTTTCAGAGTCTGTAGTTCTCCCTGAGGTTTTGATCATAACTGCTGCCTTGTGAAGACGTCTTGATGACCAAAGAGATGACAAAAAGAAGTCATATTCCCATGTTTAGTCACTCCCAAAGTATTTTGACTGTGCTATATAAGCCCCAACTATTTTTCATTGCTCAAATACCTCTCTCCCCTCTCAAAGTCATCTATGTCCAAATTGTTTCTGTGACACCTTTTGTAAAAGACTTGAGTTATCTGTCAGGAGAGGGACCAACACAGCATGATTTCACATCACATGAGCAGGGCTGCAGCTGCTGAGCGAGCACCTTGCCGAAGGGGACTGTTTGCAAGCTGTATGAAGGCCAGTGTTTATCAGCTCAGAATAATGTAGAAACCCATGCAGGTTCTGATTCACTCCTAAATAATTTGCGTGGAGGATAGATGTTTAGCTTGATTAATAGAAAGTGACTGGCTTCCATGCTAAGCTTGATAACGCAGCTAATTCACTGTCAGTGTTTTGACTGGTGCTATTGTAGAGTATTGCTGAGATTTTCTCTGGGCTAATGCGTACCCACAGGAGAGATGTCATGTAGATATTTTGAATCACCTGCATTTATTACAGAAGATCTTGAGCACAGTTTACTGACATCCATTTGAACAATGGGTGCTGACTGAAGCCAGCTATTTGAAATGAAGGTCAGCCCTGAAAAGGAATAATTAACCTGCTGAGCTATAAGTGTGTCACCATGGCCCATGCCCCCTCTCTGCTGTGTAGAGAAATGAGACCTGCAAAAGATCTTTAAGCATCATTAAGTCCAATTACATTCTAAGTAGGACAGACTGTTAAAAGGCACTCTTACTCAAGCTTTTTACCCCTTAGCTCATGTGCATGAGAATGTGTTACATCCCAGTTCTGCAGGTCCCTAGCAGAATGTTTGGGTACATGGGAAGAAAAACAAAGTTTTTTTCTGAATTATACATGGTCATGTCAATACTATTAATTATTAAAATTGCATTTACATTAGTAAACAAGCAGAAAAATTTTAAAAAATGCAAATTGAAACTCCTTAGAAGCAGTAATTTTGCATGTAAGTATTGTGAGAAATGTTTTCATTCTTTATTTATTAAGTGGTAATAACCAAAGCAGCAAAATTTAGTTAGGGGGTGGCCTACAGCCATTTTATTTGAAGACAATTTGAACATGGTGACCTAGATTTGTACAAAAACAAGCTTTATAAGCAATCTCTGTCACTAATAGCCCGTGCAAATTTAGGTAGAGATATTACCTGTGATGGGCTGAAATTTATATGATATCCATTAGCACCAGGGTGTGTAAGCATTTATGAGGTTTCAAACTTCAACATGGGAATCCTGGTTTAGGATAGAGTAGAGTTAATTTTCTTCCTGGTAAACAATATGATGCTGTATTTTGGATTTAGGATTAGAATAATGTTGATAATGCACAGATGTTTTACCTACTGGTGAGCAGTGCTCACACCCACACCACATCAAGGACGTTTCAGTTTCTCATGCTGCCCTGCCTGCAAGGAGCTGATGGTGCACAAGGAGCTGGCAGGGGATGGGATCAGGAAAGCTGACCCAGACTAGCCAAAAGGACATCCAGCACCACATGGTATTATGCTGAGCAATAAAACTAGAGCAGTTGACTGTGGGGACTGCAGCTACTCAAGAACTGGTTTGGATGGGTGTCAGTTGCCAAGCAGTGAGCCACTGCATTGTGCATTGCTTGTTTTGTGTTTTCATTTTTTCTTACTGAGCTTGGCTTTTCTTTTTTCCTCTTTTTTTTTTTTTTTTTCCCTTTTTCTTTCTGATTTAACTGTCCTTATCTCAGCCCAGTTGTTCTTGCACTTTTTAATGTTCTCCCCCATCTCACCATGAATGGCTGTGTGCTGCATGGTGGGTTAAACCACAGCAGTGCTTTTGGTACCCAACAGTAGGCTCAAAGGGTTGAGAAAAAGACACATCTAACTCCAGAAAGTATTAGAACCAATTTTTATAATCATTATATTAGTGAACTTAATATGATATTCATGCTTGGTATTGTCCTTATTCTTGTACTTAGGAACTTTCACATGCTATTGGGATGGTGTTTTCAGGTTTTTTTTGTTGTTGTTTTGTTTGTTTGTTTTTTGTTTGTTTGTTTTTTGTTTGTTTTTTGTTTTGTTTTGTTTTGTTTTTTTAACTTTTCTTGTCTTGGACTCTTGTGGCTTTGCAACCAGGGAAGAAATACCTGTAGAGAGTTGACAGAGACTTATTTTATCTTTCCCGGAGCTGAAATCGTTTCTGAATATGACTTTAAGCTATTCTTTTCCATTTTCCCTAAAAGGACACTTAAGTGTTTTGAATCTCTCAGTGTTTGCTGCCATCAAGACATGCTGGTGAAGCTCTACCTGAACAAGTGTATTGCTACATTGTGCAAGTTAGTGTCTGTATAATACTTGTAATTCTGTGGATGATGGGACTGGTGTGACCCCAAAGTATAATTACTATTTTCTTTATAGAGGGACTTGCTCTCTAGCAGTTCTTGATTACTGGTTGATTCCAGGGTTGTATTTCTCTCTCTTTTTCTATTTAGTCTAGACCCTGAATTGACCAATAATTTACAAGCATTTCAAAGCAAGAGCTTCACTTCATCCCTAAGTACATGGTGCATATCATTGGATACCTTCAATAGCATAGCAGCACTACCTCACAGTAATGGCAGAGCAGTACTTTTGTTTCAATAAATCAGCCCTTAGATCACCCAGGAAGGAAAATGGCATATGGAATTTATCATCTGTGAGCACTCTTATGACAGAGAAAGCAAATGGCAGGAACATAGAAGCATAAGCAGGAGAACCAGTTTAAGTAAGTGAATCCAACAACTAAGTTATTCCTTCTGAGAAATAGCCCTAAATATATGGTTTCAAAGGAAATTTGACCTCTGAAGAGAACCCTTTGTCCATTAGAGAGGTGTTCCTGTTAATCTTCACTGCCTGGGCACACCGTGTTACCAGCTTGATCATATGTATGAAGTGAATATGCGGCTCTACTATGAAGAGTTCCTACTTTTATCTGAAGTGGTATCCTGACAGTGGCTGTTGTACTCCATTGAAGTCTTGCCCAAATCAGTAGGTACTAGTGGAGTTAGTGTACCCTTTGTGTACTTGAATGCATTCATAGTTTTCATCATGGTGATGAAACCAGTGATCTTAATCTGATCAAAAATGGAAAAGGGTGTTTTCTAGTTGACAAGTAGGTTACAAAGAAGAAGCTAATTTTAGAATTAGTTTGGGAAAGCAAGTAATTCTGGGGTATGGGTATGACAAACTCTAATTAGCGTCTGTGAGGAATTAGAGGAGATTTGCAGAATAGTGGTTTGCACATTGTTCGTACTTTAAATAACAATTTGATCAGAATGTAATTATAAATAAGCTTTTGCTTGTCATTAATTTTCTACTTGATTACTAAAGCCATTGTTCAAGCACAGAGCAGAAAGAAACCATTAGAAACCATTTATGCTCAGCAAATGTGAGCAGAAATTAGAAGAGAAATGTGTATTAATGTATAAAAGAACACTGATCCATGTGCAAAAGAAACCCCCCCCCCCCAGAACCCATACTTGAATGAGATGAAACTGCTGATTACTTTCATGCATAGCTAGGAATATATTAGTGAGCATCTATTGATGCATTTGCAAATAATTGTTTCCATTTCTCTTATCTGGATATTGTTTTTCTCCTATAATACTTGTTAAAATATGTTATTTGCAAATCTCTCCCTCAGGCTTGATAATTGAAAATTGTGTAAAACTACTTAATTTATAATTATTAAACTTCTTACATGAAAGAATTTATCCATGCTCTAAATCCAAAGAAGAGGGTTTTGTCTTGTCTTGCAAACTTTGAAGATAAATGTTTAAAGTAGTTCATGAATCATGGAACTTCTTATTCTCATGGCTCCACAAGTGAACCCATTCCCAACTGGCTGTTCTCTCCATGTGATTAAAGCTGTATCCTTACATATTTCCTGAAGCATTCTGTTGTAGACTGACAGGTGAAACTAATCGTACCAAATAATCACTCTGCACTTGCATCTGTCTTTCTAATAGGGAGTTATATTATTTGTATTTTTTGTAAGGATAGTGTATTTTATTAAGACCTTGTACTCTTCTTAACCGTAATTACTGATTAACCTACACACGGGTACTGCTTTTTAGGTACTACATGCATAAAATACAGTCTCTTTGATTGGAGTTTGTTCCTGCCTAATTGCTTTATCGTTTTTTACAATTCGTAATATTGGTACTGTAGTTTAATGATTTGCAAAAGCACTCATCAAATCACATAGACGAAGAATGTAGTAAGGTTTGTTGCTTTTCAATTAGATTATTTAGACCTTGAAATCCTAATTTTCCTTTGACTTTTTATGACAGAAGAAGCTCTGTCAGGAAGACAGATTTGTCTGATGTGGCTGAAAGCAGAACTGCATCAATTTACATTGATGCTTTTGAGGTGAATGGAGGTGTGCTACACCAGGGAATGATGAACCCACTTGAATCTTCAGTGTTGTAACTACAGCAAGAGAAAAAAACAAGCAAACAACAACAACAAAAAAACAAAACATAACAAGCAAACAGAAACTAACCCTCAAATAACAAACAAAACAAAAACAATTCCTCATTATTATAGTCTAGTCTTGCATAATAGGGAAATTGTTCAATTAAGTCATTCTTCCAAGATGGCTGAAAATCCATTTATGGATAGATATTATCATTCTCTAAGCACACAGTTCTATGTTCAGTTGAAATCACTTAAACTCTAAGACAGGGGAGGGGAGAACAGAGGCTGAAAAGCCCAATGCATGCAGTAGGAAATACTTTTTTGTATCGGAAATTTCATCATTGTTTTTGAATTCCAGCCTAATCTAAACAGCTTTTACTACAATTTCTAATTAATCAACAATTCAGTGCTCATCAGTTCCCAGCAAGCTTTTCTTCTGAGCATGAAAGAACTTCTTTAGGAATGATTAGGGGGCAATCTTAGTCAACTCTTGTGAGTATTTTCCCTCTCCCTCTGAATGAGAAAATCATTTTGAGTAGTACTAGATGCCCATGGGGATGTAAGGAGAGAATTATTTTTGTATTTCCAAGGAGGATTTGGATTATATACTTGAAACATCCAGAAGAGAGAAAACAGTGCATCACCAGTCAAGATGCTTTAGCTGGGAAGAGGCAGTATTCCTTATCCCTCTGCTTAGCTGGATTTGCTTTGCTGTGATGAGTTTTGTAGTCATTTAATTATCTTTCTAATGTCCCTTATCTTCACTTTTCATTGTCTTTGAGTGCTTTGAACACTTACTCTCTTGTTTAGATCTAGGCTACCCTGCCCACTTTAGACAGAAATGTTTAAAGGTCTTACCTTTAACAGATACATTTACAAATTAAGGTGTATGCCAGAAGAGCTTTTAGTTAGAGTGCTTCTTTCTGAGGTCAAAACTATCTATTTGAATACTTCAGACACTTCAGTTTTGTTTCTGGCCCTTTGTTGCTGCCACAACAGCCTATTTCTCTTCTTTCCCCTCAGGCCATTCCTTCTCTTTTCCTTCTCTACCTGCTGACCTGTTATCCATTGCTAAAGTTCCTTATCAGCCCCTCATACTTCCTCACCCTGTCATCACTGCTTTATCTCATACCTTCTTACTGCAACTCTTTCATTGCTGTCACTGCTGCATATATGGAGATAGCTGCAGGAATGATTGGTTATCACATTTTATTGCTGAATGTTGCTGTTGGCTGCCAGTAGAGCTAGCCTGACCCAATGTTATATTTGCATAGTCTCCAGGCTCTCTACAGTTTTGACTATCCTTTCTGGATATAATCCTGCTGGAATACAAATTGATTTTAGTAGCTGAAAACAGTAGGATTAGGAGTATACAGAACTCAAACAACTTTACTTGCTTACTGTAAACCCCCAGTATCGTTCATAGCCACTAGTCCTTAGAATCACTTACCAACTCCTACATGTGTGATTTCTAATAGACAATATTAGAATATGAAGAGTGATCGGTGGAAAACTGGGGATTTGCCCAGGAGTCTGTCTGCAGCTTGAAGTCTTGTTTTAAGTTCATGGTAATTCTGGACAGTTTTTGTTTTTTTATTTTGTTTGTTTGTTTTTTCCTCCAGTCATTTTACTGACTGTCTATACCTTCAGTTCACACTTGAGAAATCTTCCTTCAGTATTTAGTATTCTTTGAGTATTTACTGAAAGCTTTCAGTTCAGAAGATTAATCAGAAAAGAATTTGAAAGTACAGACATTCTATTCTACGGCTTATAACAGTTTTGAAGTCCCACAGAAAGCTTTATATTTTATAGAAACAACAGTATTAGTCATGTTTTCCTTGGTTATAGTTTATTTTACCATATTGCAAGGTCTTTTGTCTAAATACAATAATCATTTTTTCATCATTATGGGATAAAATACTGATTAACACTCTTGCAGTAGGGTTGGACTCCCTTTTAACAAAAGGATTTAATTTTGACATGAGCCTATACTGTAAATGAAGGGTTATTAAATCAGTAACACTTTCAGTAAAAAGAAGTCTATTATTATGAATCATTGAGAAATGTGCCAGTCCTTTTTCTATCATTGATGAAATGGCTGGCTGACTTAAAATCAGCAATCTGGTTTTGACCTGAGGAGTTAACGTTCTTTTCTGGTATGCCTTGTAACTACGCTTCTGAATTAATTTAGTATAGAAAGGTCCTTTAAAAGCCATCATCTAGCAATTCTTAATATGCTTAAAACATTCTTTCCTTCCTTCCTTCCTTCCTTCCTTCCTTCCTTCCTTCCTTCCTTCCTTCCTTCCTTCCTTCCTTCCTTCCTTCCTTCCTTCCTTCCTTCCTTCCTTCCTTCCTTCCTTCCTTCCTTCCTTCCTTCCTTCCTTCCTTCCTTCCTTCCTTCCTTCCTTCCTTCCTTCCTTCCTTCCTTCCTTCCTTCCTTCCTTCCTTCCTTCCTTCCTTCCTTCCTTTTTTTATTTACTTTTTTTTATTTATTTAAAAAATTTACAATTTTTTTATTTACTTATTCTTTTGAAAGGCTTGTATTCACTTCAATTTGAAAATCAAAGTCATTACTCTTTTGACAAGATATTCAGCACAGATAGTACAGAAGATTGGTGGTGACCACAAATATTTTTGACAGAATTCAAGAAAGGAAAAAAGAATATACAAAAACAGAGTTCAACTGCAATGGTAACACATTTCTTATCTAGACATTGTTTAGTGAAGGGCTTCAGGAGACATTGTCAAGTGTGCAACATAAAAGTAGTGTTACAGTTGAAGTCCTGTACTGTGAAACTCAGGGGTGTGGCTGGGATGCTCTGCTAGCTGGTAGCCTGGTGCAGTGTTTTTATTAAGATGTTACTAATAACATAGTTGAGGAAATGTAGCACATGGTTCTGAACTGTGAATTTTGAGTTATTGACAATGTTATCTTCAACAGAAATACATATAATCCAATATTTTGGATGAAAGACCAAGATAATTTGTATGTTGGATGCACGTTTCAGAGGGGCTTGAGTGCCTAGTGATAATGTTTTCCTGTGATTACTCATGTAGAATTTTCAGGGAATGCTCTTTCAATGGTATAAACAGATTAGGAGATATCAGAAGTCTGTGTTAAATGTGTGTTCTCATAGAGGCAGTTTCTGGAAATAACTGATTTGGAAGAATATTGTTTGCACTTGAGTGGACCCACCTCTTCTTGCTGCGGGATACAATGTCCACTTTTGGGGTTTGTGTCTGACAAGTGCACATCTTTATTAATAATAAGTATAGAAGTTTTACCTTATATTTGTTTGTTTTGCCCTTGGGTCTTCAAGACCAGACTGGACAGGGATTTGAGCAACCTGGCCTACTGGAAGGTGCCCCTCTCTATAGCACAGGGATTGGAGCTAGATCATCTTCAAGGTCCCTTCCAACCCAAACAATTCTATGATTCTTGCAATTCCAAGATGTTTCTGGATAATGTGATTACTGGGAGTGCAGGTGGGCTCTCTGGCAAACTTAGAGCTTTTAGGGAGAGGAAAAAGTATTTGAAAGTATTTGCTGGCAAAATCATAAAGCCACTGTTATTATCCTGAAGTCTGCGGCTGTGCAGGGGTTATGGATAACGCAAACTTCAACATTACCACCTCATATTTATCAAAGGCCATCAAAACATGTGAAGTATTTCCAGTCCAATTAAAAAAATAAAGCCAGGCGATTCCTGGGGTTAGATTGGTCTGTACCTAGTCTTTTAAAATGGTTATTACACTGAATACAAGTCACATTCTCATAGGGATAAAATGTAGGAGGTCATTTTAGCATGCAAGACATTTTATCTTGCTATTTATTTTTAACTCAGCACAAAAAGCTTGACAGCCCACTGCTCTGTGATAGTACTGTTATGTTGTATCCCATAGATAACCCTACTTCAGGTGTGACAACTGCCTAATGCTTGATAAGGAGGTACATGTTAGCACTAGAGGAGTCATCGTTCAGTGAGGTTTGGGATGGAACGAAGATCTGCCAGGCATTCCACTGATGTAGGTGTGCATGAAAGGAAACGATTTCTTTCTTTTGTACTAAGGAGCAAGAGGGAATCGTTTCAATGCAGCTTTACAATCATCCACAACTCAAAAAAAAATAAAAAAATATTAGAGAAATGCTTGACATATGTACTCTGTGCTGTTTGCACAGATAAGCAGCATAGTCAAATACAGGAAAAAAAAGGGGGGGGGGGGGGGGAGGGGGAGGGGCTGGTATTTATGCCATCAGACCCACACACTACATTGTTTACCTAAATACTGCTTTTGCTGGCTATTCAGGAAGAGTGAAGGTCCTGGATAACTGGCATGTAATACTCAATATATTTCATACAATGTATTCCTTAAAAGACTGGAAAAACCTGTCTTGAATATCTCCAAAAGGTCTCAGTGCCTGCAGAGGTTTGCCAGTCCTTCAAATTCCGTTTCCATAATGAAGGGTCTGTATAAACGTATGGTGAAGTTTTTAGTAGTTCTTGAAAGATGATGAATCTGAAGTCACACTGATTTTGAGAAAGATATGAATATGTAAGTGCCAAACTCAATATGGAAAAAGAACTCGTGTTCCTAAATTACTCAAAGACATTTTGAAAATTTCATCCTTGTGTGCATCAGTGCAGTGGGATTGCTTTCTCCAACTCTTCTCACCTTGATTAGTGTGTTCTCTATTATAAGCTATCTGACACTATCTGTCTGAAGCATTACTGTCATACTTGGGATTTTTCAGTGATTTTTCCCCTGGCTATTAAATGCGTGCATTGAATAAATACGAACAACTTAAGTTGCTTAAAATATGATAAGCAGCTTTGAATTGTCTCTGTTTATAAAAGAAGGAACAGAAACAGCAATAGTTATACACCTTCACCAGCAAAATGTCATTATCTATCTACATAAAATATCTCGGGGAAAAAAAGAAAACTGGAAGAGCATAATTACAGCTAAGTTATAACAAGCTGAAATGTCTTGTCACTGTGAACGCACTTTTCTAAGGGCTGCATTGGGAAACATTAATATTTAAAGATAATCTCCAGGACATTTCCAAGAAGCTCAATGTGAAACATCTTTGTCTACTTAACACATAAATATTTTAAGATGTCAATATTTTGCACGCATTAGAACATTGTAAGTCACTGCAGGGAAATCAAGGGTAAATGGCTTTCCACACTCAGAGCACTTCCAAACTGTTGAATTTCTAGGAAGTATTTCAGGCATGGGAGAACTCACAGCAGTTGTATCTAATTTCATTTCAAGTTCTAACATAACCTTGACTTCTAGAAAGTAAGAATGTGCAAGCCCAGATCAGAATTAACAAACCAAAGAGAAAGGTGCTAAAATGAAGCAAAAGAAAGGGAAATGGTCAAAGATCTCTTGGGAGATTATATATGGCCATACTGCTTATTTGGGAAATTGTTTATTTTAAGGAGAAATTACTGACTTTGCTGGTGCAGGCAGTTTGTGGCATCTTGGAACACAAAGCATCCAGTTCTGAAATCAAAGCCTGCTGTTACCCTACATTGACCTTCCTCAGGCGATTTTGCCTGGGAGGAAATGGATGGATGTGCCATACATTTGGCAATCTGATCTATGTACATGCTCTGTGGATTTGTTCCTACCAGACTCTTTAAAATAGTTATTACAATACCTGGAACACAGACAAAATATATCTATGAAACCATTGTTTATGTCACTGCTTATAAAATGCCTCATATCCAGTTGTAAAATTTTATGCAGTCTTCAATGACACTTTAATTGGTAGGATATGTTTATGTTATTTGACATTAGAGAACCAATCTCCATTATGTTTTCACATTCAATAACAGAATTAGGTTGTACTTGCCTGTATTTTGTATATATATCTACCACTGTCATAATTGCCAACACAATTCTGGGAAGGACATGGGACTTCAGTGGGTCACAAGATGAATACAAATCAATGGTGTCTTGCTTTTGGATGAGATGGAGGAAATAGCAAATGCCATGCAGGGAGGCAGGATTAGAATAATGATGCTGACAACATGGAGGAATTTGACTATAGCTTTGTATGTTTACAGTCATCGCAGTTGGAGAAAGATTTGGACTGGTTGCTATGAGATCAAAAATGAGAATGGTGGTCTAGAAAAAATGGCCCAAAAGGGGACCTTGGAGATATTGGAGATATTTGTGTTGTCTGATCTAGACCAGAGAGAAAAATGGAAGTGGATATTGGTCCTTAGGTTAAAAATTGCTTAGGAAAGCAAGCAAATTTAATCTTCATCAGTATTCGTTCTGCAGAGTACAAGGAGTAGGTAGCTCAGATTACAACACAAGAAGAGAGCGGGCACTTGGAAAACATTTTCAGCTTTGAAACAGATTGCCTATTCAGTGTGTGATGCTTTC
Organism: Excalfactoria chinensis; assembly: GCF_039878825.1. Taxonomy (NCBI): domain Eukaryota; kingdom Metazoa; phylum Chordata; class Aves; order Galliformes; family Phasianidae; genus Excalfactoria; species Excalfactoria chinensis. Next base: position 42,180,989 of record NC_092828.1, read on the forward strand.
TGACTTCTGCAATTGAAGGGTTTAAAAATAGTGTGAGAAAGGTGTCCTTTAATAAAGATGGAGGTAGCCTTGGGTAAAAGAGTGGTTTATGTGACATCTAGACAGCCTGCCCAGCCCTTTATTTCTTGTGGTTTCATTGCCCAAAAATTCAGAAGTAAAATTGAATCTTTTTTCCTTTTTTTAACCTCTCCGCATTGTTAAAGATCTTTGGGTGCCATGCTCAATGATTTGAAATGCCCTGCATTTGGTCAGGACTAAGCCCTTAGTAGTATTCAGCTTCCATTGCTCAGCACCAGCAAATAAATTTTTGCAAAAGAGCAGGTTGGATTTTTCAATATTTAGTTCCTCAGAATGCCTGGAGGATTTCCTCAGGACAGAAATAACATTTGGCAGACTTAGTGAAAATTCTCTGGAATCAGGGTAAATATTTGACATCTTCCCATAGGTAATGGCACTGATCCTGTCAAGCTGTTTACCACCATTTCTCCAGATAATTTTGTTTCAGCTGAGGATGGAAGTTGAGATAAACAAATTCTACTCCCTTAAAAAAAATAAAAGGTTTCTTTGTATTTATCAACTTTATCTACTAATTTTTCAGCCTGCTTTCTCTATTTTTTTTTTTTTACCTAAAAGACAAACATCTACATCACTTTAATCCTGTCTGAGCAGCTTATTATGGAATGTGCTAATGAAGCGCCATGATAATAATTAACCACAGCAGTACTGTAATGTTCTTGCAACTTAGAAGCTAAGAGACAAAACCATGGAAAGAAATGGATGCATCCAATTGAAAATATAGAATAGCATAAAATAGAATAGTTCAGTTAGAAGGGACCAACTTCCTGACCTGTCTGAACAAAGGTTAAATGATATTACTGAGGGCATTGTCCAAAAGCTTCTTGAACAGTGACAGGTAGGGAGAATCTACCACCTCTCTAAGAAGCCTGTCCCAGTAAAAATGTTTTACTTTGTGTCCAGTCTGACCCTCCCATGGCACAGCTTTATGCTGTTCCCATTCTGCTTTCAGGAACAGAACTGGCCAACTCTCTCTCCATTCCCCTCCCCAGGGAGCTGCAAAGAGCACTGGGATCACATCTTGGCCTCCTCTTCTCCAGACTAGAGAATCTAAGTGTCCTCAGCCTCTCCTCACAGCACATGCCTTCCAGCCCTGTTACCAGCTTTGTTGCTCTCCTCGGGATACTTTCAGGGCCCTTACCATCTTTTTTTGCATGGTGGAGACCAGAACTGCACACAGCAGTCAGGGTGAGGCCACACCATTGCTAGAGATACAGTGGGATAATCAGCTCTTTTGGCCAGCTGGTCATGCTGTGTTTATTGCACCTCCAAAGGCGGTTTGCCCAGTTGGCTGCCAGGGCACACTGCTGGCTCATGCTGAGCCTGCTGTCACCAGCACTCCCAGGAGCCTTCCTGCTGAGTTGCTCTCCAGCCACTCCTTTCCCATCTGTGCTTGTGTCTGACATTGCTCTGTCCCAGGAGTAAAACCCAGCAATTTCTTTCATTGAACTTCTTGCCATTGATAAATGCCCAGAGCTCCAATCTATCTAGATCCCTCTGCAAGACCTCTTGCCCCTCTAGGGATTCAATGGCACCAATTCAAGGGATTCAACAGTTTAGTGTCATCAGTAAACTTGCTAAGGATGCACTCAACTCCTTTAGCCAGATCACTGATAGAAATGTTGAGCAGACCTGACCCCAGACTTGCACCCTGGGAAATATCACCAGCAATCATCTGTCAGATAGATGTAGACCCATTCACTGCAGAGGATACTCTCTGTGCCCTAGCATTCTGCCAGTTCACCATCCAGTAGAACATGAGTTTGTCTTCCCTATGGACAGTTTGCCAACAGGGATGCCAAGAAGGATAGCATCAAAGGCCAGAAAGATTACTAAATCCAGAAAGATTATGTCCTCTGCCTTCCCTTCATCCACAAGGCAGGTGACCTTATCACAGCAGGAAAACAAATTGCCGAGGCACGACATTCCCTAGTTGAACCCGTGTTGGCTCTGCCTCATAATAGCTTTGTTCTTTAAATGACTTTCAGTATCCCTCAGGACAGTCTTCTCCATAACTATTTCAGAATCTAAGATTAGACTAACAGGTCTGTAATTTTCTGTTTCCTCTCTCATGCCCTTTTTGTATTTGTTGGCTAGCTTCCAGTCAGCAGGGACCTCCTCAGACTTCCATGACATTTGGTAAATTGTTGAGAAGAATCTAGCAATAATATTCACTAATTCCTTCATTATTCTAGTAAGGATCCCATCAGGCCCCATGGACTTACAAGCGTTCAGCTGATACAAGTGGTCCCTTAAAAAAAAGCATTTAATTCCTCTGCATTTTTCTCATCCTTGGTGTTTGGATTTCCCTGTTTTCTCCCTTAGGGTGCAAACTGAGCTCTGTGCTCTTCCTGCAAAGCTTGACTGTCTTTCCAAATGGTATATATATATATATTCTGTTACTACCCTTCTTCCAGGAGGACTTCCCTGTTCATCCATGGTGATCTTCTGACTCGCTTGCTTGACTTGGGATAGGGTGGAATTGCCTGATTCTGGGCTTTTAAAAGGCGGTTCTCAAAAAGTGACTATTTTTCATGGTCCCCAAAACTCCTTAGTGCAGATTCCCAGAATGTTGCAAAAAGTTGGAGTCCATTTGTTTCTTAATATGAACTCTCACTTCAGGTTGAACTGCTTCTTAGATATGATCAGTATTACTCTAAATAAGGAAAGTAATTGTGGTTTTTACACTTTTGACAGCTACAACTCCCATCTCAGAATAGATTCAAAATGAGCAATCCAATGGGTTGCTGAGTGAACCACTAGGGCCAGTGGTCATTCCAGATTATAAGTTTCACTCTAATGAGGGACCTATTTATTAGTAGCAGTGATAATGGGGCATGAAATTAACTGATTTATCAGGACTTAACAGTTTTACAGATGTCATTGCACATCTTCATCATGTTTTTAATGTATCATAAAAGCTTTACCTAGAGGAGGCAAAAAGGACAGAAGCTCTTGAGGTCATTCTTATTTCTAGGCATCTTCTGCAACATGAATTACGCAGACTAATTCTTTCACCCTCTTTGACTCTTCAGAATTTGGCTTGGCTGGGTTTAGCTCATGCTATGCATGGGAGAAGGTGAGACTCCTGAGGGATTTTCTTACAAAAGCTCATTCTTCTTTAATGGTCAGAATTAATGTAGTAGAGATCCCTAAAGGATGTGATTTTGAGCACTCGTGTTTAGAGTTTATTCAGTTTCTGTAATGGAGTCAATGCTGTTGACATTGTTTATATTATGCTGTGGATACTAATTTAATTTAGAACCACCAAACTCAATTAGAGGCAATTAATTCTCACTATTATTTCAGTAACAGAAGTTTATGAATGTAATGAGAAAATATTGAGAAGCTCTGCAAACCTAGCTAACCATTATTGGTTGAAGTACATGTTAGTATGGCAGTAACCGTCTGGATTTCCCTAGCTACCCCCAAATGGTCTGCTTAAGTGTTCTGGAAAGACTATTATCCTTGATTAGTTTGGAAGCACAGATAATTCATTACCCTCCAGGAAGCCAGAAAATGCTAAAAGCTTTTAATTGCTCTCATAAAAAAAGAATAAAATTAGAGGCCACCCTGAAAGCAATGAGCTAGTGACCAAATACTCCTACCAGAAGAGTTTTCAGAGTTCTGTATTGTCAGATAACATTGACAACAACTGGAGTTAGCTTCCTTTTCGTGCAGCTCATCATGTATGCAGTAAGAGATGCCACTGATTGCAAGATGAAGTCGCTTTACACAAAACAAAAATGCCAAGAAACTTCACAGATAGATAGATATAGAAAGGGTTTATCTAAGAGGTTATTTAAAGTTTGCTTACATGACGTGATGAGTGTGTCCAATGCCTAATGTTGATAGGATCTTTGATTTTGTTTTTTTTCTACTTAGGCTGGGATTAGCTCAGTCTTTCATTGTGCTGTTTCTGTTTCTCCTTAAGCTAAAGATAATGTATCTTTAAAAGTTACATTTTCTTCAGGCTTTATGAATTTTCCTAGTAATAAGATGCAGAAAGAACTTGCCTCAGGTTTTGTGAGTTGTGTGCATAGACAGATAGGTGATAATGTCGGGCAACCTTATGTGACCTTTCTGGTTCTTTCTTTCTTAAAAGAAGCATGAAGAGAAAAAAAATTGAAGAGGAGGCTGAGAAGCTGTTGTACAAAGGAGGTAGAATTGTTTGACTGCATTAGTCTGTGTGAAAATGAGGAAGGACTCTGCTGGTTGGTCAGTTCATGGGAATCTCTGACCCCCACCTCGCCAAGAAGGCTGATAATATTCTTGACTGCAGTAGGCAAAGCATTGCTGGCAGGTCAAGAGAGGTGATGCTTCCACTCTGCTCAGTGTTGGTGAGACCACATCTGGAGCACTGGGTCCAGTTCTGTGTTCCCTCCACACAAGAGACCTGGACATACTGGAGAGAATCCAGTGGAGTCCAACAATATGACGTAAGGCCTAGGGCAGCTCTGCTGGAGGAAAGGCTGAGAGCTGGGATTGGAAACTGACTGCAGTGCCCAGCAGAATGGAATGTAGAAACTGGACCAGTAAAGATGCTACATTGCCTCAGTCAGCTTCTCCTCCTCCAGCTGCTCTGCTATTCATCTGCTACCCTTTCCATCTTTTTTCTAATGTTTTCCATGGAGAACTCCCCTGCTTGATCCCCAGATTCTGCTCATGAAACTTGCTGGGGAGCAAGGGGACAATGCATGAAAGGGAACATAAATGTGTTCAGTTTGCAAAGGGTACATGAAATATATGCCATAGATGAGATGGATAAACTGAATAAAGTTTAGGCAGGTCTTTTGGTGTTTTGGCATGCCCATTGAGATAGTGATTCTAGCACTCATTTCTGATTTTCTTCTAAGATCAAAAATCTTAATTCTTTCCAAAGCACTGACATTTCCATTAGTAGTTCATGTTGTCATATGAAATGACCATAGAGGTAACTGCAAAATGGAGTAAAACAGATTTGGGCACCCCCTAAGGGAATCAGGATGTTTGCAGCTGAATTTGGAGTGACCCTGTGGCACCATTTCTGAATTGTCATCACCTCTCCCTGTTTCTGAGGAGAGCAGAACAGAACTTTATTTTATTTACATGTGATGTGAAATTTGCTCCCACTTTCCTAATGGTAGGTATATGTCCTTGTCTACATAGTGCTGACACAGGAGTAAGTGGGAGAACTTACTGTGTGTACTTAAACATTCTCCACTATGCTGGATATGCAGAACATCAATGCTGTTTAAACAAATTACATCTCCAGGCTTACAGATGGATAAGTAAATTTCTTCAGGGCTCCTTACAGTTTGTTCTTGTGTATTTGTCATCATCTTACCACAGTGGAACCATGGAACCACTTGACAGAGAAAAATGTGGGCACTTGGCTGGACTCAAATGGCAGTTGAAAATTAAAAATATATGTAACTACTAAACTTTCAGACTGTAGTGAGCTTCTGGCTAGTATTGGGTGCTGCCTACTTAGTTAAGTGTGTTCTCTTGTATGACGATCGTTGGCTGTACAAGGCTTGATTCATTGTTACCTGGACCAACAGGATGTTCTGCCTTGGATTGACACTTGTACGTGTGCCAAAATGCAGCGTCTGGGAGAACTGATACCATGGAGGAGTAGGAAAGTAGCTGAAAGTCCTAAGAATGTATTTTTCCACAGCCAAAGGGAAAAGGAATAGGACAGAAAGTGTCGCCATGCATCCTGTGGACCAGGATGTATTGCAAGTAGTAATGTAATTCATATAAAAAGCCCAAAAGGGGGCATTTATACTTCATAGTTAACCAATGTGCATAAAACATAAAAGCTGGGACTTCTCTACTTCTCTACTCCATTAATTGGTAGTCACAGAATCATTTTTTCAAAGAACACAGTGTAATATCAGGGATCTTTTTCTTGTCTTCTGCTAGCAAGTGCTGCTATGGGAATGGCAGGCAAACAGTCTTTCAAAGTCCTTCATGTCTGCTATGAAGTGAATGAGCCAAAACTGCTTAATGAATTGAAACTTCTGTTGGAGCTAATCAGCCTTCTATTTGTTATCTTCCCTTTGGGATAAAAGGTGTGGAAAGAGATGATTAAAGAAGTCCAAGAAGAGTGTCTCTCTTGGCTCATGCTAGCTTTCACCTCTCACCTGATGGCTCTAATGGAGGGAGAACTGTTCCTTATCCACCAGTACAGTAGGAAGACAGTGCTGGAAATGGAATGCATGCAATTATTTTATAGCCAGAGAAGTAAAGATGCCCCTGCAGCTTAAGGTGAAGGAAAGTTAGTATAGGGCTGAGATTCATAAATATAAATTAGGATGTTCTTTTTCATTGTATTTTAGCTGCAAAATTAAAGCATGCAGGACCCTTGTGTTACACTCTTAGGCCTGAGATTACACAATGTCATAAAACATGATGACACAAATATTGCTCGTTTATGTCACTGTAAAGTTAAGTTTATAGTGGTACAATCACTACTACCATTTATACTATCTAAGCTCAGCATTACTAATTGTATCACTGTAAAGCTATTTTATGGTCACATAAACAGTACGAATAATGCTGTCAGGCATAGGTATTAATGCTGCAAATAAACCTACAAATACTTATCTGGCTATCCTTTATGGTGCTAATATGCAAATACTGGGGGCAAGCTGGCCATTGTAATCTGTGATTCTGCAGCCAGATATTTTTATCACTGGAGAATAAGACAGTGGATTGCCCTTGGTGCTTTTCTCTGTCTGAAACATTTATTACCATGTTTACTTCTTATAAGTGTCTGACTACCACATCTTTAAGGGCAGGTCACGCTTTGAGTGGGAGAAGCTCAGTTTCTGGGTGAAAGGCTGGTATGAATCCATAGGCGCTCTTTGTGTCAGAAGAGGCAGTGGAAGTCTATTTGGAAAACATATCTTCCTAAAGGAGGGCTGTATTTCCAGTAGAGAGAATGTTGTATTTTTGTTGCCTCCTGAACTTGTCAGAAGGAAAGAAATGAAAGAGACTCTTGGTGAGAATATTCTGCTTTGTTGCCATATTCTGATCTCATCTATTGCCTCCAATAGAGTGGGAAAAGACTTCAGAGCTGCAATAGAATAATAAATGTGCATTTTTTTCTACTCTTACACACTTGTGTTAATTGGCAACTCCCAATTATAAAACCAGTTAAATAAATAAATAAAATCCAAGAAAAAATAAAATGGTATCCAAAGATCAAGACAGTGCAGTGAGGATGCTTCAGAGTGAGATGCTTCACCACTGTCAGCCCTGGCAACATGCTGGAGTAGGAAGCTGTCTTGGGTGAGAAGACTCAGCAGAGATGGCTGCCTCATTGAGCTGTGCTGAGAAGTTGAGATAAAAGACTAAATGGAATTCTTCATATGGATGAAATCAGGGAGATGAAATCCTCCCTTGGTACCTGTTTCAAGAAGTCTTGCAAAGTCATTCCACCTTCCAGTGAACGTTTTTGATGTACACCAACCTGGGAAAGAGGAAAGTTCCAGCACTTAGAAAGGAAGCAGAGAACAAGGAGAAAGCCATTCCCACTCTGGCTTTCTCCAGTGACTGAGTAGACTTCCTTCATTTGGGCAGTACTGTTGAATGGTCTAATTTTGCTTTAGAAGACTCTTGGAAATGCAGGCTTCTGTCAAGTTTTTCCTGTCTGTATTTCCCTCCTGGGCTGCCAGGTCATTTTTCAGTTATGTAAGCAAAGAGCTGATAGAAGCAAACTATGGGCAGAAAGCTTAGGTTCTCCAGACCCAAGATCTTCAACAAAAGAAGGGAAATGCAGTGTATTAACCTTCTATTTTTATTAGAGTGGAAAGGAGAAACATCCTACTTGGAACAGTGTTGTAATGCATGGGCAATATGCGATGCAACTGAAACATTACTCAGGCTGCAAATTGAAGATAGGAATGACTTGTCCAGGATTCCATAGTGGATACTATGGTGCATAAAGCTCGGCTGAAAATTAGGGTGCTCATTTGAGTTACTAAATGGTGTGGCACAGAGAAATAATGATGCGGTTGCCACAGTGCTCACTTCAAGGCTGTGACCCTCTGGGCAAGTCAAGAAATGGCAAGTATTTGTACTGTTATTTGGGATTCTTTGTGAAGCTAGTGGTAGGGAGGAGGCATTTCATGTTTATAAACATGAAAAAGAGCCTCTCACTAGAAAATGAGAAACGCTTTTATTCTAGATCTATTTGCCACATTTTTATGTAGTGTGTATCTCAAAATGTGATGAATATAATAAAAAAAAGCAATATCTTTTTTAAACCTCAATTCATATTGAGTCTTTTTTATATATATGTAATTGATTTTGAAGTCAGAATCTATACATTGAAAAGAAAGTATGCAGTCTATTGATTTAGAAACAGACTGATAGACAAAGCATAAACCTTGCCTTAGCTGTTGTGCTATCACCTTGATTTTTTCTCTTCTTGTCAGGTAAAGTTTATTAAAACAAACTCTTTGGATATAATCTATCACAAAATCATGAGGTGTTTTTAGGTTAAACAGTTCAATTTCCTTTTCTGAAATGCTAGCAGTGCTTTGAGTTTCAGATGCTTTACCATTGTTATGCTTGGACTCTGTGCTTAAGAATCTTGGTCTGGTTTGAATGAAATGATTTCTCCGATCTGAGATCAGAATCTTCACATTCTCAAAGAGATGAGAGGCAAATGCTAATAAATTACAGCTAAAAGATTGTATCTCATTAGGAAAGGAGGGGGGAAAAAAAAATCTCTTGCCCAAATGACATCAAACTAATGATTTCAAGACCAAGACATGCCAGCAAGAGTGGTGTCGTCAGACAACTACAGGAGATTGCATAAGGCAATTTATGCACTGTGAATCCAGACTGAACTTTACAGTGACTCTTCAACTACATGCTTTGCCAGACTTACTCCACACTAATGGTTTGGAGGCTATGTCAAGAGCCTTTGCTTCTGGTACTGCTACTTGAGCTTAGTGAAATATGTCTTTTTATGGCTTGCAAAGATACATGCATGAAGAATGTGTATACTTGCAATTTCTTGGTTTTCTAAATGTTTTGTTGTTGAATTGTTTGTTTGTTTGAAATGAGGTCTTTGTAGCTGCTGTAATTGTAAAGAAATCCTTGAAAATATGACCTGAAGGTAGCCAGTGCAATTATACATGCTTGAATATGCCAAAAGCCTGAAGCACTAGCTGTGTGAATAAATAGCCCCTTTCAGCTTCACATATTAACTCAAATGCCAATGATGACACTTCAGATGTCAACAGTGTTAACTGCTTCTTTGTTTGCTGAAGCACGGAAAGGAGGCAAGGGATGCAGAAATCTGTGTGACCTAAGCAGAGTGAGAACTTTCACTTGGATGCTGCAGAAGGGCAGTGACCAGTGAATATCCACACTTAATGTCCTTTCCCTGGCAGAAGTTAAGGCTTAAATGCTCAGTGGGACATGGGAACTGCTGAAGGAAAGGCAAATACAAATGAACACCCTGTCACATTTTGAGCATTGAGTCAATCTGTGTAGAACATCTTAGATTGGTTCTTTGGAGATGTCCCATTAAATTAGAGTAAGCAAAGATAAAGCTGCATATTATTTTGTTATTCATCCCATTATCATTTCTCATTAGAGTTTCATTTTATGCCTTTTGTAGATCCAGGCACTGAAGCTGGCACTGAGCAAATAAATTGCCACTTAGATCAATCAAATGGTTTCACAAACTCACTGCTTTTCCTCATTGTTTGTCAGAAGTGCCAAAAGCTTCAGTAAGGCTCCTAGGAAGGGTCTGATTTGGATGGCACAAAGAAATGGGGTCTTGCTGAGGACTTGCATCTGCTGTGAGTGAACTCTTCTGAGGGAGACTGCTCAGGAGCTGAGCTAGCAGAGAGTTGGCCAATTGTGTGCAAGTTTCACTTCCCAGCGCTGTTGTTTGGCATGTATTTGTGAAATGTTGGCATTAAAAGATGCAGCTTTTTTTTTTTTTTTTCTTTCTCCCCCTGAAGATGATGCATTTCAGCTTTCAGACAAAGATACTGAAGTTCATCAATTAAAGATAAGGTCTCTTTCATGATATGCTATATGAGGGCTAAGCACTTCTCCTGAGCATAACATCAAAAAGAGTGGATCAGAAAACCCACAAAACCCAGGAGTTTCTACAAGCAAAAGCTTGTATTTTCCCTCAGTTCTGCAGTATATTTTCCTCAAAACAGTAAGCAAAGAACCTTACACCAGCAAAGCCCAGGGAGCAACAAACATCAGCTTGTATTTAATATTCCTTTCTCTCTCTCAAATGGTTTATTTTGCCAGTGCACTGAGGGAAGTACAAGGAAGGAGTCTTTGTTGTGTGCACAGGCACACTGTACTTTAGTTTCATTCTTCTGCTTGGGCAGCTCTTAGCCAACTGCTCCCTTTCTACCTTGGGATCAGTCAGTCATGGCATAGGGACAGAGACATTCAGCTCAATACATTTGGTGCTTCAGCTGACTCAGCTCTCTTGTTTTCCTCTTTCTAGTCTGTCTGTCAGCTCCTCTGCATTGCTATTGATTAAAGTGATACTTGACTCTCTTTCCAGCACTCTCTTACTCTCTTCATCTTCACTCTTGTTCTCTCACGGCTGTAGTTGTTTTACTCTGCCCTTGTTAGTGGTGTTGTTGGGGATCTTATGCCAGTGCAGCTCTGAAGCCAAGTATTGGCTTGTGTTTAATTGCTCTTCTATGTGCACTATAGCAAATCTGTTGGCTTGGGACCCCTGTCTGAAGAAAAAGCTGAGCTGTTTAGCAGGAGGTGGGTAAGGAGAAGCCAGAAGATCAATTCTTGCAACTTGACTGAAGAAACCCTGTACTAGCAGGGGAAGGTACCACCTTGCTGCAATGGAACCTCACACACTGGTTTGGACCTGTGCAGCATGTGGTCTAAACTTATATTTTGTATGTGGGATTATGAGATCTGATTTCAAGAGAAAGGAGAGAACTTACTTGGCTTTTGCCTGTATGCCATTGATTATATGAGGATTTCATGTTTCTTCTGTGTCAAAGTAAGGAGAACCAATGGAAATATGCTTTACTTGTTACAAACTATATGAAGATATAAAATCCACTGTACAAACAATATGCAGAGTGTGATGTCCAAATATTTTCATGTAGAAAGTTTTGCAGTAGTCATTGCCCTATTTTTGGCTGGGATAGAGTTAATTTTCTTGAGAGTGACTGATATGGTTTTGGATTTAGGAGGAAAATGGATTTGATAACACACTGATGTTTTAGTTGTTGCTGAGCAGTGCTTGCACTAAGTCAGGGATTTTTCAGCTTCTCATGCTGCCCCACTAATGAAGAGGTTGGGGGTGCACAAGGAGCTGGGAGGGGACAGCTGCCTCATTCCAAAATAACTTAATTAAACTAGATCATCAGAGCACACAGACATTCTCACTCTGTCAAGATACATCAGCTCAATAGAAAATCTACTGAATCTTTGGCCGCTGCTGCTGGCCACTGCTGGAATCAGAGACAAAATAACAGCCTGGATGCATTTTTGCTCTAATCTAGGGCTGATAGGCTCATGTCAAAAAGCAAAGGCTAAGCACATGAGGAAAGGAAGGAATTGAAGTAGATAACCTTGGGAGGCAGGGTATTCTTTCCCTACAGACCTCCAGTGGCACATATCATTCAGAGATGATTTAGGTATAGTTCAGCCTGCCCAGAGAGGGATGGGCTGACCTTTACAAGTTCCTTAGGGCCCTGCAAAGAGCAAACAAACACAGTCACATCTCCACTGAAATGTCTGTTTTGTTTTGTTTTGTTTTGATTTGTTTTGTTTTGTTTTCCAGAGATTTTCAGATATGAGTCTAACTGCGCTATTAGGCTGTCTGCCTGGGTTATCTCCAAACTTTACAGCCCTCACTTCTTTCAAATTCAGATGGCCACTTATTGCATTGAAGAAACAGTTTCCAATGAATGGAAACCTCAATAGGGAAACAATTACTTAGACTAATACAGAAGCTACAATCACTCCAGAACTACTTAGCACAAAGGTAGCACTTTTCAAACAAGAATCAGTTAATCTTCCTAGCGTCTGAAAATGTAATCCTTTGCCTTGCTGAATTCAGTGAGACCTTTGTTTCTGACTTGTCTGGAGTCTGAGTTTCATCCAATTCAGTATCCCTGTTTAGTAGATGATTTACAAATCCCATGGTCATGGATAATGGATTCTGTACTGGAGATAGATAGACATTTCCAAACTTTCTGGGTTGTTTAGGACTCTTATACTGTTTTGTTAATATGCCTATAAAGAGATCTTTTCATTATAACTTATGAGCATCTTCTTTTCTGATGTACTAGAAACCCACAGGTGACATATAGGGCATTTATATTCAGGGATCGGGCACCTAGATTCTTTCTCACTTTCCCCCTTCGATATGATGGAAGACATTGCTAAAGAAGAAATAGAAGCACCTGTTCAAGTTGAGATAAAGTGACTGCGTATTTGAAAACAGGAAGTAATCAGAATTCTACTAACATGGAAAGGAAGGAGACATGAAAGAGCCAGGCATGTGCAGAATGACAAATGTTTTCTTTTACTCCACCTTGACTGATGGTTAACTTTAGCAGGCCCTTTTGCTCCAATGGATCTTCTCTAGCACAAAGGGGAAGGATCTCTTACAGAATTATGCAGGTGTTGGTTGTTTTCTTGCATTTTGCTTGTGAATTCAAAGGTTGATTTAAAAATAAAAATTAAAATTAAAAAAAAAAAAAAAAGATAAAATTTAACTCTGAGATAACCAGTTTCAAAGCTTTTGACTTCTTTTAATCTGCCGATATCCAGAAGTATCATAGAAAGACACTCTTTTTATTTTGTTACAAAGACAGCTGCAGCAACGTGTGGTTACTTTTTCCTGGATTTCAAATTCAAAAGAAGTTACATCAGGCAATGAAATTCTAATAGTGTAAGAAAGACTGACATTTGCCTTTCCGTCACTATCCCTGACAATGTGTACTTTCTGTATTTGCCTGTGTGCTTATTTACTGGCCTCCGAGGCTTTCATGTAATACTGTGGTACAGATTTCCAGATTGAGGAAGCTCCTTCTTTCATCTAGTACTTCTGCAAATTAATTCTCTTCTGTCTAAAACAGGGTATTACACGGCTGGCAAATTCTCTAGCCTCTGTGTATGCTAATCATTATATTTGTAGAAGGAAATTGTAGCTTGGTTAAGAAGAGCTACAAGAGACCTGTATTTTATGGATGATTCTGTGACAGACTTACTCTGTTGTTGGGCAGTACTTTTAATATTGTGTCTCTCTAAATTGGTACGTGTGGTCTTTTCCTGCCTATTTTGTGAATGCTTAGTTAATATTTGGAAATAATTTCAAAGTTACTGTGAAAATGGACTGTCAAAAAAGAGTATATATGTCGTCATGAGAACAGTGGAATATGTGGTAATGGGAGGGATTCCATATGCAAAGTGCCATTGATCCCTAAGGACTGTGATATCACAGCCAGAGAAACTACCCAGGAGAGGATGTTTTTGGTGAAATGGTCATAGTCATAATTCCAATATACTGTATGCCTTTGTCATTAACCACTCTCTTAAACACTGTTCATGAGTCAGATTAATCAAAAGAAAATTTTTTCCAAAGCTGGAAATGCAGATTTCAGAAGGGGGAACAGGGAATTTCATGCTCTGCTCAATACAGCATGGCTGCTTGATTAATATCTGCATTTTTTCACAGTATATTTAAAGTAATAAGATATCAGTATAAGGTGATGAATTTTAGAAAGACAGTACTGCCTTCCACTGCCTTCCATAGATAATATTGGATTATCCTGGATCCTTCTTTTCTGTGCCAAATCCCTATGGTGAGACCATTTGATCACAGTCGAGAAGTGTTTTCTCAAACTCCAGTAACATCAGTCATTGTGATGCTTTGGTTTTCTATTCCTATTATCCCACTGATATTCTTTGATGTGAGTTACAGCCGTGTAGAACTGGGGTATAAAGCAGGAGGGAATCCAATTCCTTGCAAGAAGGCTTAGTTATTTCACCTGGCCTTAAGTGAAACTACATGGTAATTTAAATCTTTTTTTTTTTCTTTTCCTGAAAAGATAATTATACTAAAACAATGCTTTGGAGCTTTAGTACAACAATGCTGCCAGATAAGCAAAGATAAACAGAGGGAAATGGGCGATACTAGCATTTCCTTGATAAACAGAATATTTTGGTCTGTTTCCTTTGTAAGCATCTCTTAGTTCAGTAGTTATATCAGTGACATCTGAGATGGCTGAATGTGTTTTGCTGACAAGGCCATTAAATTTCATTGTGTTGTTTGATAATCAATAGAGAAGTACTCTGAACTGCTTTCTTAAGTAGAATGCTCAGCAGGGTTAAGAATGTAACTTGTGCATGCTTAAATATTTCTCAGATCAAGGTTCTTTCCTTCTCCCTGAATAAATCTATTCAATTAGTTGATGAAATTTTGATTTCTTTCTTCTTCACTTTTAATAACGGTTTAATGTATGAGCATTCATACAGGAACTAGCATTCTAACTGCCCCCATCAAAATAGGTTAGCTACTGTCTGATTAAGAGTTTATCCTGAGAATACAAGAGGAGAAATTGCAGGATCGTGCACGTGATTTTTTAAAAGCATTAAAATAACAGTTTTTGTCTCTTGTATTTTACTTCTTATACCTTTACAATACACTGTGATGCTAACAAAGCTGAGCTATGTATTTCTCTTTCAAATAGCTGTTTCCTACATATCTTTCTGAAAAGGAATGGCTTTTGGAAGATCTCCCATAACAACAGATTTCATCTTTGCCAGATTGGCACAGAAAGTATTTTTACATTTGTAGTTACCTGTAGTGAATGGAGCTACATATGGCTGGTGGATGGTCACTAGTGCTGTTCCTTAGGGCTAGTTCTGCTCCATATTTTTATCAATGATCTACATGCAGAAGTGGAATGCAGTTATTTTTATTTTTTTTTTTTAACTTCTGATTAGCATTGAAGAGATCAGGAAGTTGAACTCTGTGAAATCTGAAGGTTTCTTCCAACTGCACTATTCTATTCTATTCAAGTTTCTTCCATTGCAGATGTTCTTCCTCTTCCGCCTGAGGCAGACTCAAGCAATGTTGGTACAGAGTCCTTAATTACTGTTACAATGGACAAAATCTAGAAGTGAATATGGAGCTGATTCTTCCTTTGAGCCCAAGTGTCTTCAAAGCTAGGTCCATGAGATTTGCCTAAGAGCTGGACTTTAAGGGAATTTTACAAAATATGGTGAACCCTCTGTATGGCCTGAAATCACGATGATGTGCTGATATTTGCAGTTGTATGCTGGGTCTCCAGTAACAGTCAGAGACACCTTTCCCCATCTGTCAAGACTTGGATAAGTGTTCATTCTGAAAAACAGATCCTGGCTGAAGGATCCCAGCACAGGAAGAAAGCAAGAGATTTTTTCACTCCAGCTTCTCAGTAATTTAATATACTTTTCTTCTCTTATGTTGTGTTGAATGAGGCCCTTTTGATGTCTGTATTTCATTTTCTCAGAACTTAAGTAAAATAGCTCAGCTGGAAAATGTTATTTTCTGTACAAGAATGTTCAGGGGTTTTGTAGGTGAATTTGTCCTGGCCACAGAGGTCAAGTGATGATGTTTAGTTGCTCAAGATCAGTGTTCTGTTGCAATATGGGAGAAGATCCAGTTTTCCAATCACTGAAAGCTTCACCATTCTTTATGGAAATATAAAGGTTAGTGTTTACTGAGAGGAAATGGAAGTAGAGGCAGGATGAAAGTCTGGGTGTAAAGGGAGGGAGGGAAGGAGCTGAGCTCAGTGGATGAGTTCATGCTTTCATCTGACTCCACTTTCAGCAGAGTTGAGATTTCACCCCTCAGAGCTGGAAGGTCATGTTGTTCATGCCACAGCCTATCGGCAGAATCAGCTCAATCTAAATTGGCTTCAGGGAAGGGCTCATATTAAAAGCTTGCAGAGTGATTGTCAACTTTACAAAGGAGTTTTCATCTATCTATAGATATGTAAGTCAATGATTGCCCACAGCTAAAACTGATTTAATTCAAAACTGTGTGGAGGCAGTTTACACAGACCAGATTGGAAAGCAACAACACACATACTCCTAAACCATCTGAACAGAATGGCAAGAACAACCTACTATAATTTAGTGGCAATCTAGTATCTTAAGGAGACAAAGCAGAAACAAAAGTGTCCTTTCTCACAGTTATAGCACAGGTTACAGATACGTGAGAGCAACATGGTGAGAATTTTACACCTGAGCATTCTCTTGCCATTTACCTGCCTCCTCCTATTTTCAGCCCATCCCTCCCTTGAAAAGCACCAAAATGAAAAAAGTACTTGAAAACAAGTGGAAATTAAGTCATTTCTGTTGGAGATGAATCCAAAGAGATTTATGAGCAGTTTGTAAATACCATCTTGAAAAAGAGTACCACAGACTTAAACTTTACCTTGTTTATTCAATAAGAAATATTGGTATGAATACTGCATGGTCACCCAATTAGATCAAATTAAATGACTTGAGTATTAGAAAGGAAGAAGACATTATTAAATCAATACTATATTAGTATTAAATATTTTGAAGATGTTGATGCATTTACACTGATGTCAGAGAGGATACAAGAATAACAGGTAGGCTTATTTGCACATAAGAGTGTGAGCCACCTCTAAGTAACAAGGATTGAGGAAGAAAGTTCACCTTATAGGCAAACATTTTTTAGAGCATGTTTCTCACCTGCCTTTTGGGAGCTAGTATGAGTCATTTTAAATGATATTATGCTTCATTAATTATATATTTTATGTAATGATATATTAACTATATATAATTCCTGTCTTGACCAGGAATTATATTTCCATTGCGTTTCACTCCTCCTCTCACACATATCAGCCACTTCCTGGAAAGCATCACCAAAACTCCACCAAAAAGCTCCACATTTTTTAAAGACTGCAAGGTAGCTTCTTGGGATGCTTCTGAATGTAAGCAGTTTCAGGCAAGATATGAGAAGAAGACAGTGGCCTCTAATACTGGATGAATCCTTGGCCAGTACTGCAGCCAAAATGTGAAAATTAGCATGTAATCCAGCTGGGGCTTCTCAAGTCTTCTATTTTTAGAGCCTCTATTTATAACAATTTTATTAACAGTGCTGGGACATTTCAGTTAGGATGACTCCAGTACACCTTGTGCTCAGTGCCGAGCAAAATTATTCTAAGTAGTAACATTTTTTTCCAACCAATTTACAAGACGACACCCTCCAGACCCATTTCACATTTTTCCCAAGTTTCCTCCTCTTCTTCCACATTTATGCACTCATTTTTCTTATGTGCCTGTCTAATCTTGTGGGGTTTTTTTTTCCTTCCTCTTAAGCTGAATGTTCTTTGGGGTGGAAATAACTACTGCTATTTTCACAACAGTTCCTAACAAAAGGGCTAAATCCACTACAGGGCTATTTGTGTGTATGTGTGTGTGTGTGCTGAAAATAAGACTGGAAGATATTTCAGAAGTCATCTGCTTCTCCAGTGTCGCAATACCACTCCTGGTGGGATCTCTTTGTAATACCAGTTCAGAGAGGAGGTAAGGCTGGGACAAAGCCAAGGGAGGCCTGAACATGCATGTGATGCCCCTAGCCTGGGCTCCTCCTAGATGAATCCCCTCTCTGTGTAACAAATGACTGATTCTACCATTTTGCCTTTTCTCTCAGATTAGCAGTAAAGCATTGCAATTGCCTCCTGCTGTGTTTTACTTTGTGTTTCCAACTCAAGTTGTAAAAGACCTCTTTAAGGGCTATTTAACACAGTGTTCCTATGATAGATATTGACAGAAATTGAAAGAGAATTTGTAACAGTGATTTCTTTTTGTTTTGTCTGAATCATCATCATTACAAGTAATAGCTTGGAAAGTTGTTCAGCTTGCTTGTCTGTAATGAATAGTGTTCAATAAGCTCTGTATCTTGAGAGCCTTTGTTGCCAAATACAAGTTTGTCAGAAATATTGGAGCACTCTGGAGATCAAAGAATAGCAAAATGTTAATAGATGGTTGTCTCTGTTTGTGCAAAACATAATTTGTTTCCATTGTTTCAAAGGGCAGAGACAAGCCTACACAAAGTCTATCGGCAGCTTTTCAGCTGGCATTGTATCCCCAGGCTGGCAGGTGCAGACTAGATTTGCAGCAAGGCTTTTCACTGCAGCGAAGTGATAACAACCTCTTTGCATTAAATTTTAGCCACAGAGGGGGAAATCTCAGTCTCCTTAGGGTTAGAAGGAAAATAAGAAAATCTGAGTCTTTAATAGAAGTTAAACTAAGGAAGACAATTGGCCCCTGCCTTAGATCTGTAGTACAGATCTTAGTGTTTCATTCCTAAACAGCCCACACTAATTTCTGGCTAGACGCTTTTACTCTCCCAAGAATATTAGATCTCATTTTGCCTAGTATGAATCTGTTAGCATAATGTGCTTCTCTTACAAAGAAGCAGGAGAGAAATTTGTACAAGGAAGGACCAGAGTATTATATCTCAATTCTTTGACTGAAAAACCAAGAGAGCTCTTCATCCTTCCTTATTCACGGCCCCGGGCTACTTTTAATGTTTGCTACTTCATGGTTTTCTGAAGTCCAGGAAGAAGTTCGACATCTTTTTAAAATAGCCAAGATGCAGACAGCTCCCATCCCAGATTCGTCAGGCCTGCTATGCAGGGAGACCAGGCACATGGCTGGGCGGTGAATACTTTGCTTCTTGGAGACTATAGGTTGCACAACTTAGTGACTTTTTAACACAAGCCCAGTAAATATCCTGTGCTGGATTTTATACTCTCCTCTTGTTCCTCTGCTGAAGTATGAGAACTTTGCTATCATGCTGGGTAGGGGAAAACACCTTACCCTGTGTGAGCATTACTCTGCAGCTGGCAAGAGTAGCTGTTCAGTGTTTTCAAACAAAGGTAGAGGAAGCCTGTCAATGTGACTGTTTCTGAACAAAAGGATGAAAGTAGAAGCTGATGTAAACTAAATATTTTGCAATCTCAAAGCAATAAATCAAGAATACACAGACTTTATTTTTGTGGCTGTGCAGTAGCCTCCAGAACCTGAGGAAGAATAGATTCAGGAGCCAGATGAAAAGGATACACTAATTATTTAAGAGAGTAGCTGCATCTAGTAGACTGTAACCTCCAAGCAGAGCAATTATCCTTCTTTTCCATCTGCTGCCCTACATGGACACAAATTGGGTCAGGGAAAAGAACAGGAACAGAGTGAAGGAGGGACCACTTGTTTACATGCCAGATCTGTATGTGTCATTCTGTTTTATTCTTCTGTCCATTCCATTATCATGTCCTTGGAGAGGAGCACTTTTATTAGCACTAATTAGACCTGAATGTCCTGCAAGTCTTCAAGAAGGGAGAGAACAAAGATGCAGAGGTGGATGTGGGAAATAGAGGGGGAAGTCTGTCCCAGGTGAAACAACGAACTCAGACCAGATTTTCTTGGTTCCGAAAAAGTATGCTACAAACTTACAGATCTCATTATCAAATCAGGGGAGTGAGTACAGCTGCTCCTGTCAGCACAAAAGCCATCAAGTTCAAATAGGTGCTGTGTGTGTGCAAGGCATGACAATTTTCTCTGACTCTCGTCAAGGCCAGTCCTTGTCGGTACCTGCTTTTGTTCCAGCTGCAGAGCTACAGCTCCACAAATAGACCCCTCTTGGGATCTGGGAGGCAACCAAGGCCTGGTATGATTATGAGTCAGGGGACCTACCAGGCTTCTGTAGCCACCTCAGTAAAAGCGGAGAGGAAAACTTATAGATGTCTTTTCCTATTCCCGTGCCTCAGTTTCCTTGTCTGAAAACAGGTGGGATAACATCAATCTCCCTCATAGTCTTTGAGATGCATAAGGTGCTCAATATTATTATAAAGCAGCACAAAAACATCAATAGTCTTGCCACACAGCCATCATACACTTAACCTTTGTTTTAAAAATCTCTCTCCTGAATCTGCACAGTGAAGAACAACTGAAATTGTTCTGAGTAAACCCTCCAGAAATCAAAGCCCCTAATACAGAAAAGAAGCAGAGCTAGAGAATAATACTGGGTTTTCTTCAGCAACCTAATTAAGATAAAATATTTTATGCATGCAAATATGTGTATTCATACTTTTTTTTTAGATTTGTCCAAAATGGAGATAGTTGGAAAATCAGTTGCTTATTACTATTTCTCATATATGCTTTCAAGAGTGAATTACGTTAACTCCATTCCTCTCAGCTGGTAATTAATACTCTTTTCTTTTTTGCTGCTTTTATTTAGTGTGTAACTTAGGACTAGAGGTTAATAAATCTCTGTCTGTCTATTATGCTGAAATGACTTCTTCCTTAATAATTGTCTGTGCTTTAAGATTTCTCCATCTGTTAGATGTCAATATTGGATTCTGTGATGAAATACATAGCATAAAATCCTCTCTTCTAGCTGTCTGGAACAACACTGTTTTATATGCTTTGATTAAGCTGTTTTTCTAAATGGAATTTTTTGGTCTACCTATGTTCCTATTTCTTACGATAATACTTCCTTAAAAGTACTAATAATGGTATCTGTTGTGTTCTACAAATGCAAATGAGAAGTGAACAGATGCTATCTCAATTTGCTGTATAATAGGAATAAAAAAAAAATGGGCAAAGTAAGCCTCTTAGCAAGTGCTGTGCTTTGGTCTTTCTATCCTATATAGTAGTATCATCAAGTGGAAAAGGCTGGATAGCAGGATGAGTTGGTGCTTAATGAGGCAGATAAACAGTTCTGCCATCATTAATGTATTATTTTTATCCAAGGCCTTCTTATAATATGTATAGCACAGACTTGTCACCCAACAATAGTTTCTCTTGGATTGTACCCTAGCATCCCAAAGAACAGTTATTCTCTGCCATCACCCCACCTAGCTGCCTGAACTGGAGATGCTGGTGAGAGTCTGATCACGTTGCTTCAGGATCGTGTCCAGTACTGTCTCTGGAGTTAAATCTAATGGGAATGCCCTTCATTTTTATTATCATTAATGAGAGCTAGGAGAAAAAGCTTTGTGTTTACTTAATGAGAATGCCACAGAGAGCAGATCGGGAGAAGTGGTGGATTTGAAGGGTTGACCTTTGTAATGAAGCAGAATGTTATCAAATGATATCAGCCATGATATCAAATTGAGTATATAATAGGTCTTTGTCTTATATGAGGTCAAATAGTGGTGTGACAGTGAATTTTACATGCCTGAAGATAACACAGT
The DNA here is from genome assembly GCF_039878825.1 of Excalfactoria chinensis. Taxonomy (NCBI): domain Eukaryota; kingdom Metazoa; phylum Chordata; class Aves; order Galliformes; family Phasianidae; genus Excalfactoria; species Excalfactoria chinensis. Next base: position 42,202,297 of record NC_092828.1, read on the forward strand.
GATTTGTCTATTACAGGAAAAAAATTACTAGCTTTGTGCTTTTATGTGTACTATTGATCAATTCAAGTATGCAGTGGTAGGTAGGTCTAGGGAAATACAGGACAGTGGAAACTGGAAAAAGCAGAAGTTTTAGCTTCAGAACAGGAATTGTGCTTTCATTAGTGTAGCAGAAATGCTGAGTCACGGCCTGAACCAGTGACTAAGCACCTGGTGGGAAGGCAGGGCCAGTCCAGGGGAGCTCAGGTGCATGAAGGTCAGATGAGTGATGAGGAGGGGTAGATCCAGGATTCACCCTTTCCCAGACCTTGCTTAAGGGCTGGCAGTGGAGATGAGTGTATTTCTCTGGAGATCCCCATCTAACTGAGATCTTTCAAAGGAAAGCAGTTTTCTTTCTTTTGTTTCTGTGTCCACAGATGCTTCATTTGGGCTTGTTCTCATTTGCTGTGGCATACGATTGTGCTACCTCTCTACTATTGCTGTACTTTCTATCACATTGAGTATTATTACTAGGGGTAACGTAGATTTGGAACTGACATGTTTTTGTTGGTAGTGTACCAAAGTAAGCCACATCAAGAAGTATTTTATAGAACTATCCTAATCTACATAATGAAATCTTTATGTCATAGGCACCATACTGGATTGTATTTATGAATGGATATACATGTTGAAACCTTGATTTACATTCCAATGATACTAAGTGCATGAGGTTAAACTTTCCTGGTGTATTGGTTGTTAATATACAGATGGTAGCAAAGATGGTAACAAACATATAGAAATAATAAGCAAAGGGAAACTCACCAGTGGTGGTGCCATAGCTGAAGAAGCTGGGGCAGTCCTCCCTGGAGAGCAATCTCCAAGAGATGCTGCCTCAGTGGGAGTCAGCCCTTAAATGAGGTCTCAGAGGAGGTGGAGTCGAGCTCCACCCCTTCCAGGAGCACAGCTACATCACTCTCACCTGTGCTCCCACAGCTGACCCCACACTTGCCTCAGCTGATTAATCAGAGGTTCAGGCTGTGATTACCAATCTCCCATACACCTGGTAAGCATCAGATGTGTACCAAGTATGTTGGAGATCCAGAGCTGTGACGCTTTAAGTGAAGTAGCATTCCTTTCAAAAAGTTGGAGGATGGAGAAATGATTAGCTAATGATTGAATGCTCCATCTTTCTGGTCCTTTTCTGCCATTCTTCTGGGTTTCTCCCAAGTGTGGTCTCTCACACGTGAAAGGGTAAATTAGCACTTGAACAAACAATGGTGCATCAGCATTTCTCTATTCTTTACACATTGGAGGTCAGCAAATGATAGGTGCAGATAACCTACAATCCACATGCTGCTTCAGTCCTTGTTTTCTGTTTTATAATTCACACGGAGCACAAGGAAATTACTGAAATCATCCTCTGATTCATCTAATCCTGAAAATGCTGGAATGCTCAGGCATTCACTGAGGTAAACAGCACCACACATCCCTTTTTGAGCACTTCATCTTCCTTTCCAGTTCATTTAACGAACTGAAAGCAACTGAACTGATCAGCTGGTCTCCCAGGGAAGCTGGATTTTGGAGGAGAAAGCATTGTATAAATCTTCAGCACAGAAATAAGTCTCAACTGCTAATGAAGAGAGGTGGGGGTGTTGCTGGTAATTTAGAGTACTTGTTAAGCTGTGAGCAGCCTGAGAGTGTGTATTTGGAATTTGAGTGGAAACTTGGTATATGGGTGAATTCCACCTTCTCAGTGTAGCCCTGACTTAGGTACCATCAAATACAGTCAAGAAGAGTAGTAGGTGATTTCTGAGTGAAGTTAGATCTTTAGCAGCTGAAATTATTGCAAAACTTAAGTTGAACAATTGGAGTGAAATTAATTAAACTATGCTGGCTTGTTCAAGCTAGGAAAATAGTAGCAACTAATATTATACAGCACACCCCATCTCAAATTCCCCTCATATGCTTTAACCAAACACAGTAAACATACTGAGAAGTACATGCAGCACAGCTGGCCACTCAAACACTGCTGAAAATGCAGTTATTTCTGGGGACCTGATATCTTCCCATGTTTTTCCAAGGAGTAACTTTAACAAGGAGCAGATTCTCCCTACCCTTCCTGATTACACATATGACCCAGAGCCAGATATTTGAGTGCTATTTTCACTCAAATTTCACTATTTTATTGTTCCTATCTTATATTTTCTAAGATTGGAGCTTGAAATCACAAGTGCCCAACAGTGAAGTTTGGCCTGCTATATTTTGACATAAACTAGAAAAATCAGCTGTTTTTTATTCCCTTCTTAATCATGCACATGTAAAAGCTAGCAGGTTGCTGGTAGGAATGGAAAGGTGTATTTGTCTTTCTTCTTGTCAGACAGCAACATGCCCTGTGACACAGTCAGGGGAAAGTATTTGATTTAGTACTGACGTATTGTCCAAAGTATTAAATTACCATGTGGCCGAGGAATAGAAAAGTAAGCATGTTTTCTAGGCATTGGGATCCAGCATGCCATCAAGTTAATAAGCTCCCTGCTACAGGGGCTGGATGGCTCACAGCTTTGATGTTTAATCTGTGGGATTTTTACCTAGTGCTACAAAATCCTTGTAGGACTTGACAGATTTCACTGCAATGAACAGGAGTTTTGTGATCAACTTCAGGAAAAATGTCTTGGTTTTGCTGCTGCATCCACACAACTAGACATCTGTGATCAGACTGTGGGTTGTAGGAACTGGAAGCTAGGATGGTGTCTTTTGTGGGCCTTGACTTCTATCCAGGATAAGCAAAGGGTTATGTTTTTCCACTTGAAAGGTTATTTGAAGAAACCCCTCCCACCTTTTCAAAGGGCTCATTCCATGTTGCCACAAGGGAATAGAGCTCATGCCTTAAATCTCAGTGTTCTGTTCCCTCCCAAACTCTGGGTAGTATCAAAGACTTGAAATTGGGTTCCCTTGAACACAGCATCACCCCGTGGCAGACCATCTCACCATGACCACCAGATCTCCTCTCCCTTAGGGTAAAGAGTTGAAGCAATCATCTTTCTGTTTTGGTCCCCAAAGTAGAAGCAGTCCTATAGGCTCTTAAAGCTGGCTGAGATGTTACCACCACAAAGCTCAGGTTCCCCCATCCCTAACCTTTGCTTGTGACCCTGTACAAAGCCCAAAAGGCCAGAGGTTTTACTGTGTGCAGGTCTGGGATGTGACTTATGATTCCTACTGAATTGTGGGCACTAAGAATCCACCATTGCTTTCTTTCACCAGGGTCAGAAGTCTTTATGTTCCTGGCCTCATTATGTCAAAAGAGAGAGATCCAGTTTCCTATAGATCTTGTGCGAGTTAGTACAGAGCAGGGTGCTGGCATGTGGTGGTATGAAGCAGCAGTGTGCAGAAACCCTCACCTCTCTGTCACTTTTAAATCTTCTCAGCCTAGCTGCATATCTGGGGCCATACGCATATCAGAAGGCCAGATATTTCAGGCTAGCACCAGGTCCTTAGGAGAGCTCTTGCTGAGGCTTTTGACAGATTTGTTGCTGTGAAATATCTAGCTTATTTCCTGCAGAAATATCTTTCTGCCATGGCTAAATACAGTCGCAGTGATAATGGTGAGATATGGTTGAAGATTCTGCAGGAAAAGCCAGGTGGTTTTTTTTTGTCCCGATGAAAAATACGTGCGTGACATAAGTGCCTGATCTGCTTCAAAAGCTGCTCAGAAGAAATATTTCTGCTGCATAGAAAGCAGACGGGGCTCCACCTGCTGGTGTCAGCTCGGGAATGACACTGATCCTTTTTCCGAGGAAAATCCAGGGCAGTGTTACTGTTTCACAAACAAAACCTGAAGTAAATGAACAACAACAAAACCACCACTGACAAAAGCCGACTACCCTAACCAGCAAACTCCACTCAACTCTTCCCAGAAGTTAAATCATGAGCAGTTAAATAAGAAAAGAATGTTGTTCGCATCCTCTTAGCTATTGATTGTGGAAGAAAACTGCAGTGTATCAGAAGCGAAGTAGCTTAAATAAGCTACCGGTGTCTTATAGGTCCAGCATTAAATTTAAATATATATATATATATATATATAAAATATAAAATATAGAAATAAATGGGAAGTCAAGAATGCTGTTCTTCGGGGTGAGGTACCAGGATTTCCAGCTACAACATGGTACTTAGAAACAAATAAACAACGACAAAAAAAAAAGTGCATGCCTTTTCCCAAGGACAGAGCTAACTTCTCTTGAGGAGGAGTTACTGACCACAGGGGTACATGGAAGGAATGTAAGGATATCCCTCTGAATGGGTGTCTGCTTTGGACACTCCACATTAAAAGTTCAGTGACTAAGTATTCTGGCTTTTGGCCAGAGTTAAACACAGTTTTTAATGATAAGGGTGTGAAGCCAGTTGCTTTCTAAAGGCTTATTACAATTTCTGGGGCTTTGTGAAAATGCTGATTATGGTGATTGCTGTCCAAATGCTTTTCAGTTTGCTAATAAAAGTGTGATAAGTTTCCACTAACACTGCTGCCACCCGTCCAGTGCTGAGGTTAAGCAGACGATTCTAAGAGCTGTACTTTCCCTTTCTTTATAACAGAGTTATATCTTTCAGCAGCTATCAAAATTCAAATACCATATTTTCCAGTGTTTGTCCCCTTATCCAGCTTTTATGGGGAAGAGGACAATATTCAAAGAAGGAAGTTCTTGGCACATAAGCAAGACCAGGTCTCAAACTGTAGATTCAGGAACTCAGTCTGTCACAGGTTCCCTTAGAATTTTATTGAGGAATTGGGGACTTCATATTCCCTCCTGGTGGTGTTCTATGTTTTATTGAAGGAAATTCTTGTGAAGTATTACATATGGCTGTGTTTCCAGAGTCCCTTCCTTTAAATTTGGCTTTTAGACTTCCCCTTAAAGAAGTGCTGTAAAGTCCTGTATATATGCTTAACTGGAGGCCCTGCTGCATCATCAGTTCTCTCTACATCTTGTTTGAAGTAATCAACTGAGTGTAGTCCTTGTTAATGCATGGGAGAGGGGAGTATCTGGCTTGATTTGCTGCTGAAAGGTCTGTGGTAGAAGCTGCCAGTGGTAGTTTCATCATTTTATTATTAAGTTTGATGCCTTGTGGCCCAGAGAAGGACAAGGAATTACCAGGTAACTATAAGGCCTCTCATTCATACTCCTCTTCCTCTTGCTTGGGTAATGTGCTTTCAAGCCTAATAAATCTGTTTTGACTGCATTATTGCACAGCCCTCCCATTAACTGGGACTGCATCCATTGATTTTGATGGAATTTGAATAAAGCAATGTTGTATAGTGCTAGTGGTTTTGAGGGAGGATTTTGAACTTTGGTAGGTCCCTGAATTCATACAAATAAGAACTTGAGTCTGCCATGAGTGCTGTAGGGACAGATACCCTAGCATTAGAAAAGCATTATAGCAAGTTATTCAGAGATGTGCTGGATGACCCAGCCCTGGAGACATTCAGGATCGGGCTAGAGAGGACTCTGAGCACCTGATTTAGCCATAGGTATCCCTGTTTGCTGCAGGGAAGTTGGATCTTTTAACGGTTCCTTCCAACTCAAATAATAGTATGATTCTAAAACTCTGGTTATAGGAGAGGTCCATAACCCACAGCTCCACCTGTGAAGCACTTGTGCTGCAACTGCATGTATGGAGCATCTGCTGTCCAGAAGCAGGCTGGTCTCTGACTGCCACAAGGTCCCAGCTGCCCCATGGCTACGTGCTTTGGGGATCTTCCATATCAAAAGGACTTTTGCATGACTTCTCCCTGGCAGTAACAAGCACTGCAGCCCAGATATTTCCAGGGTCATCTAAGGTACCAGCACTATATAAATGTAGGTTACTAGTGCAAAACATACATAGAAGCAGCATGAGATTTAAATCACGAGTGACTTAAGGTAGAAACAAAGAAATAATGGTTTGTTTATTATAAAGTTGAAAGAATAGCCAATCAGACTGGAAGCTGCTAACTAGCAGCCAGTAGCAGAAGCTGATGGAATTAAAGGGTAATGGTGTGTAAATTCATATGTCCCCAGAACGCTTCCCTTGTCTTCTTGTTGATGTCTTAGACTCGTCTGGAGGGGACAGTTTCTTTGCATTCAATGGCTCTTATGGTCATTCTTTTCCTGGATCTGTCTGATTGTTCCTTGAAGCCACGTAATGTTTTAACTAATAAAGTCCCCTTCGGCAAGGAGTTTCACAGCTTAACTCATATGCCTCTTTTTAATTTTTTTTTAATTTATTTTCTCTTTGCTGGCTTCAAGTGTTGTAAGTGAAGTTGCAATGTGGAATTGGGACTTTGTATCAGGGAAAAGGCACCATATGATATTTTGACAGTGTGTTTGCTGTTAATAACATTAATGGTTCTAAAGCACAGAGTTGGGCATCTTGGCCTCTTACTTCATGTATTTATGGAGTTTTTAGAAATGTAAATATTGGAGGCAGGAGTAAGATGAGTTTTTGGAGGGGATACTTAACAGGACTTGGAAATGTTGGACTGTTGTGAATGTCTGCAAATGTTTCTAGGTTGCTGTCAGTGGAATAACTTAAGATGACTTATCATGTAATACATGCAGCACTGTTTGTGTGGCACCCACAAACTCTCTGTAGCACTTCTATCTTGTTTTAATCGTGTGATGCGTGCCAGACATTGAGTGATCATTTGCTAAAGCACATTAAATGGTATTCAATCTCTGCATTTCTCTAGTTGTATAGTTTTACAGATTACTCTTTTTCTGGTTCTTAAGTAATTATCTTACCCATATATTATTATGGCGCATAGAGCTGTTTTTCTTTATAGGAAATTTGGCATGATTGTGATTCATATCTGCAGTTTTTATTTAAATTCTTTCAATAACTCAAAATGACACAGCTAGTAAAAAAGCCAAACCAATCTCCGTCATTAACGTGTTTGTCCCTTGTCTCGTCTTTATGATAATCTGTACCAGCATACATATACTTACTACTACATGCATAGAATTCTTCCAGAATCAGCTGGCTCCAAATAAAGTCCACAAGGGCTACTCTCTAGATGTAACCAGTAGATTCAACAGGAGGATTTACAGTTTGATTAAATCAGATCTTCAATTTTTTTTTTCTTTCTGGCAGCTTGTATCTACCTACCTAAAAGGTATGTGATGTCAAGAAAGTGATAAAGGCTTCTATTCTTCAGTCTGGGTTCTGTTATTATACTTTGGTCTGTATACCTAAAACCAGTAGTGAGTTAGTAACTTCTTGAGATTTTTCCTAAAATCATACAGGAGAAAAATGACTCTTCCAAATTGCCATCATAGACAAGAGGTAGTAACCGGCATGCAGTTTTGTCACCTGAATGGCTGAGGAGGGAAAAAACAGCTTGACAATTCACAGCCAACAGGAGTTGCCTCAGAGGGGAAAAATGGTAACCTTCTACTGATGGTTCTGTAAAATGAAGGCTTTGAACTGTGTCTTTTCCCATCAGTCCAGCACCTTTTTTTCTTTTCCAGCTTTTATATTAGCACAGACATTTTGGAGAGATTAAATACAGCCCTCTCAGAGAACTTTTCTTCCAATCCATCCCAAAGAGGACAGCCTCCAAAGAGGAGATTTTCCCTTCCAGGAAAGAATAATAGTGTCATCTCTGCTGGCCTTGTTGACCCCATAAGGCTAGAACAGCTTTTATCAATAGCAACTTCTCTATAGGAGGCCATCTCGATTCATCATGGAGAGAAAATTAAAAGCCTAGATGCTGTTTTGTTTTGGTCTGCTGTTCTTCTTTGCCCTCTCCATGGATCAGCATAGCACAGCTGGAAGGTGGATCTAATAAGCTTCACATGGTGTTTGTAAGCTTGATGTAGTGTTTAAAAGCATTTGGAGCTCTGAAGCTTGCAGTGAATAATGTGGAAAGGCAGAATGGTATTTTCCTTCAGCAGGAGAAGCTGATGTAGAAAAGACTGAGCTAGGTTCTGAGGACCTGACCAAACTGCTTCTGATTGAAATCCTGTGACTTAGTGAAATCTTCCCAAAAGGGAAACTAGTCCAGAAATGAAGATTTCAATAGTTTTAATAATTCTTTCCTCTTCATTCCAGTGCAGTACATTTAAAAAAAAAAAAAAAAAAAAAAAAAAAAAAAAAAAGTGCCATGATTCCCAGACTGACCTTAATCTTGTGGCTGCTGATCTTTTTCAACTGGAGGTTTTGGAAGCAAGTAGTTTTCTAGATGCTGAGAATAATAATAATCATGTTCAACCGGATAGAAAAGTTTTGACCCTGTGAATCAAACTTGTATGTAGACCTCTCTCTGTTTTGAAAGAGCATTGTTGAGTATTGTGGAATTGTTATTGGATGTTCATTGTAGAAACTGGTTCTTATTCCATTCCTTATGTGCCCTTTGTTTCCATCTCCTACACTGGGGAGATAAAGGTTTTGCTGAACAATCCCACTGAGCATTTCTTCTGATGCTCTGACTCTTTATGCAGAAACAGGCTCTGACTACTGACAAATATTCATGTTTGAGCTTGGAGGAACATGCTGTGGTTCTAGCAATAATGTTTAAGTGTTTGACTATCTCCGAGTATGGTTGACGATGAATATATAAAGTCGATACTTTGAATGGAGCATAACAATCAGTACTTGTGGCCTGAAGAATTTATGAAATAGGTTGATATTGCAGGTCTGCCTGAAGGGCTGTCATCTGGCTGCATGTGGTATTACCCCTGAAGAAAAAAGAAATATAAAACAAGGTTTAAAGTGCATAGAAATTAACTGGGAAAGTAGTGAGCATAACCAATTTTTTAATAAAGTTCATTGACCTCAGTATGGATTTCACATGACGTATTCAAGTTATTGATTTACTGCTTTTGTAGCAGTTCTTCGTGATGTGCAGCAGCTGCCCTGCTGGGTCACACACTTGTGCAGATCTGTGCTTATCTCCTGTGCAGCCATGCTCAGCGTCTGCCTGGCCCTTGTACAGAGAGCCTACTAGCACGCCATCTTCCATACCTGTGATTCAGGAAGGTGAGTGGCAGCTCTCTGAAAATTATGCTGCGTGATCATCAGCTTTACTTCACAAGGTGACGCTTGACCTGATTTCTTTTGTAGCTGTGTCCTTGAGCTTGTTTCTCCTTTTTTTTTCTTCCTATTTCCCTTCCATAAAACAATTTTTACACTTCTATTCCATGCTCTGAGCAAACAAAGGGTGACCAGCTGTATGCACCCACCCTTGGGCAATTGATTATGCTGCCTCTGTTATAAACATTTTACACCTTATCATGAATTTTCTGCCCTCATGCCTGAGTTGCTTCTGTTACCTAGAAAAGCAGGCAATACAGACTCTTCTGCAAACTGTTCTTTCATTCTCTTAGATCTCAAATCCATCAAAAGAAGTCACAACAGGTATAGAACCTGCTGCTTCTTGGGCTCAGCCCACTGCCGTGGGCTGTCATACAAATTTCATAAATGGGAATGTTTGTAACAGTAAAAGCACAGCCATTTGTGCATGGTTTATAATTAAATGAGATATGGCAGGCAATGCATTATACTACAACAGCTGTTCTCATTGCCATACATTGTCAAGATGACAAACTAGAAGTTAGAGTATCTATCACAAGCTTTTGTCTGCAGATCTGTTAATCCTCGTTATCATTACAGGATGCCATTCAAATACTAACAGAAAGTTCACGTTTATGTGGTTAAATCTGGGAGAGCTCTCAGTATTTGAACTGATGTCAGTTCTTGGGCTTAAGTATTTTAAATTATGGTATCTTTTCTGCAACACAGAATACAATACTTCATATTTTTTGTAGGTAAGTTTGCAAGAGTGCAGAGATTCATGTGTTGTGGTTTGGAGAAATGATGAAACAATAGTTGTTTTTTTTCTTTCCAATAAGCTCCTTCTGGCCTTCTCTCCGTAACTTTATGCTGTTACCTTGAACTGCAAAAGCACAGATTCTCTATTAGCTGCACATATGTCTCCCATAGCATGATACAGAGGCTTGGAGCAAGGCATCTTTCCTATAGATAGCAAAGTATTAAAAAAGAGCTCGTGTCATGATGAGATGAACTTACAAAAACACCTACCTTGGAACTTTCAGCGTTCCTCAACCAACATTTGACCTGAGATTTTTTTTCTAGGCTGAACCTCGAATCCTGAAACTCCTTGCTGAAGACTGAAGGACAAATAATAGGTTAAGTTTTTCACAGTTTCAAGCAATTAAATACAGGCCTCATCACATGCTCCAATGCATTTTCTGCAAAGGTTTGTCTCAGTTCAGTGACAAATCTGCCACTCAGTTCTTGCAAGACAAGAACTACTTTTTATCATGCTGGGAAATCACTAGTTTTTTGGTACCTTTTCCTTTTGCTGAAGTAGCAGCTCCCACCTCTTCCCTAGCAGTTCTATACCTGGGAGAGCCAGGCGTGGTACTCTGAGTGACAGCGGTGTCTTATACCAATATGTGGCAGTGTCTCTCTATGATTCAACTACAAACATAAAAACAATTTTAGATTAATTTTCACAATAAATGAATTAAGAATGCCAGATATCTTACTGAAAACTTGAGAGAGAGAGAGAGAGACTGTTTCCTCTAAGCCCTGGGTGGAATAGGTGTGGGCTGGCTGCCCTTGGGGCTTTCTGTAGTACACAGGAGAGGTGAGAGGATGTGAATTACGGTGTCAGAGGGAAATCTCTAGCAACAATGTGAACAGCCTTGTATGTATAGGAACATATTCTGACAAGCCCTGAAGACACTCTGTAAATGACTTGAAGAGGCCAGTGGAACTATTTGGGTATCAGCAGCCGTTTCTATACCTGCTAATGCTATAAGTTGGGATTGAATTTTTGTATGCATTGTATTTGTACATGGAAGTTTTGGTGTTTGAGTAATCTTGGAGAATTGCAGTGCCAGTCGTTTCTTATCCATGGATGGAACACCATTAACACCATTATCCTTCACCCACACATTTTTCTCAGCCTTTAAGCCCTTCTCTAAGTGAGAGATTTTTTAGCTATGAGAAAGGAACCAAAATAATTAGGATCAGCTTTGCTGTATCATGCCATTCCTGAGATCTGTGCTGACACATCTGAAAACAGTTAATGTGGACTTGATGCATCCACAATGAATTATAAAAGTCAGTGGGCCATGGAAGTAATACCACTGCATAGAAATAATGTCACTGCTAGGAAAACCACGCATAGCTCCTCCCCAGCCCAGAGAAGTGATTAGTTATCACCTGTCTCTTTGCCTCTGCATTTTGTTCTTATAAAGCATATCAAGCCCTAATGTTTCCAGTCTCAAAGTAATGAAAAATTCTGGCTTTATTGTATACCCCTATACATAAATCTATGCAAATGTGGCGTGACAGGAGACTGTGACTACGTACAAAGGCATGGTTACACTGGGATTTGTCATATGCTTTTCTATGCAGCTTTGCTTTGCAAATGGCTTCAGCTGTCAAAGTATCACCAAAACAACTGTCAGGTTACTTTTTAAACACTAGTGCAAATCTGAGAAGTCAAGATCTAAAGTACATTTAAATAATAAATTTCAGCATGCTTTCTACAGGCATGGTGGATGCATTAATTTGTGCTTTGCTCCAGGCTATTGCTTTTCAACTAATGATCTCTAATTATATTAAGAATATTAGGCTTAAATTAGATACTTAGGTGCTTAGTTCCTGCAAAAATCACTGAGAATTTGAAAGCAAACTACTCTCAGTGTGCTGAGTAACTGGTCCTTTCTCCCAGCTTCTTGCTGTCATATGGCAGGAAGCATTTACTTCACACAGTTGTTGAGATTATTCATGGATCACCTCAGACACTCCGGAGTTGATCCTTGCACAGTGGAAATTGCTATAGTTAATGGAGTCACAACAATATACAGTATTTGACATACCATCTCACAGAGGCTACGACATGACCTGTTGTGGTGGTTACTGTGTAGACACTTAAGGAAGTAGCTTCATTTTCAGAGGTGCTGGTGAATTGCCATCCCTACTTGTGCTTCACTTGTGATGAACTACAAGATAGGATCTAAAGCTCCAGGCTATCTTTCAAATAAACACTTTATGCATCTGTAGCATGAAATGCTTCTCAAAGCTGAGTCTGGTTATAGCTGTGTATGTTTTCATTGGTCAGTGTGTGCATGTAGCATACGATAGCTCTCCACAACCTCTGTTAATTTTATTCTGGCACCTAAATCATTGTAATTACTGCAGTGATTGAGGATTGAGGCATTAAGAGCTCTTCAGAGGGAATAAATATGTATATGTTTAAATCAAAGGTGCATTAGAGCAGGGGATTTTATTGCTGCTTCTACTATATTGCAAATGGGCTTTTTGGATGGAGAGCAGGTCAATTTTTTTTCTTCACAAATTGATCAAAAAACAGGGGAGATAATTACCAAATCTGAGGAGGGAAAAAAGAGATTTATTTTAATGAAAGAACGTATAGCCAGTTCTAAGGGCAGTCCTCTTTGTTTCCAGCAATAATGGTGAGGGCTGGATTTTTTCCAACCCACTCAGTTTGCTGGAAGCAGGAGTAAATAGGGAAGTATATACTGTCACATGCTTTCTAAAAAATTATTATTATTGTTATTATTTTTGCCTTGTAAAGCTACTTATTGACAGGACTGATCTTTTTCCTCAAAAAATTCTGTTTTGATTGCAAATACAGAGGTCTTTGAAATGAGATTTCAAGGAAGGTCTGGAAGCAAGAGAAATATTTTACTTCTTCTTATGAGTAATTTTATCACTGCATGGCAAGTTTGTTATGTCTCCTGCCCTCTGTAAAGTTATATTAAAAGCATTATAAGGAAGAAAGCAGTTTGAATATATAGATTAAGGCACCCTCCAATGCACTTTTGGCTTAACCAGCTGCAGTTTTCAAATCTCTCTTTTATAAACTTGTTGATCTTTGTGACTGTTAAATTTAGGCACAGGGACAACTGGAAAATCTCCAAGTGCCAAAGGAACCTCCTTCCCCCCCACTCCCCCTCAGAGCCCTTCAATGAATTTCTTTTTTTCTTGGAGGTTGTATGCAATTTGAAATGCTTCCTCTCAATAGTTTGGGAAGTTTTTGAATATTTTGAAAGTGAGCTCCCTTTGGAGATCTTGGAGCACTTGAAAATATCACCCATTGACAGTAAACATACAGGAAGAGTGCTTGTTTCCCAGCTCTTTCTTAGTGTTGCTTTTGTTGGTTGTTTTTCTTTTTTGGTGTTTGGGTTGTTGTTGTTTTTTTTTTTTTTTTATAATAGATTTGCGTGAATAAAGTAGCATTTTTTTATAATAGATTTGTGTGAATAAAGTAGCAACACAGATTTCAGACGGAATCCATAAGATTTAGGCTCTTAAATTACTCAAATGTTTTAAATATGTAATTCCTTTGACTCTGAGAGGTGCCACCCTACTGAAAGCTCAGCAACATGAAAGCAGGTAGCTCATACTGCACAGCATGTTTTGTTTTTGAGTCTAAGGTGAACTTGCACACTGAAATAAAAGTTATGCTCACTTATTTGTCAAATCCAACTGAGAGCACCTCTCCAGAAAACAGCCTGACCTGGAAACTACAAGCGTGTTCACAGCACCTGCATTTCTGACACAATGAAGTGCAAGTTTCTGTAATTGCTGTCAAATGAAAGCATTTCTTTTGATGAGTAATGATTTCTTTATCATTTCCACGGGAAAAGAAGAAAAAATGTTTTACTGCTTGTCAATTATACAGAGCCATGTTAGTCATAAAATGAGTCTTTACAATGTATTAATTAGAACAAAAGAGAATAACACCACCAATTTTGCAGCTAAAATGGCTTTGTTCTGGCCAACTTTGTTCATAAATCAATCTCCCATAACAGAATGTAAAAACAGCTTGTCTTGTATTCACAATTGGTAAAGCTCAGTCAGCATGTTTTTATGAATGCATCTTCTCTCATTATGTAGAGATATTCAGCTCCTCAGACACCGAAAGTTCTTGAGGTTTGAGATCATAAATCCAAGGCATATATAAAATAAGGTCCTTTTTACTTGCCTAAATGGCTCTGAATTCTTGGTACCCATATGTAGCACACGGTGCCTTTCCTTTACTGAGAGCTCTTTCTGAAAACTGTACCCGGGCTGACTTCAGAGGCATGATCAGTTTTGTTTCAGCCTGCAGTTTGCTCAGAGCAGTTTTGTTTCCCCAGTGAGAAGATGCCTAATGTTGAGCACAATCTGTTATGCCCAGGTCAGTTATCATGTCCTAAATATTCAGAGCAATGACAATAGCTGTGTGAGAGTAATCACTGTGCAAGTATGTTGCACAAGGGTTGAATAAGGCTCAAATGAATTTAATATGCTTTTAAAGTGAATAAAAGGCAGCAAAGTTATCCTGTTATTATTGTAGTTTCACAACTGGTGTCTGCTTGGTCTGATGAAGTATTTAAGTCTTTGTACATGCACAAAAAGGATAATTAAGCAGTAATAGCATTTGATGTAGAGTGTATGGTGGGAGGTGGGGGATAAACAGCTTGTGAATCAATAAACCATGAGGCTGCAGGCTGAGTTATTTATTGATTTATGACCCGCTTAGCTTCAAGTTTACTCCGCATCGAGTGCAATTATGCCTTCTGGATTATGCTTCATTTAAGGGGGAGGGAAAGTATATGAAGTAATCTGAGGAAACAAGCTGTCTGCATTGGTAATATCTGTCACTGTTAGGCACTGTTGTGTTGCCAGATATGTTTTGGTCAGTTGTGGCATCTTGTGTACTGTCTGCCTGATTTCTATGTAAAAAGCCCTAACAAGTCACACCACAAAAGGAATTACAGAGCAAACCTACTGGAATCCATCAGGCCATTTTATCGAGGTTGTCCTGCTGTTATATAACATCGCGGAACAATATTACTTACACTAAGAAGAGTCACGTAGCCTGTGTGAGTCAGTGATCTTTTCAACCTGTGAGCAATGCAAGGGACAAAAGCCAAGACTTCAATTCCATTCAATTCTGGACAAGTATGTGGCAAGTATCTTGCTTGCTGGGGCATATCTGAAGCAGAGAAAAAACTTCCAGGCAGAAACGCTGAACAGCAAATGTGTATTTCACTGCTTTTATCCATTTTCTTGCCCCTTCAAAATTCCCTATGATTCCCAAATTACTTTCCAGGATAGATACCCAAGAACACAGAGCAAATAGCCCTCTGCTGCATATAAGTGGAGCTAAACATTTTTTAGGAAGGACATGTCTTAGAGACAGGTAGGTGGGAAGGGGAAAGAGTCTCACAATGGAGCCCATCTGTACTCCTTCTGCCTTCTCACAATCATCTCATCTGGATCCAGAGGCCATGGAACATTTATTCTTAATGCTTCAAAACAAAGATCACTGGCAGGGTGCTCACTTCTTAGCTAAATCACTCAGAGTCTCATGCAGATCATTGGTTTCAAGGAACATGCTGCCTTGAAGCTATGAAAAATATATCCTTCGTTCATGAGACACCACTTCAGCTGTGTATCTACAAATCTCTGAAACTTTTTATTGATTCCTGATCTCCATCTGTCTGTTTTCAGTAGTGTTTCCTTCACTAGAAGCTTGAATCTACCAGGCACCAAGAGTCTCCTAGCAAAGTCCCTCACAGGTTTGTTGGGGTTGCCTTCTTCCAGATCTGTAAAGTTTTCAGGATCCTCAAACAAATACTGTGCTCTTTAGAGTAGATCAAGATATGAATGTTGCCCAGTGGAAAGACTGTCAGCATCACAAATTCTGTATAACCACTATGTAGAATAGTGGTTATACAGAATTTTGTAGACATTGTCGTTTCAGTTTGTTTTCCAATTAGCCTCTTGGATTCACTTATTGAGAATCCTTACTAAGCCTTCTAAACAGCAGAGACTGCCTTGTAATATTCAAAAGTTTATTTGAAGACTGTGAAGCCATAAATAAAAATCACTTGTGGCTGCAGTCTCTCTAGCCCTGAAATCTCATGAATGGAAAGTCTCTAGGACTTGACTCCCAAGTGTGTGTGCCACCAGTCCTGTTTTGTTCATCTCTTTTTCAAACTACTGCTCCATTTCTGTTTCCAGTTGACAGGGGAGAGGTAGTATTTGTGAAGAACATAACTGCACACCAACTGTTGTTTTATATCAAGTTGCAACATTTAAGTACCTAGTTTTTATGAAAGCAAAAAGGTAAGGGTGGTGATAGTCTTGGGTGTCAAGGTGAAATTCTTTACAGAGGGAGAGCTGAGGTGCTGGAACAGGCTGCCCAGAGAGGTTGTGTATGCTCCATCCCTGGAGGTGTTCAAGACCATGTTGGATGGGGCTCTGTGCAACCTGGTCTAATACCAAATCTGCAGGATGGTGGCCCTGCCTGTGGTGGAGTGGGAGGGGGGGTTAGAACTTAATGATCCTTGGGATTCTTTCCAACCTAAGTCATTCTATGATTTACTGTTACCTGCACAGCCAAATGTCATCATATGAGTTGATTTTGGGACACAGGGCCCAAAATGTCTTTAACTGCCTCTGGGAGACAAGGAGAATCTTTTAAAGGTCATCTAGTGGTATGCAAGATGAACTTGGTATAGGGAAAAGGCTAGCTAGGATCCCTGGGAAAGGTTTTGCTTATTATTATTACTGTTTTGCAAAATTAAGTCATTATCTGGCCTTGGGATCACTGTGTTAGGTGCCTAGTTTTGCCTGTTAGAGCCGTGCGGTAGCATTTACAGTATTTTGTAAAAATATAGGGACATAACAGTGAATTTTCAAAACAAAACAAAAGAACAAAAAACGTGCAGGAGATGTATTAGAATTTCACTTCTGTGTCTATCTTTGTATTAGTTGTAATCAAATAATATGTTAAGAAGTGTTCAAGGTGTTCGAGATAAGACAGCTACTGTCCTGCTGCAGTGGGGAATGGCAAGGCTTTGGTTGAACACAGGAAACAGTTCTTGCTCTCACTGACCAATGTTGCTGATGTTAACCTGTGGGCATCAGGAAGGTGCTTGTTTTCCTAAACAGTTGGACTACAGATATTGAGGCATGAGAAGAGAAGAAGGTGTTTAGAATGCATAGCTTCATGCACTTGCCCAGTTTTGCATGTCACTGGGCTCTCAGTCAGGGACTGGTGAGTCCCTGAAATTCATTCTTATGAATCAGGTAAAGAGCACTGAACCTTGGAGGCACAGTGAAAGATACTAAACAAGTTGTTTCTTGGCATGGGATATCTGAGGATGCCTGTGCTCACCTAAAATCAGTGCTCTTCACTGTTGCTTTGCTGCAGTAGCAAAGTTTCTAGTCCTGTAGCAGGTCCTCATTTAAAATCTCATTTTGAGAAGAAATAGAGTCAGAGCTGTTTGTGACGTGCCCTTGGTGCTATAAAGAGTTTATAAATTAATTCTGGTTTATTTTTATTTTGCTTTTCCTATGTGCAGGGCAGGGGAGTCATTACAGCCTGAATTACGATATACTGACAGCAGACTATTACCCTGCATTTTTAACATGACATAATTATTCTAAGTTTAGTGGTGCTATTATGGTTAAATTATTTAGTTCAGTGCCTAAAGTCAACAACATCTACTCATTGCCATTAAAAAATGGAGACTAACTCAAAAATAGCTTCATGGTGCCACGACTAAAGTCATTTGCTACAAGTATTTTTTCATCTCTGCAGAGACAGTAGTCTGCGAGCCAATTTGTAGGGGGGCAGAGGGCATCTGAAACACATGGAGATGGGAATTAATTTCACTGAGCTTATTTGCAGTTAATATTTGCAGAAAATAATATGTTTTTGATTTTTTGTTTTGTTTCATTTTGTTTTGTTTTTCCTGATGCATTCAACAACTCACACTTTGGATTACTGGGTTCAAATGCAAGAAATGTTCGCTTAGATAGTGTGAACCAATATCACAGCTGTAGTATGTATTTTTTTTTCTCCTTTTGATCAACATTTTGGGCGATATGGGAATGACCTTGCTCTGGCTAAACCTGAAGGAGAACGTGCTTTTGTAGTTTATATCCATGGGAGTATATTTGTATGCATTAGTTAAGTGGTGATGACATTTCAAAAGTACTAGAGTGTCTCCAGTTTCTTTGTGGAGATGATGTAAGAGCCTGTGTCATGTAGGGAGTTTAGAGCATTTTATTCATTGGTGAATTGTTAGATGTAGCAGTTTTTAGGCTGACCATAGTGCTTTATTGAAGGGAGCCTATATTCATGAAATTCGCTATTTTGGAATTAAGGTCCACTTGTAGCTCTTCCTTATGGGCACCCAGAAAAACTGGAGGAGATTGTCTTGGAGTCTCCATTGTCTTGGAGTGGTGGTACTAAAAAAGGGCTGTTAGTTGTTTAGATAAATCAGTTTAACAAGAGGAAAAAAGTGAATGCAGTCCTCAAAAACAGTGCAGACACAAACAAAACTGATGTGGTGTTTATATATTGCCTTAGCATCTAATTGGACTATTGCTATTGTCCCTTAAATTGAGATCACTGGAGAGTTTGATATCATCTCAGTGCTACTGTTCGTAATGAAGTTCAGTATTGTTGAGAAAGAAAGGTTTTGGCACAGCTGCTTCTACCTGGTGTTCTTTCTGAGGTCCTGTCCAGTCCTAATAGGCTGGGATCTTGTGTTGTGGGTGGGAGAAGTTGATTTGGTGTATTACATTTCCAGGATCAGAAATGAATAGGAAATTGTTTGAGAAATTAGATGTGCTTGATTAATAGATTGCTTTTTTATTTCAGAAGTATGAAGGTGTTATTAATTTTCATTGATCATGTAAATTCACTTGAGTACAACGCCAGTGTTTTCCAAAAGTCATGCAAGTGTGAATAGCAGGATGGTTTCAGTGGACCTTATCTGCAGTTTTACGCAATTAAGGAAAACAGTCTGATTCTTTTACTCATATTTTGATGATGATTAATAACGATGATGTTTTATGAGTAATTCCTTTCAATTTGGCTGTTCTTTTATCACTAAAGAAAATGTGTATGTTCTGCAGTGTTTCTGAATTGGGTTGAAAGAAGACCCTCAAAACGATTAGCATAAACTTTCGTCTGAAAAGGTCAAATGCCTTTAGCCTTCAACATACAGAACCTTTGTCCAAAATACTATCTAGATGATGAAGGAAAAAATGTTGACAAATGGAACTGAAGTAAGCCTGATTAAAATAGCCTCCTTGCTGCTGCTTACAAAGTTATTCTGAGGTTGTCATTTCATGTACATCCCAGATGTACATTAGACCGTCATGAGACAGTTTAATTTTACCCTACTGATGATGTGTCATTGCGCTAGTAATCCTATGGTATATATATAAATATGGTATAGAGTACATATAGCATAAATTGCTAGAAAAATCTGAAAAAGTGAAAACAGTTTGCCATACTTCTTTATCATGAGCAGAGAAGAACAAAAGCAAAAAGGCTCAAGCCTGTTTTTTCCCTTTCGTTAGTCATCTTGAAGCAATCAAAATTGCAAACAGCGCACATAACATCATTTTTAGACAGATAAGAAGGTGCTCTGCTGCTCCATAACAGGAACCAAAACTAGCTTTAAAATGGCATGAATATATCTGTCCATAAAGTCAAGAGATCCTAAATTCCTAGCTGTAATATTAGTAAAATTGGAGCAGAGACAATTGCTATTAGACATATATGATCCAGCCAGCCATCACTACACAGCTGGACATCTGACAGCATGGAGGGAAATCAAGCCAAAACCTCTAAATAGGAAAGTGTGAAAGACTAGAGTGTATTGCTCAACACAGCACAGTTATAGCCTCTAATCAGGGAATGTTTACAAAAGTTACAGTAGTTGAGTTAACCTTATCCACTGCTCAAATATGAGGGGAAAAATCAGAAGGCTTTGATATCTGAAGCAGGCAACAGACCTTCTGAATTGGCATTATGATATAAGTCTGCATGGAGAGCATCCAACATACGTTGATAGTAATATAGCTATGCTTCCATACTACATAATATTTATACATATATATATATATATACATAATATAATATATACTATTAATTCCATTACTACATAATTTACATCTCTTACTCGATTTCTGTATTTCATACTCCTAGGTGAACTGAAAAAATACATGATTGTAATGCTGAGGAAGGATAAAGAAATTGTGAAGCACTTTCTTGTGAGAATTTTGCGGGTGTTCAGTCAGAGGTCCTGTCTTGTCTAAGTTCTGTTATTGTCCACTACTTCTTCAAATGTAGCATTCCTGGGACTGACTGACCTAAATGGAGGGTCTCTGCAAAACAGTATGAACAGAAAAACAACACAAAAATAATGAATTAAAGCAAATGTCAGCAACAGACCAAATGAAAGCTGTGTTTGTACTTGTGTTGAATGTGCAGCCAGGCTGTTGCAATCTCTGGAAGGAAAAGCCCAATGGGCTGCAGAATGTTCTTTATACCATGCATGACCTCCCCAGGAGCTTATAGAGCCAAAAGATGGCCTCAGCATAACACAATACTGAAATGCAAGTTAGAATTGCTGTGATAAATATGTAATATATTTCTCCAGGGATATTTAAGCTCTTCAAAAATAGAAGTTGCCATCAAGGCATGGCTGTATCGCTTGAGCACCTATGTGAAGATCTTAGTGGGGCTTCACCCATTAAAAGCCTTCAGGATATGCTTAAAGCTTACTGGACTGAATATGAACCTTTAGATTTTGTGCTGTTGTGACCAATTTAGTATATTACAGGACCACAGGATGGTTGCAGAGCAATTCTGAATACATGTAAATTGTAAATATAAAGCGAGCACAGGAAGCCTTTAGTGGTTTGATACTATACATTTATGTTTAACATATCCACACACTGAGTTAACCCAGCAGTATGTGTTGCTGCCCCAGAGCTGCATTCTGCAAAGAAGCATGGTGTCATCATGACATAATCTGTCTCTTCTAGCAGACATTTTGTAGGCCAGAGATCTCGGCACTTACTGCTTGCTTCCTTCAGTGCTTGCTTCAGTTTCTGTGTCAGTGAGGCATAGTCTGTCATTGTGGGGAGATGTGCACTTATGTCAGACATCGACATAATTTTGAGTGCATGTGACAATTAGCTGCACTGTTTATGGCAATATAGTTACTGACAGTAGTAGCCAATGTGGCCTTGTTTGAAAATTAGCAAATTCAGCTCCAAACCTGCCTCCTCCCAGACACCTCAATTTATGTTCTCCCTGGTTACTTTTCTGCATAATCTAGGCACAGCCATCATGAGCCCTTTGAAAACTTGTGCTTAGGCTTGGACAAAGGGAAACAGTTTCAAACCAAAAGAGGAGAGATTTTCATAAGATGTTTGTGTAAAATTCTTTATTCAGAGAATGGTGAGGCACTGGCACAGACTGTCCAGAGTGGCTGTGGATAATCCATCCCTGAAGGCACTCAAGGCCAGGTTGTATGGAGCCCTGGGCTGCCTGAGCTTGGTGGGGGGCAACCAGCCCACGGTAGGGAGTTGGGGTGGTTGAGCTTTAAGGTCCCCTCCAACTTGACTGTTCAGTGATTCTGTGATAACAGGGAGTGAAGAGACTGCTATATCTGGATAACTTGTATGTAGTTTAGGCAAGTTTCTGGAACACCTGTAGCCTGTGATTGTTTTCAGCTGGAAACTACAAGATCATCAAATCTGCATCTGGTAGCTTGCACAATAGATTCATTGTTCTAACTCAGCTTTCTTAGTTGTGGTGATGTGTTGTGATGAGCCGTACTGGGAGAAAGTAGCTTTGGGAGAACCAAGAGATCAAAATTCAGAACCGAACAACAACAACAACTAAAAAAACCCACAGCAATAAATTTCAGGTCATATAAGGTGAACTTTGCATTATCAATAATGAAACACGTAGCCCAGGTAACATAAAACAGAAGAAAATATTGCTTGTACTGTTTTGCCACATGGGGAGAAGAGAAAGGGAAAGAACAAACAGCATAAATAGGTAGGATAGAAGGAGCCTCTGAAGGCTTAATTTCTCTCTGTCCTGTGAGTGGGTTTGCACACCTCACCCAAGTGTGTCCTATTCCTTTTCTGTTGTGGGTCTGATCCAATATCCTGTTTCCTGGCCATAGTCCAAAATACCGTAAAGCTGAGCAATACGTATCATTTACTTATAAGTCTGCATTTTGTGGTACTACTGTCCTACAGAGCCTTGAATCTGGAAGGAGTGTGACTATTTTGACCATATATTTGCTGTGACAGCAAGTCTTGCTGAGAGGCTGAAATTTCAGCACTGCTGAAATACCATCTGGAAATAGACCTAAGCAGGCCTGCTCCTTTGAGTCTTCCTTACCACCAAGTAACAGGTCTTCGCCCTCTAGATATGTTAGTTGCAGTCAGAGAACAAATATTCTGCTGATCTGCATGCTTAAGGGTACTGGAAACTTATTCAGCATGGCACTGGTTTTACCTGTGATCTTGTCATTCCATTATACCACCCTCAGATGTGTACCATCTCTGCTTTCCGTATCCTTCCTCTGTAACTTTCAAGTCATTTAAGATTTTCATTGTGGTCATAATAGTTGTTCATTAACATTTCTCTTTCCTATGTGCTGAGGACCTTGCCTTTGACCCTTTTAATACGTAGCTTGCTCACCTATGGTTGTTTTTTTTTCTTTCTTTCCTGAGAGACCCTAGTTACCAATTCTTTGTATATGAAATCTGCATTTTACCAGGTCTTCTGCCCGTAACCTCCTCTGCTCAGATTTCTAAACTTCATAATTCTTCAGCCACTATTCTCCTTCTTTTTCCTTCTTTCATCCATCCATTCGGTCACCCTGAATAAGTATCTACTGAAAACCACAAGGAGGATTTGGAGTGTGCAGTAAATAAGAACTGGTGTGCAGTAAATCAGGCCACATCTGAAATGAAAAGAAGCAGTGAAATAATTAAGAACAATCCATCAAGTGATACAGAGATTTAAGGGGAGCCAAACGTTACACTATTATACTGTTAAGTATTGTCATAAAACTAGGCAAACAAATGTATCGAAGATAGCTGTTAATTCAGGGATATCTGAACTTTTAAGTGTCGAACTGTACTTTAGAGCATCTTTTTAATGGAAAATCAACTCTATGATACAATGTTGTAAGACATTCAATACCCCATTGCATAAAAGTGAAGCAGGCTCAGCCTTGAAGTTAATATCTACTTGGGGGAAATGTACGGGACTACAGAAAGAAAGTGTTCTCATTGCTAATCGCAGAGCGAGGAACCGAGCTCTCAGAAAACAAGCTGAAGTGTCCTTGTTAAAACTAGGAGGAAAAAAGAAGATGATTTTTGACACTCGGGAGTCATGAGGAGCCATGGCTGGAGGATATGCTATGCGATGTGAAGGAGCTTTTGTGCTGAAAGGCTTGATACCTGGGTGTCACTTTCAGGGTCTTTTCCATCTCCTTCAGTAAAGGTCTTGGTTTAAAAAAAAGAAGAGAGAACAGGAGGTTCCTTTTTGTGGTTCCTTTTCTCAGACGTGCCTCAGACATTGGTAAAGCGAGTGGGTGACTGAGTACAGGGCTGCACGAGGACTGCAGGGACTGACTCTTGCAGCCTGGCTTTTCTGTCAGTCTTCTGTCCCAGGCAGGCTGTGTGCCAAATGCCTGCAAGACACTGTGGGTTGTACACCCTCCATGCGCACAATTACACCAATACAGCCACAGGATAACTGTGCTATTCTACTGGTTTTTGTAGTTTACTTTAAATTCTACATTGTTTCAGAAGCATTTAAAACTGTTTTTTTGTGTGTGTGTATGTGTTTTGTTGTTTTTTTTTCCCTCTATTTCCCCTCAAAATGTCACGTAGAGAATTAGCTAAACTGCTCACATTTTTTTGTAACAAATCCAAGCCAAGGATGTGTTATCACAAGTCAGAGAGATCCATCAAAAACTATTTCTTTGTGATAACCAGAGAAGCACTTGGAGAGCATCTTCAGCCATGGATAAAATTTTACACTCTTGCAATTCGAGTGAAGATGAAGATGCATTTTGCAGTTCCTAGGAGGGATGCTGAAAAACAGAAGGAAGGTGTGTGGGAATGTTTTTGATTGCCTGTGGGATCTGCTTATTTCAGGTATTTTTACAAACCTATCCTCCCTGTATGCTCTCCAGGAAACCAGGAAGCTTCAGTGGTTGACAAAGCAGCATCTTTGTCAGCCACAATGCACAGTGAGCATGTAAAAGCCAACAGGGCTACTTTTCAGGAAACTGGAGTCATAAAACCTTTCTGCTTTCTCAAGGTGGGAGTAATAGACAGTGGTTCGTATTCATTAAAGATGTTGGTATGGTAGGTGATTCAGTTACCATTTTTCTCTTGGTAGAAATTAGCTACAATATTCTAATTAACTGCATCCCCAAAACAGAAAAGTGGTTAAATATTGCCTCTGTTTGCAGGAGTTTCTAAAGAGGGACAGAAAGTTTAAGCACACAAGTTAAAGCAGATGATCCTTAATGCTTTCTTAGTCCTTTCCAAATTGATCAAGGTTCTGCTATGTAACTTTTGATTACTGATTCATGTGTAGTCTAGTGAGGAGAGGAACAGGGGAAGCACTGTTATAATAATAATAATAAAAGCCCACAAAAAAACAGCCTTTTAATCTATGGTGGTATCCTTCTATGGGACAGTGGAGCATTTCTTTTTTTTTGGGGGGGGGGGGGGCCGCAGGGGGGAGAGGGCTGAAATTCTAGAGGTATTTGAGTGCCTAAAGATGTAGATAAAAACCTAATGAGATTTTCAGAGATGCAGTTCTTCAATGACATTTTGACTCACGGCACACTCTAAAATCTCCATTAGGATTCAGTCTGCATGTTTAAGTGGCCAACAGCCTTAACTACCTAGTTCTGAGTGCCTAAATACAACACAGCTCTTTTCTCTCTCCTTAAAGTAGCCTGCTGAAGAAGAATGTATCCTGTAACCATGGCCTCCTCAACTTAGCATGATTTCTCCAATTCCAATAAAAGTTAGGGGAGTGAAAAGGGATTTAAAAACCTCTTAAGTCCAGGATGGTACTCTTCATTTTGGCAAATTATTTGTACAAATAATCAGATGCAGGCTGTAGTGGCTGAGGACATCTGATGGCACCTAACTTTTCTGCTGCTTTCATACAATACAGGAGTATTAAAATATTTATTACTCATGTACCTTCTGATACTTGTGTGTCCTTTTCATAGACAACAAATACAGCAGTAGTATAAAGTTGATGATGATAACTGTTGCATTTTGGGGAAAAATCAGGTAACTTAAATTCTTGTTATTTTCTCGCTATAATAGCAATTAGAAGCTAAAAATAGCCAATCCTGAAATAGAAATACAGCGTAGTAGTGAGTCTAATTTGCTCAAATATTAACAAAACTGTAATATAAACTCTTGTCAGGTGAGAACCACTATGGAAAGATCAGTGTTAATTGGAAATGAGATCTAAGCAAGCAGAAAAAAAGAATACCTGTGTAGATTTTATGTCCTATCATGACATAAGGGTCTTATTTTTGTGTTTGATGATTCATTAAGCATTTAATATTTTATTCTGATTTACTGCAGTCACTCTACAAGCATTTGCATGAACATTTCACAGTACATCTCTCAAAGCAGGGCCTTTTTGCATTTTCATGAAAAACTCTTTCCCTTTATTGATTGCTTTCAAGGGCTGTGGGTGCCTAGAGATCCTGTAGCCTTAGGCCACTGTGTAGCTTGTGCAGTATATAACATGGTGTTTTGATTCACTGCTGGCCTGAAGGTTGTATTAGGAGGAAGTAATGCATGCTCCACACTGGTTTCAGGGAGATGCATGGCATCACTGAAATAAATGCAACTTGTTGATGAGATGCATGTATGTGGGAACTATTGCTGTTCTGCCTCCAGAATAGCAGTGGTTTGGAGAGAGATTGAAGGTAATAAGTGACATATCAGCTCTTGAATGAGTCAAAAAGAAGCATCTGAGCTATAGAATAGAAAGAGATTTGCTTTGTGGAGTTTTTTAGGTTATGTTTTGATGAAGGTATATGTTCCCTGGACTGTCACCTCTTTCACTCTTGAGATGATGCTCTGCTTGGCTTTCACTCACTACCTCTGTGGCAGCAGTCCTCTCCCTCTGGGAAAATGGTATCAGCATGTCCTTTAAATAGAAAGTCACTTTCAGAACTTTCCCTGCTTTGTTTTGGGTTCTTTTTGAATAACCCCAGGTTCTGGTTTCACCTGGCAGGCAGCTGAGTACCACACAGCCATTCTCTCACTCTCCCACAGCGGAGCAAGGGAAAGAATCCAAGAAGAGCATGAACTCACTGGTTTAAGGAGAAAGGAAATCTTTGAAGAAAAAAATAAACTTAAGTGAGGCACAGTGTAATTGCGCGCCAGCAGCCAACTGATACCCAGGCAGTCTCTGAGCAGTGGCAGCCCATAGATCTTGGCGAACCCCCTGCAGTTTTATTTTTGCATATACAACATCATATGGTGTGGCACAATACTTTGGTCCATTTAGGTCACTTGTCCTGATTATGTCCCGTCCCAGCTTCATGCGCTGTATTGGGTCTGTGTGGCAAGATAGCAGATGCTGCAGAGTGGGCTCTATGAGGGAAGCCCAGCACTGTCCCAAGTCAGAGTGGAGCCAAAAGGGACCCACTGCTGCTTGTAGCAGTTGGCCATAAATTATACTAGTCTCCCTTACACTGAGTTATTTTTGTCCACGACAGTAACTGGTGAGAGTCCATATCTCAACCTACAAGGTTTTTTTTCATCATTTCTTCTCCCTGTACCTCTGAGGGGCAGTAAGGGAAGTGTGTGTGGGAACTTAGCTACATACCAGTGTAAAACCACCACAGGAAGAAAATTCAACAGCTTATGAGGGAGAGTACAGCATTATAAAATAGAGCCAATAACAAGCCCACTTGTTATTGTAGACCACATCACCCATGGTAGTTCTTAAATGTATCTTTCTCTATCTTACTGCTTGGTTGAGCATTTCTCTTGTGTTTCTCATTCTCAAAGCTGACCCAGAACTCTCACTGTCTGATCAAAAGGTGATCCCTTCTAACTTCTTCACTTTCACAGTCAACTTGCATGAGCTTTTCTCCTGCCTCTGCTGGCCTCAGTACAACCAGCCCTTTTCCTTCTCCGGTAGTTATTCCCTACCCTGAAGGACAGCAGTAATATCTCCCCACAGCCTTTGTCTTGCTGAACTAAACAGTTCTTTCCATCCTCACTCCCATGGAAAGCTTTGCTTTTCTTTGGACAGTGTAGAGATCTTGTTCTTATCCCACAGTAAATTCCGTGAACAGAAATTAATCATGCAGTATTTCAGTGGCACGTCTCTTTTGGATCCTCAACCAAAAATACATATTAGGGTCACATTTCCCTTTTTCTGAGCAGCATCATTTGGCTGTTTGTCTATCATTCAAAAATGTGAATATTTGGTGTATGATCGTTCTATTTCTGTGTCAGTTCTTTTGCACTATTTAATTTGATTCCATTTCTACTGTTTGTTCTCAAGGTTATCCAGTCCATCTGTCTTGTTATCTCACACTTCCTCTACACTTACAAAGCCCGTGAGCTTGGTAACTAAAATTTCATTACTTTTTAAGGCAGTCATTAATGGAAATTGGTCCTAAAATGTGTCCCTGAAGATCCTTATTAGGAACTTCCCTTCAGCCCAGTTCTTCTTTGAATGCAATATATAACTGTACTGTGTTTTACTCTGTCTTACCTTACTCCTTGTATATTAATCCCCATCTATTTCAGCTTAACTGAGATTCTCTCACATGGCACCTATCAAATGCTTCACAGAAGCTTCAATCAATTATCTTATTTTTTTGTGCAAAGAGAATTATATTCATGAGGTAGATCAGGTTTCTTTGATACAATTTCTCTTTGAAAATCTTGTGTTACATTTCAATGCATTTTCCATTTATCTCTATGTAGTTAATGTTTCCATCTGCTAATATTTGTTCTGAAGCTGTGCATGCCATTGAGGTCAGGCCTCTCCCTTTATCAAAACTTGCCCTCTTGAAATTGCAGACTGTCATCCAGGGACTATTGTTGTTTATACTTCTGTTTAAAGAATATCAACTCATGATCACTAGATTCAAGGTTATCTTCTTTGACCTGTGCTTTTGCAATGGCTTAATTTTTTTTAACTAAAACAAAATCTAACATAACTTCTGCTGCTTTGGAGAATGTGCAATGACAAAGTCAGTCAGCTGTTTCCAGGCATATCTGGGTCTTACCTCATTAACAGCATTTTTTCTTCAGTTTTATATCTGATATTCCTTCCATAGTGCCACACTCCTGGTAATGTCTCACACTTAATAACATTGAAGACTTATATCATTGTCCAAAACCTACAGTACCCTGCATGAACCCTTAACAACCTGCAGACATCTTAGTTTTCCATAGAGCAGTATTTGCTGATTAACTGGAAGAAATAAGAAGTCAAATCCATTTGTAGCAAACCTTTCCTGAAATAGACAATGAAAATCTGAATCTAAGTGGCATGTAAAGAGTGCAAAAGCTGCCTATTAGTGTGGCACTTGTCTTGTCCTTGCACTGCCAGTTTGTATCAAAACAGTGCATGTATGAAGCAAAGCAAAGTAAGGGTCCTATCTCTGCTGAAGCTGCACTGCCTGTCGTGATTAGCAGCTGAGATCTCCACCTAAGTTGTATGAACCCAGCAGAATCCATCTGCTGAACCATCTGTGGGACAAGTCACTAAAATTATAGCCCATCTGTTGTTTCACTGCCACTAAGTTTGTCTGCCAGCCTCATCCTCCGTTACCAGAATACTCATCTTTCCATTTGATCCTCCTCTTCTCTCTTTCCTTATTTTTATTTTTCATGCGTGTTTTTTATTTATTTGTGTTTTTTTTTTGTTTTGTTTTGTTGTTTTTGTTGTTTGTTTGTTTGTGTGTGTTTCCAAAGAAAGAGGTTGTATTCTTACTGGCCTCCAGTCAACCAAGAACAAATTACTCCAGGACTGTTGTGTACAATATCATTGCTGGAGCAGTTCCTGGGCCTTCAGAAGTCAGGCAGGAGAACCAGAGAAGTCAAACTCTTCACCTATGACAGATAGAGATAGGACGTGTGCACAAAGCTTGGAATTGTGGCTTGCTTTGTAAGCCTCTGCCCAAGCCATCACGACTTGGCAGAGTTTGGCTAACACAGTCCCCAGCAATGCGATTTTGTTTAAGGAAGATTCATTTCTTCCAGAGATAAGCAGTGTGATGTTAAGACACAAAGAGAGCAGAAATTCATGCTGTAACATAAAACTTCCAGATGAATCACAAATGTACCACGAAAATTCTCGGCCCATCTTCAACTGTGCTATAACAGCAGAGCTCATTTTGAGCAAGAGATCAAAATTATTTTATATTAGTTAAGTTCCTCCCCCACATCTAATCTCTCACATGGGGATACAAGAAATTTAGATTGTGATTTGACCTTTCCTCACTCTTCAGAAAAGTATGTTTCAAGCATTATTTATTTATAATTTTGAAAATTCAATCTTGTCTTTAATGTTGTACTCTAAAACAAAACCAATAACAAGAAATATCTATTCACCTCTCTCCTGCTAACTATCCTTTTTATGCTTGTGGAAACAGTGGGTTTTTCACTGGAGGACAAGCTTTGGCTCACCATCAGCCACGGGACGGTACTGTGACAGTGGGGATGGACACGGTGATAGGCTGTATACAAAAAAAGCAGGCCGATTTTTGTTCAGCAAAAGGCTTCAGCTTTGAATTTCCCTTGTCTTGAACCAATCTATCCACTGCCTTTAGAAGGACCTAGAGAGCTAGATCACTTCATTTAGGCTCTTGGATTGCACACATAAAAGAAATTGGTTTGAGATCCCTGCTCTCTATACCCACCCTTGCTTCTTTTTTTGCCTAGGTTTGAATTCACCACCACCACCACCAAGAGATGTTAAAATGGTTAATTATCCTCTTAAAAAAATTAAAAAGGCAGCAACCTGTGCCTTTAATTTTCACATTGGCTAGTTTTTAGCTTCAGCCTCCACCCACTGATTCTTGTTAGACTTTCATCTGCTAGATTAAAGGGCTTTCTTCTGTCAGATATCCTCTTGTATAGTAATTTATATTCCTACACTTGGGAACATCAGAGATCAAGATAAGAACATAAGCAGCATTGAATACTGTTGCACTTTAGGAGAGGATGAGTTTAAAAAATATCCTGGCTGATATGATCACTTTTCACAAAGAAAGTGCAAATAAGAGCAATGTTCTCTCTTGGCAAACAGACTGGAGAAACAGCAGCAGTAGGGCAAGCCTGGAAAACAGTGATTTCTTGCCTGTTTTGAAAAACTATGTTTTTGGTCTTTTGTGCAACATTCATTTTAAAGGTACTACTTGTTTAGTAACACCTGTCTCAAGCAAGAACCAGTACCCTCAAGACAGGAGTTAATGAAGATCTCCAGTAGAAAGGGAAGTTAAATGTAAAAAAATTAGTAAAAGAGCCAAGGAACAGAATTAACTCAGTGCATGGATGAGGAGTGTGAAAAAGTAAAACGGTGCATTTGTGTCCTGGGAACTAGTCCAATTTTCAGATGTGCTATTTGGGAAGGGTTCAAAGGATTATCATTTGGCATATTGACGCAGTACTGTTCAACAAGTACTTGTTTCCATTGGAATGGATGTATTGATCTAAAAAAAACCAAAAACCAAGATAAACAAATTACCTATGTTTGGTGGCTTTCTCTGTGTCTATCAGACATGCATCTAGGCATTCAGTTTGTTAGACTTTCAGTTTTGTGAGCTCCAATGAGCTTGAAGATCTGCGTGCAGCAAGAGTGGGACGATTTTCCTTGCTTACTGATGACTACTAAAACTATTCTGGGTACTCAGGTTTGGAATCAAGGCCATTCCTGGCCCATGCACTCTCCTTAAAACCCTGGTCATTGCACACTTTTGTGGCATCTCCTGTCCTTGACTTTTTAAGAGTTTTTCTGTTCAGCTGAAACACATAGAAAATAACTTTAAACTAGTGATAAGATAGCTAAAAAATGTAATATTCAAGAAAGACTCGCTGAGTGCTTTTTCATAGGGAGGACATTAAAAAATCATTTGGACACTGAAAGCAAAAATAAAAATGGTCAGGGTAGTTTCTTGTTGCTTTGGCTAACCTACAAAGCTGCCAGGACATTTGCCTGCATACAGTCAGTGAGATGGCACTGCTCAGAAAGGGGGAGCAGAACTGTGTCTCTCTACAATTCAAAGATGTGAGATTCCTCAGCAAAGAAGCACAATAGAACAGCAGTGTGGACAGAAGTATGGTTATGGCCACTAGCTGCCAAATACAGAATACTCCCTTGTCCCTTTTTGGACAGAAAGCTTGTATCCGGCAGGCACCTGGAGCACAAGTATGCAGAACAGAAAGAGATAAGCTCCCAAGAATGAGCATCCCTTGCATAGAAAACTTGAATTTTCTTGTCCTTCTATACATGATTCTAGTGCCAAAAAAGGCTGTTGTGGTCATCCATTCTGAGCTAACTCTAATCTCTGTCTAGGAAAGAGTAAGCAGGGAAAAAAAGTAGGTGAAGGGAGCAAGTAATTCTGGGGTTTGCCAATTCAAATTGCTCTTTAAGGACGTGGAGGAGTGCTTGGCTGTGGTCTGTAAGATAAGAAGAAGAAATGAAGTATTTGTGTCAATGTAGTTGGTGGAACTGCAATTGAGAAGGGGCGTGGAGAGGTCCTCTAGCTGAGGGACTGTTTCCTTGGTGGGCAGAGTAGTATTGCTGTCTGATATGTAGTTTTGTTTTTCCTGTAACAGGAATAATTCAGGGAGGGTAGAGGGTGCAGCAGGAACTGTTCCACTTTCTAAAGTTAGGTAGAAGATACTTACTAATGGTATAAGATGCAGCTGTGGTACTTTGCCTGACAGGAGAGGGATGAAAGGTCAGTGCTGACGTCATGCAGAATAGTGTGATGCAACAATTGTGGGGTGAATGCTGAACTCACCAGCTCAGGAAGCAGGAGCAGCTGAAACCTACCTCTGTGGCCTTGCGTGCTTGCAGAGCTCCCTCGTGGGACTGTAGCAGGTATTTCTGCATGTCGGTACGCAGTTATTGTGCTCAAGCTAGCTTAGGTGTCTCTAACATACCGCTGTATAGACGTGATATAAAATTAAGATCCATTTGGTTTTTTGGTAGGATAATTTATAGCTCAGTACACAGAACTGCAAATGAATGCACGTGCTAACTACTACAGGCCAGGAAGACCTTCTGGTCACTGTTTGTTCTTGGCTACTAGGCTTGCTCTAGGCTATTCCTTTGGCACATGTCAGTAATGTGTAAGACCCAACTGCATCTGTGTAGTTTTCAGTGCTAGCAATTTGAGAAACATAAGCTGAAGGACCAGTGCAGCCAGGAATGAAATAATCCTGTTATCTTCAATAAACAACAGTTTAAGATTAATACACACAGTTACTCTACTTTTTATTATCTGCTCCCTGTTCCTCTACTACCAAATATATCTTTGGACATTTAAAATTCCAAATCACTTTGTTATGCTAAAGAAGATTTAGGGGAAGGAGGAGGGGGAGTGGTGTTTGACTGCAATATTTAAGTTTCATAAGGAGGAAACTAGGAGGAAAGAGGGGCTCTGAAGCTTGAGGTATCAAAGCAAAACCAGAAGCATTTAGGAAACTGTATGTAGCATAATTCAGTGGAAGTTCTTGGGCTCTATGATGAGGCTCAAAAAAAGATGAGAAAAGTGAAGGGATTCTTAATCCTAGGAGATTGAAATACATGATCTAACCATATTTGATCCCTTTGAACACATGACTCCTAGACAAACTGGACATTGCCTTCATATTAAGTTGTTCTAAGAGTCAGGGACTGGTCAGCAACAGCATAAAGTGTTCTGTAGAGTGAAGTTGCTTGCCACAGATATTCCATCCACTTGTTGCATCTCCCTTAACTGTGACACATGCATGTGTTTCTGTGGATGCATACAATCCAGAAGTTCAAGACTGGAGATGATATCCCTTGCCATATGTTCTTGTTTTGGCTGGAACAGAGTTTATTCACAGTTGAGAGAGAAATATTTGGGGTTAACTGTCTTTGCTTGGACTTGTGGTTGTGGGAGGGGCCACTACAAAGGAAGCCTGTATGACTGGCTTAGTCACAATGCATAATTACTAAAATACTGCCATTACTGGGGAGTAAAAGCCATCCTCATTTGTCCAGAACCTTTCTCCAGCCTAACTTTGTGCCCTAATAGCTATCTGAGCATGACTTCCATTAAAAATCTACGTGATCTTTGCTACAACCAGGCAGAAAACTCTACCCAAAAGATAATTGGTTTGGAAAGCAGAAGTGTTTCCGGGAATTTCTGATCAGCTCTCCTTTCAACTGATGAATCTCTTAAAGTTACTTAAGAGAAATAAATAGCTTCATACAATATGCCAGCTAATTTGCTTGACAGCTGATGAAGAAGGAATGGGGAGGGCTACGTGGAGAAAAATGATTCACTGGAAAATATTTGCCTTCTGCAGAAGTAGTCAAACAATGATGGGTCCCAGTCAGAAATAAAGCAGTCATAAAAAAAAGATTCATTACATAATTTACTTCAAGCAAATAATGTGACCACCTCTATTCCTCAGCTACAAAAACAAATTTACCTAATAGCATATGACAGGTCTTTCTTAGGCAAATGTATTGCTATACAGTCAGCATGTACATTTTTAAAGGAACTGGCATTGGGAAAAAAAGCACCCTTCAAGCACTTAATAAAAGAGATTTTTCTTTATGACTTTAATTTCAAATACATTAGGAAAATCACTTGATTCTCCTTATCTGCTGCCAGATTTTGAATAACTGGCTTTCAAAGCACTGCAGTGCTCGAGCTAATTTAATATTCTAAGAGGAAACTTGTCAGAGCAGCATGTGGTGTCAGCCACAACGGTTTAGAAGTTTACCATTGTGTAAAAATGGCATCAGCATTATCAGATCACAACATGACAGATGGGGACTGATGCAGGCTCATCACAGAAGGAATCTTTGTTGATTTTACCAGTCTTGCAGCAAACAGGTTCAGGGGTAGGACTGTGCTTTATGATTGTCAGTTGTGAGCAGCACTAACCATAGATCTCAAAATCTTAGTTCAGCATGTGGATCCAACTGAGTTCTGACCTGAAGTGGAGACAGTCATTTCAAGTGGCTCATAGTGTTTGCCCAGTTATCTGTTTTTAGTGGAACAAAGCTGAGTCAATATCATGTTTTTATAAGTGCTGGTTTGTTACTTTGAGACTGTCTGGAGGGGATCCTACCAACAAAAAAATGCAGTTTGTCATGCCTTTTGTCTGAAGTTTCTCCAGAGCAAAAATATACTGCTCATAGACTGTGCCTAAGGCTTCTGTAATTTTTAGAAACCATTTTTAACCATCTAAACTTTGCTGTTGGCAACTGCATTTGGACAAAAGAAAAGTATGCAAATTCTCACGAGTTCAAGTCCAGAATAAATTTGTCCTAACCTTCCATGTAAACATTTGAAGATGTGAAATACCTTTACCATCAATCTCACCAACAAGAGAGTGAGCAAATTGCCAACAGAAATGTTTAGGGGGAGAAATCTCTTTTACGCTTTGGAAATAATCTATGTATGGAATTTTATAAATTCAAAATGCTATTGTTACACAAATGTCAAGGAATATGAAACTGGAAGAGCCACTGCTCTCCTTCCTGATGTCTTTGTTGTCGGCCAGGAGAACAGAAGAGTGCTGTAGCTTGCACAAGTTAGTGCCCAAGAGTAAGTAAGTGCAGGAGGACTGGTGTTTTATGGCTGCAGCCATTAAGGGGTGTTTATTAACTTCATGGATGCAGATGTTTATTTTCAGGGCAATGGAAAAGATGTCAGTTCCAAGGGACTCTCTGCTGTCTATTGTGTTTTCTGTGTCTTCTACCAAGACAGTTCCTCAGTAAAGATTTGCTCTCTTAATTGTTTCTCCATTCTCATATTAATATAAGCTCATCAAATAAATGCAGCTTTGATGAGGGTGTAGTGGGCAACAGAAGAATTTGCTTTCTTGCTCTGAATGTCTGTAGATATACAATGTAATTTACAGTGGTGGCACAGTAAGTGGCACTGGTCAGTGAAGGGTGGAAATGTACCTCACATAGCGATTCTGCCTGTCTGCACACATGAATCTAAGAAAGGCAGGATAAATCGTGCTTGTGAGTTACTGATCTTTGTTTTGGAAACAGAAGTGATGTTTGTACAAGATGCTAATTTCCAGACAGCTGGAGCTGGATAGTTCCCATCCCACAGGAGGTCTACTCGTGATTCTGCTTCCAACAAACTCAAGTATGCTATTTCAGTTATTACCCTTGTAACTGTATTTTTGAATCAGAAGAAATAATTCCAAATTCATCTTCATTGCAGGATCTCTACAATCCTCAGTTTCACCCTACTCCACAGTATTAAAAACACTTTTATCCTTCAAAACCAGTATGCTCTTATTTGTCTAGAGAT
This sequence comes from Excalfactoria chinensis, assembly GCF_039878825.1. NCBI lineage: Eukaryota > Metazoa > Chordata > Aves > Galliformes > Phasianidae > Excalfactoria > Excalfactoria chinensis. The sequence goes on from NC_092828.1 coordinate 42,237,693, forward strand.
TAGGAACACAGTCCTTCTTTCACTCCTCTTTGTAGCTTTGTATATTTTAAAGGTATCCAGCTCCAGAGCTCTTTGAGGTCTTCTGCATAATGTTTGTGTTTCAAATGGGTTTTATTACTGTCATCTTAGTCTTAGGCCATTAATTCTGTGGTGTGCAACTTCAGCTCAGTGACTTTAAGGTACTGTTTATTTATTATTAAAGCCTGAGACGATTTTGTCTTGTGGAAATACAAGCATCCTCTAGAATTCATGCCTTCAAGGCTATTTTTTAAGCTGAAGTCTTTTTCTTATCAGAGAGTTGCACAACTTCAGTAGCTCACTGCAGCACAATGTGAAGGCCTTTGGAAAATCAGAAGTGATTTATGCAAAAGATTTTTCGCTAATCCCTCATCAAATACCACATTTCTGAGAGACATTTGAGGAAAGTAAGCTCTTAGTTCCCACAAATATTTATACAGGCTCAATACAGCTATAAAGGCAGAAGAGACAAGTCAGTGATGAAATAGAAAGGTTTCTAGGCAAAAATATTTACTCATGGGAAAATGCATCCTGAGGCTTTAGAAAAATAAATGGCAAGATAGCAACACAAATAGCACAGAAACTCTATTAAGTATCAGTTTGAGTTTGCGCACTGTGAGTGCTATCTTGTTTCCTGTCCTTTTCCACAGCGCTTAACATGGCAGAATGAGAGCAGGGCCAATACCAAAATTAGCTGTTTGTTGCGTGCTGGTAGTTGTGATGAGACCCACAAGGCTGGTCAGTTAGCTTCAGTTTAGGAAATACAGAGACACTGTTTTCAGAATCACAGAATCACAGAATTATCAAGGTTGGAAAAGACCTAGAAGATCATCCAGTCCAACCATCACCAATACTTCCCAGCTAAATCATATCCCTCAACACAACATCCAAATGTTTCTTGAACACCTCCATGGTCGGTGACTCCACCACCTCCCTGGGCAGTGCATTCCACTGCCTGACTACCCTTTCTGAGAAGTAATATTTCCTAATGTCCAGCCTGAAAGATGAGTATTTCAAATGAAGTTTCACTGCATGTTTAACCTTAAATGCACTGTCATATGCTTAGCACTTCACTTATTTATATTATTTAGTTTTGAAACTGCACAAGTTCTTCATTAAGAGTCAAATGGAAAGTCTTCCACTTTCTCTTTGAGTGCGTAGTTTTTCTCTTCAAAACCCTTGTTGTGATACGTGAAACACAGAATGTCCCAGATGCTCAGACTGAATACTTCTTCCTTTCAAATTTGAACACTTATTATGGGGGACAAAAATGTCCATTCAGAACCAGATACAGGGTTTGTCAGAATGCAAAGTTATGGAAAGTTTTTCTCAAATATAGTAAGAAACACCCAGACTAGCTTCTTTTAGCTCTTCATTTGGCAAATAAGAAGAAACAGAACAAGGAAATGCAGCTTCTCTTCCATTCTGAATCAAATATTGCCACTTCCCTGAATCACTTGATAAAAGGTGAGATACCCATAAAACCTACTCATTTAAGGAAAACAGGATTAAGTTGGTGCAGAATAAGTAATACAAGAAATTTTTGAAGTCAAAAGGAAGTCAAGGAATCGTTTTTAATAGGAAATAAGCAAAAATGTATTTAAAAAAAAAAAAAAAAAAAAAAAAAAAGGAAAAGAAAGAAAGAAAAGAGAAAGATTAGCCAGACTGATTTATGCGGATAAGATTTGCTCCTCTTTGATTATTAAAGAAGGGAGAATAACAGAGCAAGGATGTGTGGCTCTGGTCACTTTGAAACCTGTTTATAGCTTTGTTCCTGAATTAATTTTAGCATGTGACATAATCACTGTGCTTGCCTCAGTGGCAGTCATTTGGTTCCTCCTATTCATTTGACTGTCTATCATATTTAAACTCTTCAGTGTGGGATTTATGTATTGCTGTAGATGTTGCAGTTGCCTCTTTATAAGGCAAGGGTGCATGAACTACTTTCTTCTCTTCTTAGCAGAGAGAATTAAGAATAAGCAAAGTCATTTTTCTTCTACCTTTGAAGCTATCCAGCTGGTGGCTGAGCACAAAAGAGAAAGGGGAAATCTGGACAGAAAACATATATAAGGAAGACTGAAGTAACTGTGGAGAAAGCAAAATACAGAATACTAGGTTTTGGCTGTAAAAATGTAGCTTTAGCTAATTCAGGCTGATTGTATTTGTATGGTCTGTAATTAAAAGGCACTGTAGCAAGAATGGGTCAAATTCTTTTACAGTAGTGGTTCTGACCTTCTGAATTTCACTCACACTGAAGTGGTTATAATTAAACAATACTGTTTTTCTCTAGATTCATCTGAGGCAAATGGTAGATAAAAAGCAGCACCTTTGTGATAAAAACCCTCAAGTCAGAGTCACAGGAGAAAAATTGGAGTTTGTTTTTGCATTCCATAACAAACAGCAAAAGCATGAAGAAATGCTAAGTTCCAAATTAGTTTTAAAAATTCTTCAAAGGTATTTCTAAATGTCACACCAATATTTTTCTTACAAAAGGTAACTCAAATTTTCTTCTTGGTTATGTTCTGCATTCTGCAGAAAGCTCTTCATTGATGCCTCTTGCAGATCAATAGTGCGTAAACAAATGTATTTCCTTTCTTGTTAATTCTATCAGGTGCTACCTTATTTTTAACTTGTGTCTTTTGAGAAGTCCTCACCTGTGACATCTCTTAGTCAAGAAAAAAGTGTTCTTGTTCTAATCAGGGTTTTTTTCTCCTTTTAATCTCCCTCACAAGTCTTAATGGTAAATATCCTTATCCCGTGATTTCTTACAGCACTTATTTTCTATCACTGCATGTGGTTCTCTACAGTTACAAGAGAGCATGACCATGAATGTTAGTAAATTGTTACTTTTGGGAAACAGCTTGTAGAAATCTTAGTGGAGTGTGTGAAAAATAAAATAAAATAAAAATTATAGGAAAAATGAACAATTTTCAATGAGCAAGGGTCAGAGACTTTGTGCTGTAAGTCAGTGCAAAACTACTCATGGATTCAGCTGCATCATGCTAGGTAAACAACCATAGACTTTCATCTGGTGTTTTGCCTGGGTGGGTAGGTAGGTTGAGGGCCACAGAAATGACCCCAGATGGAACACCTCCCCTGTGAGGACAGGCTGAGAGCTGGAGCTGTTCAGCATGGAGAAGAGAAGAATCCAGGGAGACCTGAGATCAGCCTTTCAGTATCTAAAGGGGACTGTAAGAAGGAAGGGGACTTTAGCAAGGCCTGTGGTGACAGAACAAGGCAAAATGATTTCAGACTAAAAGAGGAGAGATTGAGATTGGATATAAGGAAAATGTTTTTAACAATAAGAGTGGTGAGGCACTGGCACAGATTCCCCACAGAAATGCTGGATGCCCCATCCCTGGAGACTCTCAAGGTCAGGCCGGACAGGGTTTTGAGCATTCTGAACGAGCCATAGGTGTCCTTGTTTACTGCAAAGTAGTTGAATTAGATGGCCTTTAAGGGTCCCTCCTAAATGATTCTAGGATTCTATGAACCTGTGCCAACATCTGCCCAACTCCTTTAAACTCTCACAGCAGAGCCTTAGGTTGTAACTAAATTAATTACAGCAAGAGCCTCTTCCCTTTCTTTGCATTGGAGTTTCAGGAAAATTTCTAAACCACCAGAAGATCAATGTTTCATCATAAATATGGGGATTTGTTGCCTTGTCGATAGGAAGAGGGAAGTAGCTTGTCTTAGAAGCACATTGCTCCCCTGCAGTACTTCAGAGCAAGTAATTGAACAGCTTGTCAGGCACTGCTGTTGAAATTCTGAGCAGCCTTAAAAATTTAGTGCTACTGTTGACTGCAGCAGAGCCAGAATGAGTGGTAGAGCCCTTGCTCTTTCAAGCAGCATTCCCTCCATGGCCATGCTGTGACTAAGGAACCAGCAAGGATAAGGGTGACAGAGACAAGTTTGATCTCCCAAAGCTTCAGCCACTTTAATGAGACATGTTTTTTTCATCGTATTAGGGCAAAATGAATTTAGAGCCAACACTCCCAGAAGTGAAGACATTTATTTGACTTCAGTATTAGTAAGCCCAAAGAAGCAACCCATCTTTCTGAGGCTCTGAGGGTGAAACAGTGAGGACAGTTCACTGCTTTGCCTTTTGAAAATAACTTCAACTGCTTTCAAGTCAATTACTATAGAGCGAGATCTCTGAGTTCTCTGGAAACTTGGGTCTGGAGTCTTCCCAGTGCTAAAGGAAGGGAACAGTGTGTACCCACAGCTCTACCTTCCTCACTCTGTGTTTGCATGGTGGAGACAACTGGGGATGGGATCTTAACCTGCTTGAGTGTGAATATTTTATTCAAAACCCTTGGTGAAAATTTGTGAGATAATTTAATCAGTCCATGAATTATTAGGTCAGTTCTATTGGTTGCATATCTAATAGGAAAAGCATGTTGTGTTTCAAAAATGACACTCAATGAATTATTCAGTAAATAACATTCAGCCAGCTCTTCCAGCAACTGAAAGGAACCTGTAGAAAAACAACTGAAATTAATCTGTGTCTCTAATGAGTCTGAATATTGCAGCCTATTCCAGTACCAAAAATATTTTCTTCTACTCTGTTTTTCTAGTGCTTCCCATTGTCGGAGTTTTTAGATAAGGCTGAAATCAGCAAGCACCCAATGCTCGTTGTACTTTCCTACAAGCTCTGCTAATGTATGAGTGATAATCTCTTTTCAACAAAACAAAATTACAGAAAAAAAAAATTACTGCCATCTAGGAGAAATGATAAAGGAAATCTTTGGCTGGATCAGAGCATTTTTTGACAGTCTTTCTTGAACGTCTTGGCCTTGGATATTGTAGGACTCAAGAACAGCAAATGTTCTTGATCATTCATTTCCTTTGAGGCTTTTGCAGAGTCATGGTATTGCTATGAAAGTCTGCTGAAGGAAAAACTTCCAGAGCGTGGTTTGTAATCAGACTGGTCACATCCTCTGTGTTTATTTTCAGTTCAGAGAGAAATATATATATATATATCTACAGAGCATAAAAACCTGAATCCATTGAGATCTGTTTCACCTGAATGACTTCATCTGTCTCCCAAACTATTCCTGCGTCAACCCATACAACCAACTCACCACTGGGGTTTTCAGCGCTGGAAGCCATCCCATATAGGTCATGGCTAGACCAGAGTTCATAACAGATTGTTGTTGCCTTCAGCAAACTTGGGAGAATGGTATGAGACCGTATGAACCTTCCAGCCCATTTTCCTTCATCTATAAGAGCGTAATATTATCCTGGTGCCCATGCTGTGAAAAATTGTATAGTGAATGCCTTTTCTGCATGATAAAGAAGGAAAGCCTGCTTTTGAGGATAGTTATGGAAATATGTTTCAGATTTATAAGCTGATCTGTGACATTTATTTCAGTCTTAAATTGGCATTCACCTACAAGTGAGGTGAAAGAAGTTTTCTTCTATAATAGATACATCTCTTTAGTTAGGCAGTTTTTCTTCTGCAGTATTTCTCAGAGAGAAGGGAAAACATCCTCCTTACATGCAGAGAAAAACAAAATAAGATGAAACAGAGTCTTTTCTATCCGAGCTTTCTTAACTGCTTGGAAAGTGGGAGGTGAAGAAGGGCATTATTTCTTTCACACAAAAGCAAAATCATAGAAATAAATAAAATTGTGATTGGTTTATACTCCTCAGTGAAAAACAGCTCAAATTTTTAGACCAGAAAATTGTCATTATATCTGAGTGGAAAAAAAATAAATAAATGCAATCCATGTGCATGTAATTGACAATAATTAGTTAGGAATTAGAATGGTTTGTAGTTTGTGTGACACAAGAGTTTGCTAGAGCTGTTGATTTTGTTATTCTTTCAGCATTTTTCAGAACCAGAAAATGGTGGAAATATTTTTTTCTGTGACCATGTATTTTAAGTGCTTGAAAAATTGTTTACTGAGATTCAGAAATAAAATCACAGTATCTTTTTTCACCTTTTCTGTTCTGTCTTTCTCCTTTCCCCTTCTTTTCCCTTCACTGACTTTAGAATCTCAGCTACAAGCAATTAGGTAAATTCACAATTAGAATTAACCTGACATCCAGCATCTGAACAGACGGTAAATGTCTCCACTCTGTGATTTTCTGCATCCTTTGCATGTATCATCTCACAAAACTGAGGGGGAGACTGGGTTAAGCATATTGTAGAACTTCAAATGCGTCATTTCAACCTTTTGTGCCAGGTAGGAGAAACACTGACTGCCAGTTTTGAAACTGAAGTTATGCAAGATTATTTGTGAAAAGACTTTTGCCCTACTACCTACCAATAACATAGGATATTTAAGCTCTGTAAAAATCCTAATGTCATCATGATGTAAAACATCCTGCATGCCCATGCAAGAACAAACAAACAAACAAAAGTTATTGTGTGAGGCTAGCAGGATCTCTCTAAAAGACCTACATCAAGAAAATGAGGCTTTGTTTCTTCTAGCCAGGCATCGCTGTACTTCATAAATATATCCATGAATTACATATACAGCCCCTGATTCAGCAGAGAATTTGCATAAATGCTTAACTCTAGGGTTGTGCTTAAATTTAAGCACAAGGTTAAGTGCTCTTCTGAATCATAGATCTTTCAAGAAGCAACTCTTTTCTTGTCAACAACATGGTTTATTCTTGCTTTTAATTGGTCAAGTATGGATTTCATTAAATTATACACCTTCTTTACCAGCTAGACAATATAAAAGCAAGTGTCACAACTTTTGTCACTTAAATGTACCATAAGTGCAAAGATATTTCTACATATTGCATAAATACTGGATATTTCTCTTTGCTTTGTCTTTTACACAGACGTTTCTTGTAGGGAAAATGCTGGTGAAATTATTCTCCTCACCTGAAACACACTTAAAACAGCAGGTTGTTCAGCTTCAAAGACGTGAACAGTCTTAGTAAAGTTCACAAAAGGAATGCTATGGTTTAAACCTAGGTACATGCTGGAAATACTTCGATGAAAATGGGTCTGCTTATGTGGATTTTGATTTTATTTTTTTATACTCAGAACTTCAAAAATAGTTTGTTCTCTAACAGCTCCTGTTTAGGAAGATATTTGTACAGAAAGCAACAACTGTGTTTTTCAGACTTACAAAACTCTTGAAAATATTACTGAAATTGTTCTTCTCAATACGCTTGTTTATTTATCCATGGCTCTTTGTTAGGGGGACTCAGTCTCCTTTAGCATCTCTGCTATTGTCAACTCTCTTCCTCTGTAATAATTGGGTGATAAAACAGCTGAAGGATTGCTTTGATAAAACACGCTGCTGAGTTTCCATAACTGTCAACCAGCATAATTGCAATTAGCCAGTTATTAATTGATTCACCATTACAGAAGACATGCTTACTGAAAAGAGTCCTTATTCTAAGGAGTTTGTAATGAAGGAGGCAAAAAACAGGAAAAATCAGGCATAGGGAGGAGCTGAGAGGGACTGGCCTTTATCTTTGTTATTGCTGGTTGCATTCTGTTCCCTACATTTTGATTAAATGTCATTCTTCACACACTACTGCTAAATATTCTTTGATTTTACTGCTACAGAGGGCAGAATCTGATCTTCCCTCTGGCTGTGCATTCAGCTTTCTGTTTTTCATGCCCTCCTCTTTTCTACTGAGTTACCTGTTGTTAACAGCACAAATGATCAAAAACATGTCCTTGCTAAAGTCAGACAACAAGCTGTTTATGACTCTAAAATAAAGAAGCCTTCTGGTTATTTGGCTCAATTGGAGCCATATGGACTATCTACCTCCTAAGAGCAAGTGACAATGAGTTGGAGAAGGAGACTCCCTCCCTGAAACACTAAAGAGAACGTGTTGATCTAATTGACAGAGAGAAGATCAGGAAGGTTAAATGAAACAGAATCTGATAGAGCCACTGCTTAAAATGCTCTGTAAATCTAGGTTTAAGCAAAGGGTAAGAAGCTCAAATGAGAGATAAAATTATTTTAAACTATATTATGAAAATTTCAAAAATGCTACAATTGTGGGAGCCTTTGTATATAGATGTATGTCAGAGTAGTTCCCTGTTGCGTAGTACAAACCATTGCAGAAAAAAATGCAAAAGCATTTCAGTGAGTACAGGCAAGCCTTGAATTACAGTAGAGAAGGTTAGTGTAGTCAGCATATCTGCAGCAATTGCAGAAGAACCTTGCTGATACACACAAGATGAGGCCATTCGGTCACGGAGTTGAACTCTAGGTACTGCACACATTATCACAAATATCAGAGCAAGCTACGCAGGAATTGCACAAGAAACTATCCATGAGACATGCAGCTCAGGGACTTCTCTTAATAGTAATTAAACTGTCCAACTGTGGGCTGAGTCAGTACTTCTTCCCTGGCATGAGCTTGCAATTTGAAGATTTGAAGCAATTTTTACTTCTCAGGCCAAAAAAATATTTTCCTTTCTTCATCTGAGCCTTTGTCAGAGTCTTAGTGACAGTGTACCATTCATGCCACAGCTTCTGCAGATGCTGCTAGAATAAACAGATTTTTACAACACCAGTCTTCCCTCCTTGATGTTTGCCTGCCCTCTGTATTTGTCTGTGATATTTTTTTACTGGCAGATGCCTTGATGAGTTCCTATTGCAGCCTGTTTTCTTTCTGATCCAGCATTAAAGTATTTTTTTCTTTCTTTTTACAGCACTTTGAAAATCTCCTTTCACAAATTACAACATGCATACTTTATAAAGCAACTTAGTATGCTAAATTATGCACAAATCAGCCTAATTTTGCCTGAAGGCATCTGTCCAAGTCGAAATGAACCTTTAGAAGTTCATTATTAGCAGTCTTAAGTGCTGTTCTTTACACAGCTGTAGATGCAGAAATCATGAGACAGTGTCTGAAGGCCTTCAGTTTTTTTTTGTTTTTGTTTTTTGTTTTTTTGTTGTTTTTGTGGGTTTGTTGTTGTTGTTGTTGTTTGGTTTGGTTTTTAGATAATCAAAAATTTAATTGAGAAACCAGAAAACCCAAACCTGTTGTGGTGCAAAGCCCATGAGTATGCCCAGAGCCTGAATTCCAAGTAGATTTAGGGGGAGACTGATTTTGAAAGAATTGCAGTGTTCAAAAAATCCTGTTCCCAGAAAAAAATATTAGGATCCTCTTAGGTGCTGAGTCCATATTTGAACCTGGCACTGTGATTTATTTGTTTATGAGTTCAGCTGGATATTTTTCTCCTGATAAGCAACCACACAGAGAACTGCTGAGCTCCAGCAGAATGATGAAAAGGAACTTCTGTATATGTATGTAAATTGGCATTTGGGGTTTATAGTTAACCAGACTGATTTCTTCTTGGATTATTTTTAGCATAGGCAGTGGGACTGAGTGCATCCTCAGCAAGTTTGAGGGTGACACCAAGCTGAGTGGTGTGGTTTTTACGCTGGGGACAAGGGATGCCAATCCAGAGGGACCTTGACAGGCTTGAGGGCCTGTGTGAACCTCATGAAGTTCAACAAGGCCAAGTGCAAGGTCCTGCACTAGGGTCAGGGCAATCCCAAGCAGACATACAAGCTTGGTGGAAACTGTATTGAGAGCAGCATTGAGGAGACGGACATGGGAGTGTTGGTTGATGAAAAGTTAAACATGAATCAGCATTGTGTTCTAGCTAGCAGCCCAGAATGTCAACTATATCCAGGCCTGCATCAAAAGAGGGGTGGCCAGCAGGACAAGGGGCATAATCGTCCCTCTGCTCTCATGAGAACCTCACCATTAAAGTTGTTGGATATGGTCAAGCCATTGAAGCTTCCAGTCAAGAACTGTATTGTGGTGGAAATACTTTTATGTTAGCTGAATTCAGAAGATGGTGTTACTGGGTGGTGTGATCTCAGCTTTACCCAGTGCAGAGTAATAAATGAAATGAGCATATAAAAATAAGCCACTTGGTATTGTCTGATTTACTTTTTTGTTCTTTGAAGAGCGATGTGCCAATCCTAGCCACTGACTACCTGTAAGATTTGGGCTGAGTCCATATATTTGATGTCTGAATATTAAGAATGAGATGAACATTAAAGTGAATGTCAAAGCAGTTCTATATAATTTTTTTTTTAGTTCAGAATCCAGGAATGGTGACACTATCACAAAAGGAACACTAGTTCCTGCACAGTTAGTTAGAGTCACTAGGCAGCTGCAATCAAATTCTTCCTTGGTCCAGGTTTTCATCTAATGAGAGCAAGCTGACTAAAATATGCTAAAATAAGAACAAGATATACTCACTGTTAGCATTAGGGAAGAGCTTTTAGTGCTAAGTAGATACGTGAATTGCTACTTTTTTATTTTCGTCACATGTACAGCAACTTCTTGATAGGTACTCAGGAAATATCCTACTCCAAGGTCTGCTGTGGAAACCATTATACAAGTTGCTTCGTTCAAGAAGACTATCACTTTTTTGAAGTCCAGTAGTTAAGATAAAGATCCACATGGTACCTGTACTGTACTACCAGAGAATTACGAACTGTTATGATGACTATTCAACTGTGCCTTGAGATGAATCACCTAGTTATTTTTACTCCCTTTGAATTAACAATAAATCACACAGTCTTCTAGAGTATATTTGCACTCAAAAAAGGCAGATTGGTATCAGATGTTGTAGTTTCATGGACACTACTGACGTCATCTTTTTAAAACACCATTTGTATTTTTTAATGTGTCTCATTATTTTGATTTCTAAAAATCCATAAAGGAGTGTGTTAAAACATGATCATTTGATATAGAGCAACAGGAATATGACAAATGCATTAAATCAAACTGTGCTGAAAGTCTAAAGAGGGCATGCAGTCAAGAAAAGCAGAGTGCACTTGAGAGCAATATATGTATAACAGTCTCAAATTTTGGAAGGACTTACTTGCCCCAGCACTTTTCTAGTCATGTTTGTTCCTATATCTCTTGAACAAGAGTCATCTTTCTCTTACTATAAATGTTATTATCTATACATACAAATTCAAGTTCAGGTTATGCTTAGTGTTTCAAGTTATGCCGAGAGTTATCCACTAGTGGACAGCCTCTCATCATTATACAATGCTCTCTGATGAATGCAGAATGTTTGGGGGTTATCTCCAACTCTGTCTCTTTCATGTTCCTCAGCTTTGAAACCTGCTCAAGGCAACTCAAATGTCACTGACAGGTCCATGATCAAAAGTTGACTCCTGTGTCTGGGCTGATCCTTCGGCATTTATAGTTACTCTTGATATGTTTTTCTCTCTTTTGGAAAGGAAAAATAACCCAAAACAGGTAGATCATAAAAGCTAATTCTAGTGACTGTGGTCATTTTCAGATTAATCTCTTGTCTTCCAGGGAAGGACTGATTCAGCAGTCTCCTTGTTTCCATATAACAGTAAAAATGCTTTGGCTGATTATAGAAGAGTTCAACATATGATATTACTTCCATTGTTCTTTCGTTTTTTAGATTTCTTTGCCATACAAGCCAAACAAATGATCCCACCTCCACTCAACTTAGTTTTCCTCACCTACTCAAATCACTGATAGAAAAATAGTTAATTTCAGAAAGGCTCAGAAAAATGACTGATTGCTCATTTTGAAATGATGGTGTAGATGCATCAATAGGTGGTATATTGAAATGATTTCAAGGACAGCTTGTTCATAAGGAAGAAAATATCACAGTTGGATAGCAAGCCTTTTGTAAGTTGTATGAGGATGGCTGATGCTATTCTTACAAGGTCTTTGCACTCCTTCTATCTCTTTCATTTTCCACCACAGTAGCTGTCAGCTCATGTCTGTTTGCTGAATGCATGACAAATAACCAAAAATTCACCTGAAATATTTCAGAGAGATGGTAGATTCTGTGTGGGTCAGCAGTGTCATGTGTCTTAGCAAATCCTTACAAAAATTACTGAGGAATTCACTGTTCTCTCTAAGAATTATCTTTTTCTTTTATCTTCTAACTCTTCTGTAATTGTTTTTTTCACATTAATGCTTGTAGTAGATGCATTTAAGGTCACTTAGGTAATAGATTGTTTTTAAAAGTCTTCTCCCACTTTGCTTACACTATTATTTCTTCTTCAAGAAAGAGCATGTTTTTTGTCTTGATGGAGAATTTATAAAAGAGACAAAAAGTTCTTACTGCAAGGAAATATGCCCTGAAGTTTTCTTAGGTAGCTCAGCACTCAAGAACATGGTTTCAGTATGATTTAAGCACATATTGAGTGGATTGTTTTATTTGAGTAATGACTGGATAGTTTCGCCTTTTCTTCAAAAACAATGTGATTCAGTCACCAAATCCAAGAGGGTAACGCATTTCTGTACAATGGAATGAAGAGCATTTAATATTTGCGCGTTCAAGGTTTGTTAATAGATACTGTTGTCTACATCCATCAGTTAGATATTATTCACTCCATTTTCTTTTATCCGTCTGAAACCAATGGAAATTTGACAGTCAAGTTATTGAAGTGGAGGCTGAAAATACTGGGGTTTGTATCCCCAGCTGCACTGGATGCTGTCTGTGTTTTAAACCATAGTGTGTGCTTGCTAAACCATAGCATTGGCAGACTCTCTGGAAGGCTTCAGAAGTTAACAGGGAGGTCCATCAGATGGCTGCTTCTCTGCTGCTGGTGCAGGGAACAATGGCTGGAGATGATAGATATTTGTCAAGCTTTCTCTCCTTCCAGCAGAGAACTGGAAGACAGAAACTGAGCAATGACAGCCCATTCTGTGAAGCACCAAAGGCTGATCCTTCTCTATTTGGCTGACTAGCAAAAACGCAGCATTAGGTTGGTGAGCACATTAATTTCAGCCAAGTTGCTCATTAGTCCCAGTGAGCTGTTGTGTATCAGTCAGTAAACGTTCTTCACTTTTATTTCTCCTGCACATGGTAAAGATTTCAGCCAGTGAAGTGACAAAGAGGTGAAAGGTTCAAGCACTTAGTTGCTTACACATTGCCCACCATTAGCAGGGCAAATAGAGTCACGAATTACTGCTTAAGTGTGCAGTTCACATCAAATATACCCAGCACACCACGTGGTCATTTATGTAATTTAAAAAAAAAAAAAAAAAAGATTTGAAATAATTTAATATAGAATAGTTGATAAAACTGCCTAAAGCGTTTCTTTCGTTGTAGATTGTGTAGATTAATTACTAGAAGCTTTAAGAGTGCTACAAGGAACCCTTCATCCTCAAGTGCTTGCAGTAGCTAGGGATGCTCATCTGTCTTGCATAGTTTCATTGTAATTTCTGACCTGTGCAGCTCAGCTCAGGACTCTAATGACAGCATGGGCAGTAAACGCTTCAGGTTTGAACATCTCTGCCTGCTTCATGTCAAGGTACCCATGTGCAACCACCTTGTTTCTGCTGCGCCTTTCCCTCAACTAAAGTGTAATCAAACAAGGTGGAAATATTTACTGTGGTGTCTCGTTTCAGTGCAGCTCTCCTAAAGTGCTAAGAGGATCCCAATTACCATGATCAGGATTCCTTTGCTGGCAAACAGTACGGAAAGCGAATTGCTGCAGACTGCAGTTACACAGCAATACTGAGACCCTGCTTTTGACTGCAGTCAGCCAGCAGCAGACATGAAAAAGAGAACCAGGCACAGTGCTAGTCCTCCCTTTTCTGCTTTTCAACAGAATATCTGTCATTCAGGGCTATTCAGTGAATCAAAAGTTTTTTGCATACACACAACAGCCACCTCTTGTATTTACAGGGCAGCTGTCTAATCAGAACTCAGGTGAGTTACCTATTCAGTCTGTACAACTTTGGAAGAGATTTCCCAGGTGTAACAGCTTCAGCTGGAGGCTTTTAATATGGGGAGATCAAAAGACAGATGTCCTTTGGTGGAAAAAAGTTTCCCACAAACGCATTCATCCGCCCCAGTTTTAGCATTGTGTTAGTCCTGAGGACTGCTCTGGACTTCAGATCAAATACAAAACAAGCCAGGAGCTTAATGCACCTGGGTCTCTGCCGCCATGCATCTCAGAGCATGTATGCAGTCCTATGCAGATGCATTGTTCTCATGGTGTACACATTATAGAGATGAACTGTGTATTCAAAATGACCATCATTCTGTTAGGTAGGGATATCTACCTGCCTAATGCTGACTAGTAAAATGATTTGGTTCCCAAATCTCCAAAAAATGCATGCAGTGAGCCAATAGATGATATAGGCAAGGTGACCTCATAAATAGTAATCTGCTGCCAAAATCTGTAGACAAAGAGGTGATGTGATAGAAAAAACATTATATTTCCTTTTCCTTTCCAAAGAGGAGTGGGAGACGTTTGGGGCAAAAATACATTCAAAGTTAAAAAAAAAAACCTGTGTGTTCCCTTCATTTCAGTTGTTATTTCTGCAGCTTATCTACTGGAGACTGTAGAGAATCTTGACTGACACACTGTCATCTTCCTCTGCATTCTCAAGAAGAGCTATTCCTGCTACTTGCCAGGAGTTGTAAAATTCAGATGCTGGTTCTCTCTCCAGTACTGCCCCAGGGAGAGCTCTGTTTGGAGTGCTTCCAGAATTGCTGGATCTGCTGATGGACAAGTGACACATTCTATCTCTATCTGCTGGAGGATGGGAGTTAGATGTCAGGACTTCCAGTTTCTCACCTGATTTAGGAAGATAGGATGACCTGGTTTTCACAGAGCTCATGTAGGACACAGGAGAGTTGTGCTTAATCTTGCTCTCAATCTCAGATTTCTTGTGTGATCTTTTGGGAAGTTACAGAGGAAGGGGTTCTTCACTTCTTTAATCAGGGGAAGGTTTAGTGTCTCATTTCACATTGGTTCAGAAAACTTCAGTTAAGTGTTCAGACAATGATCTCCTGAAAATGATTCACCTGAACTGTAATAAGCACCTGAATTAACATAGGATGAATCACCTCTCCTCTGGCCTAGATGAGGTGGATGTTATTCTCAGTCTCCCTCTGATTTTACTTCCTACCTGTAGAGTGCTTTACAGTTTTCTATCAGTAGTGCTTGTAAGGTACTCATCAGCTTTAATGGTCTTGCAGAATTTAGCTGCATGATTGATTTGAATTGTTTTGCCCTTCCTAACTATGTCAGCCACACTCCATTTTTCTCTATTAATGTAAGGTACACTCATTTCACACAGTGCATTTGAATCTCAATAGAAGTAGCCATGGAAAAGCTTTGGTGGGTACCGCTCAAAGAATCTCCCCTGCTGCAAAAGAACAGCAAACACAAGAGAAGGACTTGAGAGCTGATGGAGAAACAAATTTTCATGTGGAAGGAGTGGATTGTAATAAACAAGAGAAATGAATGTTTGCCAGGTCTGAATTACATCAGACTGTTCTAGTATTTGGTCAACAGAATGGATTATGGACCTTTTAGGGACCTCCCCCCCCCCCCCCCCCTTTTTTTTTTTTTAAGTCTGAATTACTTCTTTTACTTTGGAAATAATGTTTATCAATGGATGTTCTGACTTCTTTTCTCTCTTTAAGTGAAACGGGTCACACCAGTGAATGTACTTAAGGTTGAAAATAAAAATTGCCCCATATGTTCAGTAACTACATGTACAGTGCTGCCCTGGTAGAAAATTGGCCAGATATTGATTTAGAAAGATAAGGTAAGATTCACTTCACTGAGCTTTATACATCTCACTTTTAGTGCTCTAACCCTGAGGTAATTGTACTGGCTCCCTATGTGTTCTCTGCAGGCGCAGCATTCATAGTGCAGCAGTGCTTTATCAGTAGGAGGTATTTTCTTATATTTGCAGGGAACTTTTGGCACTGAAGACAGAAATGTATCATGGCTCAGTACCTGACAGACAAAACTGTATTTTACCATCAGAAGCTGCAATTGTAGAATCGGATATGGGGTGGTTTGCTCCCACTCTTAGCAAACCTAGCCATTCTTCCAGGAACACTAGCTGCCAGAACTGATGTTACTGCAGCAAGGGTCATCCTGATAGGGAAAATCTAGGGCAAAATATTCAGTGTTTTTATGGCAGTAGGCCTCAGCTGTGATGTTCTGCTTAGTATGGAATTTTTAGTCCACTTGTCTCAGTTCAGGGTTCCCTCAAGGAAAAAAAAAAAAAATCTATTCTGTTCATCATCTACTAGAGACAGAAGATGGTGAATGCAACATTAATGGATGTTATTTATTCAGTTCCTTTGGTGCTCTAATTGTGTGCATGACTTGAACTACAAAATGATAGTGACATCCATCAAAGCCAAGCTTAGCCTTCTGTAAGTTATGCACACTGTCTGAACCAGTTGTCTAGACTCAGTATATTTTGAGTAGAGATTTCCAGAGAGTGGTTAATTCTGTGTTTGAGTAAGCATGTGAAATATGAAGTTCATCACCCCTGGAGATCCTTTCTTTGTGTTAATTATGGAGGTCCTGATCTGTAGCTTTGAAAAACCTGAAATTTGATGACACTAAATATACAAAGTAATAAATGCTCTGTCACTTTACTTGTGCTGCAGGTTGGAGTTAATGCTATAAACTTTTTTACCTCTTGGAGAAGAAAACTGCAGAAGCTTGAAGTGAAAACTGGATGTGGGATATCTATTGGCTAACTTTCCCCTTGCCCCCCACCCAGTTCCATTTTCAGCATGTCACAAATCATGCTTTTGGGACATAGACCTTTGCCAAAGGAGAAAGAGGTTTTGAAAAAGTGCTTCAGGATAGAATATTGAATATCTAATTCTTCCCTGTTGAATCTGCATCAGATAGGTTTATTGTGTACACTGTCCTGATAGCATATCTTCTGTTTGCACCAGATTCATTACAGTGAAAGAAAAACCATGGGTGCAGTCCTGTTACTCAGTTTGGCTGTAGATTTGGAAATCCCAATCCTTACCATACCTTACATCAGCAGACACTTCAAAGAGAATTTGACTAGGTCCATCACTGCAGCATAACGATACCAATTTAGAAACATAGGCCTCCGGCTTTGGAAAAGATGATGACTGCTAATGATGATCCCAGCCTTGCTAAGAAATTCACAAGCTGTGGTACAGTCTTACAGAACTCCAGAAGTGTTTGTGCTTATCAGCCCCAAAATAACAAGACTATGTGCTCATTGGAGTCAGTGCAACATATTTCCTTGTAGATGTCAAGCATGCTACCTGTAAACTTTTGCTGTGGTGGTTTGGTGGCCTTTCATCCCCATGCAAGAGATTCAGAGCTCAGGCATAGAACAGCCTAGCAATACCTCCCCCAGAAATCTCTTGCCTCTAGACATGTCACACTTCAGTGTGTGAGACAGTAAGAAAATCCCAGCTGCAGACTCCCTTACTAAAACCCACAGTTATCAACAGCTGGTGATTTTGACTTTAGAATAGGTGCTTAGTGGAAATGTAAGCTATAGACCAATGGAGAAAAGGAAGACATCCTCCTCT
The DNA here is from genome assembly GCF_039878825.1 of Excalfactoria chinensis. Lineage (NCBI taxonomy): Eukaryota > Metazoa > Chordata > Aves > Galliformes > Phasianidae > Excalfactoria > Excalfactoria chinensis. The sequence goes on from NC_092828.1 coordinate 42,255,010, forward strand.
TCCTTTTCTAACTCCTTTCTCAAAAAAAGTCTTTTGAAATATTTCCCTGCTACTGCTTAAAAACTCCCCAAGCTGCTGTAGATTTGAATGTCAGCACATGATTAGTAGATACAGTTACAAGCAGAAAGCAAATGTATCCAAGTGACACATAAGCAGAGTAAGATTCCTTGGTGTCATTGCCTATGGATATTGTGTTAGGATGTGGGTACTGAATCAGAAAGACTTGTAAGAGAAAGATGAGAACAGTGAAGGATGCAAAGTGTTGTAATGCTATGCAGAGAGAAAGAGGTAAAGAGTTCAGGTTTTGCTAATGATAAAAAAAAATAGATGCTAGAACATCAGCTTGTTGGCAATTCTTGCAGCAGGGTGTGGAAGCTTGATAAATGGGAATTAGGGGAAGGATCTGGATGGTTGCCCAAAGCCACCTCACTAGAGTGTGCTAGAAAAGGCAAACAAGTCACTAATCTTAGTATTCAGGAAAATCTTGGAAACGTGATTGGCAGAGCTTTGGATTAGTGGGTTACATCAGCTTAGCATATCTTATTCAGTACAGGATATCAGAAGGCTGTTTATTTTCTCCTCTGTCGTGGTATAAATACTTTTCTCGTATAGTACTCAGAGATCTTTGGATGCATACAGACACATTTAGATTGAGTAATGTATCTCATATTTGCTAAATTAGGTGTGAAATGGCTTAAGGACAAATGATTGGAATAGTGTGTGTTTGTTATAATTAACATTATAGGCATATAAAAAAGATGCAGGAAAACAATACATCAAATTAAAAAGCTGAAGGGAAAGACCTGTGGGTTACAGGATATTCTTCTGTTTCATGATTGACAATGTTTGAATAAGAAATTAGAAACTCTTTTGTGTGGAGCCAGGGGTTGGACTTGATGATCCTTATAGGTATCTTCCTACTTGGGATATGCTGTGATTCATTTTTGCAAGCTAACTGCTGGTTATTCCCTGTCTTTCACAGGGCTGTGTTCATGGAAAGTTACATATTATGCAGAGAAGAGGAATGAGCAGCATTTACAATGTTTAGTAAATCAACATTACCAATGAGGTCACAGAACATTAGAATTATTTCTTTCAGTGTAAATCTACTGAAGACAATTCAGCTGTGAAGCTGGAGGATCAAAATGTTAAGCAGTTTAAAGTCCTGAAAGTCCAACCATTAAAATTCTTAGGTTAGGTATAAATAAATGGACTTATAATATATATTTATTTATTTTGTGGATGGAAAAAATACTTTAAACAAGCACTCTTCTATAATCAATGGATATTTATCTCCCAAAGAAATCAATGTGATGTTCTTTTGCCTTTCAGTTTAGCTATTGACATGGTGTCTTCCTTGAATGGGGGACTGTTCTCCATTGGGAAAACGTGTATGAATTGTCCAGCCTTTTCAAGAGGAACAGTTAGCATTTCTAAACACCTATATGGCTTTCACTCTTAATACTTTAAGTTGGTGACATTTCAGAACTTAGACGTCATTACAACATTATCAAAATCCATTTCCCACTTGTAAAGTTGTTTTGAGTTGTGAAGTCCAAGAATAAATTACTACAGCTCCTCTGTTTTTCAGGTTTTGCTACTGTTTTTGTTTTGTTTTGTTTTTCTAATTAAAAATCATTAGTCTTTCAGCTTTCAGTCTATAAACACAAATGTTCTGTTGCCCTGGAGGTTAGAAAGCTGTTTGTATATATGTGTATATATGTATACTTTGTATACATGCCACAAACATTTTAAAAATTCCAACATTGACATAATTTATACATATATACATAAATATATATATATTCAGACACGAATTTATGGCCACATTCATTTGCACTTGAGTTTAAGAATGTTTCTGAGTTTCATGACTGAGAGACCAATTTCTTCAGCCGTGTTTCAGTTAAAACGCATCTTGTGAGATAATATGTCAGGAACTGATTTCTCTTAAGAGAAAGGACACATGATGTTGGGACTCGGTGACCCTCAGCCTTAAGAAAATGTCAGATGTTGTCCATCCTGATAGCAGTGCATGAGCAGACAGAATTCAGGCAGGTGAAATGGAAATTATGTCCCCCATTAGAGTAAAAAGAGAACTGGGACTTAAAAAAAAAAAAAAAAAAAAAAAAAAAAAAAAAAAAAAATAGAATTCAAAAATAGAATTGAAGTGAAAAGGAAAATTTTATCATTTTCCTGACCTGTTTTTTTTTTTTTGTTTGTTTGTTTGTTTTTTGTTTGTTTTGTTTTTGTTTTTTTTTCCATAGATGTAATATAAGGAATATATCAGCTTGGTAAAAGATTTCTGTGCAAGGAAGGTAAATTCCCAATCATTTTATTTAATAGGGAGAATTCTAAATAGGGCGTGAAATTGTCTAGCTCTGGAAGTTATGTATGTGCTCAGTAAACATTACAGTGGATATAATGCAAGAAGGGAACACAAGGCCAGGAGGGACTCGTTTTCTTCATACATACAATAGTTTGGTATTTCATTTCACACATAATTTAGTATTTCCCTGGAAGGAGAAATGAGCCCCTTAACACAAGTGAAAAATGAGTGTACAGATGGACTTAGTATAGCCTAAATCATCACACATGGTTTGAACTCCAAGAAAGGAAATTTGTTGGGAGCAAAGAAAGAACTCAGGTCAAGCAACATTTTTTCTGGCTGTTTTGAGTAATCTCTTAGGTTAAGAGACTAAGAGTCATAGATTAAAACCAGCCAAAGGTTTTTAAGGCACTTTTGAGAATTTGATGGGTTATGCCACTGGAAATGAGTGAAGCTAGGTGCTTAGAGGCTAGTTTAGAAGCTCTCTTCAAGTATATATTTTGGCTTCCAGTGAGTTGGGCTGCTGTCCCTTCCTTTTTTTTTTAAACTAATACTAAATGGTAAGTCCGAGTGAGCCCAAGTATTACCACTAGCACAGGAAAACTACAAACTCCCATTGAAAACTGAGTGTAATTAAAGGCACTTGAACACTGGAAATCTTAAGAGGATGCTGAGATTTAGTCAAAGAGTTTTAAAAGCCCTGGCTGGTGGATTGGTTTTATTTTTTACTATAACAGCATCCTTCAATGGAGACGAGGATAACAATCTTCGTTAGTTAGAAAGAATACTGACACTTCTTATACATTAACACTTGTTATTGTGTGTTCACTTGTACTACTACCAGCCAATATACAACAGCCCGTGGACTGTGTGATGTAGTCAAAATTCTCTCTGAATTTTATCACAAGGGATAATTTTATTTTCCTGGTCAAACTGTAAAGTGGAGATGCTGTATCTCATCTCAGCCAACAGTGGTGTGTTATAAAAGGATGCAGTGCTTTACAGAGGGAGATTTCACTAGAAGTCAGTGGAAATTTGGGTACTTGATTTGTCAGAAACTGTTACTGATGTGTGTTATTGAACCAAGAAGCTGTCGTGCTGGAATCTGTATTTCATTTAATGGCTTTGAGAAAATCTGTAATTTGAACAGAAGAAGCCATCTTGTTTCCTCAGTTACTGGAGATACTACTCTGGTTACTTCATCCATCACTGTTGCTCCAGCGAGATGCTGCAATTCTAGAGATAGTGTGTCAGCTTTGGATCAGGATTCAGAGATGCAGCCTCACCAAGCAGCAGCAATGCCAGCAGAGCACTATTTCTGTCTCCCTCTGTATCAAGTGTCCTATTTGGTAGAAATAAGCAACAAGCACAACTTGGTCGTGTGTTGTGAAAGTCCCACTGAAGGGTTAGGTCTGTAAGTTCTGAGGTCTATTGCATCCTGCTGTACATGACTTCCAGGTTTATCATGGAAAACAAAGCCTAAATACAGGTATTTTTATGTGTTCATACGCTGCAAAATGTTTTCAACAGTTGGTTACACTGAATAAAAAGAAAGTTTTGGTTTTCCTTTTCCTAGTTTGTGGATGTTTCTCATGATGTCTAAATGTATTCCTGGAGAATGGATGTGCCCTTCTCTCACTGGTAATGCTCCACTTTGTGCAATAATAGGCATACCCATAACAAGCAAAGGGTGTTCAGCTCACAGTTCAAAGGAAGAAAACAGATCTGCTTTTCTACACACTCCACTTCTGGTCCCCACCAATGTTTAATTCAAGTAGCTCAGCAAAGAATGCAATACCTATGATTCTGAGAGGATTATTGACAGATCTCTGGTGCCGCAACGATCTCCACTCTACCAGTTTCATGTGTTTGAATTTATCTGAAAACTATTTCAGCATTTAGTGATGTTGGTAACAGCACTTCAGTACTGTTTAATGAAAGTTTTATTCTGAAATGATTTCCGTGTAATATTTTAACACGTTTATGCTGCAAATAACAGAAGGGTTTCTCTTTTAAGAGAAATGATCAAACACAGTGACTGTCCTTGTGGACGAACAAAATATTAGGCAAGCTATTGGACTGGAACCTACAAAAGAATTGGTTAAAAAAGGCTTTATTTGAATTTACTTGAAAGCCAAACAAGTCATAGGCCTGTAAATTCTCGCTTGCACATAATACGTCTGTGCATCCAGATGGAATTCTGTCCTAGATTGAAGAGGACAGTCTAGGTAATCTCTTCAAGTCCTTTGCAGCTCTTCATTTCTCTGACTGGTGTCACTGTTCTTCTATCTGGTGTCACTGTTGTAAATTGCATAACAAAATCAGGTTAGAAGGAAAGATACCTTTACATGTGAAGCCAGAAGCAATTTCAAAGAACATTCTCTACTGATGTTGTTTGTTTTTGGCAGATTTGTCCATTACAATGATCAAATACACTGGTTTAGCTTTCTTTTTCCTTCCTTCTCTTACCATCGCTTAAAGAACAAGGGAAACAATCAGATTCACAGAGCTGTTTTCTTGGTTAGACATCTGTGCTCCAAGCTCTCTTATGGTCAGGAAGTTGATATTGGTAAAACTTATAATTAATTATGCTCCTTCAGGCTGTGATTAATTAAATTGGATCCTTTTTTGTCTCTAGCATAGGCAACTGGGGAATTTGACTGTTTAAATTGATGAGTCTTACTTTAATCAAATTCCTAGTGGACAGGCAGTCATACAAGAGCTCAAAGATCCTGCACTCTTTCAAATTGTTCACCATCCTTCACAAGAAGCAATTCTGGAATGATAACTGGTTAAAAATATTTCTAAAATATGCAGCTTGTCTGTAGGGTAAGGAAAGTCTTTAAAAATACTGCAGTAGCAGTTGTGAATAAAAGCAAGTCAGGAAAGCTTCTCCAACCTGTGTTCCTGGTGAGGTAGTGTTAAACAGGACATCCTGCCTCTTTTTATCTGGCATGCAGGAAGCATATGTGTCTTCAGTGCTAGGTGTTACTGCAAAGCAGTCAGGAAACCATGTTCTCACCTTCTGTTGAGATGAATGTGATGGAAATTCCAGAGCAGCTTGAGAAAAGTCTTGCATGACTAAAGCACGTTCAACACTGAAGCTGTCTGGTGATCATTCTTATTGAAAAATCCTGTGGAACAGTAACTGCACCTATTTTTAAAGGGGGGAAAAAGTGCTCCTAAAGGCAAGGGAGAATGGATAGCAATGGTATCTTCCATCAGTAATTGATTCTTCTATCAGTAGTTACACCCTGCATAGAAAAGCAGCCAGTCAAAAGTCTTTGATGAGGTGGAGATGATCTCAGGGAACTGAGTTTAGGCACTGACTCCACTGAATGGATAAATAAAAAATGGTAACGGTTGTGGCAGTTCTGCTGTAGTGCAGCTAACTGGACTGAAGGGTGCCATTCATTTGTTTTTGTCACCCATGAGTTGAAGGTTGTTCTGTGTTTTGTTTTGCAGAGGGTGCCATATCCAGAATTCTTTGAACAGGAAACACTGGACTCAGGCATATAAGTTCTGGCTACATGTACTTTCATGAACATGTAAGATTGTTTTCTGACCTTTATTTTACCCACGACTATCCAACATTTTATCCCCAAAATAAGATTTCCTCCCCAGTCCCCAAAATAAATAAATAAACAAATAAATAAACAGGTTCAATTAATCTTCACCTGAGACCAAAGTCAGTGCTAGAGACCTAGCTAGGGCTGGTCACCTGCAGGAGATCTAGGTGGGCTTTGGATATGGTTGATTTTCTCTTTGGGAGATAGACTTGCAGACTTATGATGTCATACTTTATCAAAAACGGTCTCTTTTTAAGTGTTTATTCTACCTAAATTATATGTTCTTACCTTTTCAGTACGAACAATTTTTAGTTCCCATGCCAATTCCTTCTGCACACCAAGTTCCAGCAAAAGGAGTTCTTGCCTAGTTTGTCTTTTTGAGATCATTTATTACATCTGATCAGTTCTGGTACAGTTTGTGGGTGTGAAGGTGAGAAAAGCTGGGTGCTCAATACATACAGTTTGCTGCTTATTCTTTCTAACAGATCACAACTTTCCATGTGGTGCTGTTCTTTCATCCTTCTAGTTCATAGAAAGTCCCCTCACATGTTCCCTCACAAAATGACCTCACATGTTGTTTGCCATTTTCCTAGTGATGGACATAGAATCAAAAAATGGGAACTTAAAAAAAAAATTACCCTTTTAATGCTTTTCTGGGAAAGACATCTACTTGGCAAGCAATAGGTTTGGGGAATATATATATGTGTGTGTGTATATATATATGTATATATGTATATATACATATATATATATACATATTAAGGAAGGCTCTTCAAAATGCATTAAATAATATCTTTCAATGACATTGAAGTCAGCACTAATTACTTCACTTCTGTTTCCTGCCTGGGCTCCAGTCAAACAATTAACAGGAAGTTTGCAATGATTCCTCATGGGGTCTTACTTCAATTCACTAAAATTTAATGAAATTAACATTTTCAGAACTAAGTTGTATTTTATGGTAAGCAAACCTATCACTGCCCAAAAATGAATTTACCACATAACAAAGCAGTACATTTTTCCAACAGAACATACTTACTGCTCTACTGAAAGCATAATTACAACATTGTTGATTTTTATAGTAACCTTATATTATAATTAGGGATGTAACATTTGGTGATGATATTTCAATTCTCCTAGGGGTTGTTGTTTGGCTAGGAAAGATCTCGCTAGATCTGCTTTGCTGCTGCTGCCTATTCTCTCCTGACCTAATTAAATTAAATTGTTAGACGATGTGCTTTGCAAAATAAGAAATTTTTACAGCTCTACTTTTCTTGAGTAAATTACGTATGTTTTTTAGAAGTGGAGTCCCAATTCACCTCACATTGACAGTACTGCTAGAAAGCTGTTTAGCAGTGGTAGAAAGCAGGGAAAATTTGCTGTTTCTGTGGCCAAGATTTCCAGAGTTAACCTGAAGCCCAAGTCACTGGTTTGTTTTCTCCCAATGGAGAGAGCACACATCCTGTTTCTAAACACAGGTAAACAAAAACATCATTTATTCTCTTTTCCTTGTACAACCACAGTGATGGATACAAAATACCTCTTTCTTCATCTTGCTCACCCTCACATCAGCGTGGCAGTTCTAGGCAAGGGGTTTTCCACAGATTGCTTCTCTCTTTGCCAAATGTGAAGTTGGAATCCCTTCTTCACCTGTTATGTTTAGCACTGATTTTATGTCTTTTAAACTTGGAAATCTTTTCATAAAGGTCTTTTCAAAATAGCTTGTCTTGTTAAGGCAGCTCTTTGCCCCAGTTACTGAAGAAATAATATTGAACATTTCAAGAAAAACAACCTTAGCTTCAAGCAAGTGAGCCTCTATTTGTGTTTTAATTTTTACTGATCGGGTTTTGCTGGTAGTAGTTGCATGTTAATGAAGCTCGGTGTAATAATTAACTCAGAACTTGTTCACTGCTTACAGTATGGATGGAAACATGAACTGAAGTCCCAGAATCAGAGCTGCATAACAAAAACTGTGTGTGGATGTGTCAAAATTATACAAAATGTACATTCACTACATTGTCTGTAGAGATGGGGATTTTCAGAAAAGGCACTTCTTCCAGGGAGAAACTTCAGGTAGTTAACTAAGCTTGAGGTTTGCTTAATGTGGTTTTAGGAGTATGACCCACCCATTCAGTGTTTTTTTCAGTGTTTTGTAATCAGGATATAATTTTATGGTAGTGTCTTGATTTGAATTTACTTCTGCATGTGTAGGCTCTTTCCAGCAAAAAGTTAGGATGTGGTAATGGCCATATTGGGTTTGCTCTGTTGTCCTCAGTATGCTGTCTATAACTATTACTAAGAGCAGATACCTGAGCAAGTGTGTGTGGGTAAAAAAGCCAACACATTGTATGATAGTATTTCCTGGGTATGCTCTTCCTGCCAAGGGACTTCTAAGCCAAGTGCTTTTACATTTCATAACGTCAAAGGGTTTCATTACCCTTTACTTGTCCATTTACTCTAAAACCAGAGTAGACATCCAGCACACCCACACTGCATTTTGGCAAGACCATGAGCTACCTGACACAGCACAGGCTGCGTACACCTCACCTGCTCTTGCAAAAGGAGTTATCCGGGCCTGACCAGGAGGGGCATTGAGTAGTTCATCTACTATTGCTGTGGGCACTCAAGCTCTGTGGATCCCTGCAGGCCTGCGTGACCTGGAGTGCACTCCCAAGAACACAGCATTTCCCTCTGTCTGTTTCAGCTGCCCTAAGCCAGTGCCAGGGCATTCTCCTGAGTGTAAAGAATATGAATAGCTAATCACTTCCCAAAACGCTGCAGCTGGAGCATGAAACTATGCAGACCTTGATAGGCAAATGAGAAGCTTAAGCTTCTTGCTGCCAAAAAACATTTATGTTTAGCTGCAGAGTTGGTTTGAATTATGTTAGGGAGAAGGAAGTGCAAGGATGTTTTATTTTTAATTAGCAGAAAACCTCTCTCTATTTGCTAATTGCTGAGCCAAATCCTTTCTTTAACACCGCTAGCTCCTAGCACCTTTAAGCTTATTTCTCTGTGGCTCTACATATGCACTGGATCTAAACACAAAATGGAAATCTTCGAAAAATCTTTCCCAGTATGTTCTCCAAGTTTCTTAGCTCATTCCTTAGATTTCATTGCTCTTCAACTCAGTACTTGCTTTGCGCATTTCAAATAAGAGAAAATGAGAGACCTCCTCTCATGCACACTACTATCCCTAATGCTTCCCCATGGCTTATCATTATTTTCACATGTAGATAAATACCTTCTTACTGACTGGACAGAGAAAACTGTTGATTGCCCCATAGCATAAATTTTTCATTGAGAAGGAAACGCATTCAGGCACTTCAAAACTTATTAAATAATTAATGTGTTTCAGCTGTAGTAAAAATCAGAGCTAATTACCAATATCCACTTAGTGAACCTTGTACACTTGGGCAGGGAATCAAGGTCATCATTTGTATGTTCTAATTCTAGAAGTACTAATGATTATTTTATAAAAGCTTAAGTGCCCACTTTCTAACAAGAAGCTATTGTGCTGTTATGTTTGGAAGATAAACCTTACGTTCAGACAGTGACAGCTTCTACAATTTTAGGATTGGCTTGCATTTAGCACCAGACATTTTAGGACTGGCTCGCATTTAGAACCAGAAGTCTGGATTTTATAGTAGCTTTGAACTGCTACCAGCTCTTTTGTTTTTTCTTGATCCAAATCAATTTCACTGAGCTCACACAGTCACAGTTACAACTGGAAACAGCCATCACAACCTAGCAAAAGCAGAACATGGGCTTTTGCAAGTGAGGTCTGAGAAAGACAGACTAGAATGTCTGGAGAGAAACTACAGGGAGGGCAGAGAGATCCTTCAAGGTGATCATCTATACACAGTATTTCCTCTTTCACTGATATTTAGCAGGAATTTGTTGAGCCTTTGGTATTAGTTTCATTTTCTCTGCCAGTTTCAGAGTTTTTATCCATGAAGCCTGGAGAAAATCTGCAAGGAATTCTGACTGCAAAGAGTCACAGCCCTGTTTTTAAGGCTAGAAGCATGTCTGGAGGTTTATGCAATGGATTATATTTTGTAGATTTGTTTATAAATAAATTCAGAATGATGGCGTGAGCTTCAGGCATGTGATGTAATTTCCCTGTTGTTTTTTTGTTGTTGTTGTTGTTGTTTTCCTGACAACATCACCTGGGAAAAATGAAGGCTATTGCTTATTTTGTTTGTATAAAGAAACTGGCTTTAAGATGATCCTTAATGCAGATCAGATGGAGGAAAAATGTCAGATTTAAAAACAGGACAGGAGTTCAGTATTGAGAGTCTGGACCCATCTTGGATGAGCTGTGTATCCACAGCTGCATCTTGAAATGACTCATATCAGTTGAGGCTGAAAGTTCTAACATTTCCTCCTGAAATATCCCCAGTGGCATGCAGTAAAGGAAAAGTAGAAGGAAAGACTCAGGAGTACAGATAACAGTGGATACAAGAAGGTCATACTAGAAGTTTTGGGTGTTTTTTCGTTTTGGTTTTGGTTGGTGTTTTTTGTTTGTTTGTTTGTTTGTTTTTGCTAGTTTGTTTGGGTGTTTGTTTTGTTTTGTTTTGGTTTGGTTTGGTTTGGGTTTTTTTTTGAGCATAGGTCTTATGAGGAACAGCTGAGGGAACTGGGATTGTTTGATCTGGAGAAGAGGAGGCTCAGAGGAGACATTATCACTTTCTGCAACTCCCTAAAAGTAGGCTGTAGGAAGGTGGAGGTTGGCCTCTTCTCCCAAGTAACAGCAGCAGTACAAGAGGGATTGGCTTCAAGATGCATCAGAGGAGGTTCTGTCTGGGTATTCGGAACAATTTTTTCCCAGAGAGAGTGGTGATGCACTGAAACTGCTGCTCAGGGAGGTGGTGGAATCACCATCTATGGAGGTGTTCAGGAAACACATGGATGGAGCACTAAGGAACACGGTTAGCGGACATGGTGGGAAAGGATTGATGGTTGGACTGGATGATCTGGGAGGTCTGTTTCTACCTTAATGATTCTTTGGTTCTATGATTCTTAGTTTTTCAGGTAGATAAAACAGCAGAGCTAGTGCACCTGCAGCTCCATTGATCCATCATCTTTTCCTTTCTGTAGGGAACACATGTAGACATGGCTGTGGCAGGAGAACGGAGGCTATATGGTGCTTTCTTTCTAAGTACATTAGCATTGCATGCTTGGAGCTAAATAGCAGAGTATTCTCTGGCACATGAAACCTGTCCTGACAATGTTTGCATTACAACCCTAAATTATGCAGCTCTTCTTCTACCCCTCTGCATGGTCACACGTGGTGCCTGGGCAATGGGGAGCTGCAGACATCACAAGTACTGACCACAGAGGTGTAGTTCTGTGAGCAGGCAGGCACTTCTTCCAGCATGGTTGATATCATCTTTGTAGGCACTTTTTTCTTCCAGTCTATCCACACTAGCTTAATCTATGCTGGAAAGAGCTCAACCATATCATTCTGATTCCAATCTCAGTTTAATTTAGACACAGCATCTAATCTACAAGTCTATTAATGGACTAATATTGTTTCTGCAGGAACAATAAGTTACCAGGTAAAGAATAACAGCGGCAACAACAACAAAAACCCTACTATATCTGCTAAGATCTAAGTGGCCTGAGACAACAGAATGGGAAATTAGTATACAGTGATGCATAAGAGCAGGAATATGTGCAGTCATGAGGACTTAATGTTCTTCACTCTCCTACCCTGTATAGTCCTTTATGTTAATGTAAAGACCATACTGAAAAATGTTTTAGATATCATTTGCACCGGGGGTTTGCTCCAATCCTTTATGTTAATCCAAAATTTGTTATGAGACAGGGCGGATGTACAGGCAGAGTCTGGAAAAGGTTGCTACAGACATGCTGACTATCTCAAAGCAATTGACTGTCATGGAATCAGAGGCTGAAAATGCCATCCGGGGAAAAAGCTGTCATGTTTCTCTTTCTTCTCCAGAGTACATTTCCCTTTTCTTTTGTTGATTGAGAGTGGTGAGAGTCACAGTGACAAGAACTCACTAGAATCATGGCACAAGGCTCCAAACTCAAGAGTCTCTCTGCAGGCCATCACAGATGGGATAAATGGCCTTCGTTTGGCTCTCAGAAGAGCAAAGAATCTACAGAGGACACTTTTCTCAGGAACTGTAGCCATCATCAAAGTTCCTTTTCAAATAAAGCTGGGCTTCAGCAGAATTGATAGTGTTCCTGAGAGCTCAGGGGATCAATAAAGGCAGCAGGAAAAGGAAAAGGCAAACGGCTGTAGCTTCTTAAATGAGAATTGATTTTGTCCATTGTCCAGTCCCAGGGCAAAGGAACAAGCTTATCACTTCAAACCAAGAATAGAAGGGAAACTAATTCTCTGTCTCAGGAAAGGACAGGCGCTCAGTAAAAGGTCACTGAGGAGATCAACGCTGTCATAAAGAGATCCTTTTTTACTTTACTTCCTGACAGAGAAAGTAGACCTAGGCTACTCATCTGTATGGCTTTCCTCCAACATTGATGTTTAGGGCTGCAAGGAAGCCAAGACACCACCAAGGGAAAAAAACAAATCCATATATATGCCTTTCTCAGGGATTCACTGAAATCAGGGGAGTTTGCAGTAGTTTCATACAGACCTGAAGAAGCCCAGGAAAATATCACCAACCTCTGTGTGTCATTGCCTGAGGGTGGCAGAGCTCTGTGGAGCTCGGAGATACCCCACAGTGCTCCTGTCCAGTACATTCTAGTTTGTTCCTTTGGGCAAGCTTCACACAGTCTTGCATCACTTCCTGTTTTTTTCTAATTGCTCACCATCATGATTAAAACAAACACCATCAACCCAGTTTTGCTTACCTGTATCTAGCAATGCTGTTTCTCTAATACCTTTTGTATACTTTTTTTTACCTTTTGTAATACTTTTTTTAACTCCACTGCTCAGGCTCTGTGCAACAAGACATTTTGTGTGCAGAAAGGCACATGCTCAAGGCTGCCCCAGTGCAGAACTGAGGCCAAGCAGAGTCTCAACGGCATTTGTAAGAAACGGGTGTGTTGAAGTTGGTGCTCTCATTCTTCAAGGGACTCTGAAAAGGGCACTCTTCCTGAAGGAACATACTAGTAGCTTACAGAGATACATATGTTGTTTGTGGCTTTCCTACTGGCTACAGAAAACCCCTGGTTGCAGGAGAAGAGGAAAGGGGCTGTTCTATCATACAGGATTTCTAAGAGTTTATAGCAGTAGTGCTGTGTTTTTAACTACATGTGAACACTCCCTCTGTCTCGTGTTCTTTCTTCACGCCCCCCAAATCCTTGATCTCTCAGCTGGAAGCAACCAGCATTTTTCACTCAGCTCACGGTCCTTTGAAGCGATCCTTTAGAGTTCCCAAATCCCTTTTGTTTAGCCTTTTCTCCATCTGAGTTTGTTAAATTTTAAAGTACAGAAAAAAATGACCACACAAACTATTTCTTCAGCAAACATCATGTGAAGAATGGTTTGGCATTTCCAAAGTTCATGTTTTCAGAGTGAATATGTCCAAATAACATCTTTTGATGTTTGTTTCAATTGCTGACTCTTTTCCTGCTGCTCTTTATGTGCTGAACAGCTCAGTGAGTTCTGCCCAAATTCATCACTAGTCTCAGTACTAATTTTGGGGCAAAAAATATAGACGGTCCCAATCATGCAGATGCAACTGGAGTTTCACATGTGAGAGCTATGAGCCCGATGTCCATTCTGGGAATACTCTGTTGAGATAATGGAAATACCTTATATAATAAACTTCCTGAGTTTGTATCAGCTGAAAACTCATCAGAAAAGTTCTCTGAAGCTCAGAAATCAACTGGTGCTCATCTGCTGTCTGTTTCTTGGCCTGCTGTCATCCTACCACAGTGACATCAATCTTTCCTTCTTTTCAAAATCTTTTTTTATTTGAGCCAACCAAACAAAAGAAGCCATGCATCTAATGGAACATGAAAACAAAGTTAAAACAAGCTGCAGGCAGCTCCTGAAGGTGCACAGGATGATTAAAGGACCTGCATTTCAACCCTTGATGTGTGCTGCAATATACAAGTATACAAGAGAGGATTTTTTTATTATTATTTTTTTGCAGCATATTTATTGCAGGAAACAGTCGTTTTCTGGTTAGTGGTTATGGTACTATGTTTTCTGCTGTGTCTAGACAGCATAGTAAACACGTTGTCTGCTCTCCAAGGTGAATTTGGCCTTGTTAGACTCATAAAACAAAAAACGACTGATTTCAGTAGCTGCTCGGTACTGTTTGAATATAGGGTTTGGCTTCTGTTATTTTATTCCAGCTGCATTTTCTTCACTTTTCTTGTTATTTAGAAAGTGTAAAGTCTGTTTATTTCAGCTCTGTGATCTACAGTGTTTCATGGTCCCAGAGATTCATACTTGTTTGGTGAAATATCTAAGTAGATGTTTATATAATTACTCTTTCCTGAAATTTAGTATCTTCTGGGTTAACTTGATAAATAATGCTAAAAGAAAAGGTGGCAGAGAGTCCTGTATCCATATGTAGCTTTGACCATGAATAGTCCCAGAGAAACTACTGGGACCAGGCATGTTTCGTTAAGTTTATTTCATCAAGGCCCAAACATGAAATTCATGAAAAAAAAAAGAAGATATAATTTACAGGGTAATAGAAGACGATGTGAAATTAAGGTTAGCTTTTGCTTTTCTGGGCTTTCTGCTTTCTCTCAAGACTCCATATAAGTACTACTGCTATGGTTTGCACAGGACTACAATAAAAAATTGTTAGCCAATTAATTGTATATATATACTTGAAATTTCATGGTCACTGTTTTTGTGTTTTTTGTTGTTGTTTGGTTTTGTTTTGCAAAGGACACAGGCAGAGCATAGTGTGAGTGACTGATATGAGTAGACCTGTTGTACATTGCTTGAGGTTTGCAGGTGTGAGAACAGAGTTGAGCAGCTGGATTTCTGCCCGTTCACAGGAGACTGCCAAAAGAAGGGAACTGAAGACATCAGGTCTGTGAAAACCTGCTTCCAGAGTATAAACTGCAGACCACTGCAGTTATGATGTCTGAATACGAGACAGTAGGGAGCAGTCCAGAGTGGCTGGACATTCAGGTAAAGCTAAGTATTGGATCCTGAAAGCTGTCATGTTTTGTATTTTGGGAATCTAAACCAGACAGGACAAGAAAATGTTCTATCCTGTACTGGAAGGAATAGAAGAAAATAAGGTAACTTTCCTTTCTTATGAATTCTTAAGATCTTTATGTTGGATGGTACTACTGCTTGAACACTGTGTCAGGTTTATCTGGAGTAGCTAACTTTTGGTATGACAGGTAGAGGTCTTGTGTGCACTTATGAGCCCAGTGCTTAGTCACTGTGAGTGATGAGAACACTGGGAACAAAGACTAGCAGAAGGTCCAGCAAATGAGAAGTTATTCCTTCAGTAATGGAAAGCCTTTGCTGTACATACTCAGTTCTGCAGAAGGCACCGGTTCCACACTGCTGACACAATAGTCCGAAGAGCTGAGAACTGTAACGTGAGTTATTGAATCCTCACTCCAGATACTGGCAAGTGATGGATTTAATTTTGAGAAGACAAAAGGAGGTGCATGTTTTTAATGCAGTCCATCTATATTCGGGGCCAATTGCTGAATTGATCAGCAAAATGAGGGCATGTGGTGTGACCATAACATTTAAACATACTCTCAACTCTAACTTATGAGATGTCTGTGGAGTGGAGGAGAAGCTAGTTCTTAGAGGTAAGAAATAGCTTACTTTGGTTTCTCTGCAGTAAAACCAGCTTGTGACAAAACTGGATATCAAGAATAGACTGATTGAATTAAGAGATTAGGGAAGTCCCCTGTGGCAAGGCTCTCTCTGCATCAGATTTTGAAGCAATCCTTTGGCCCCCAGAGTAAGGAACATTGTGTAGTCTGACTCAGTTGTGCTGACACACAGTGGAAGGTGCATGGAGAAAAACCAAGCCTAATCAGTACAAGACATTTGTTGATATATCATCAAATATTTTTTTCCAAAGATAACTAATTCCAGCATTGTCCTGGTGCTGCTCATGCTTTTTGTAGATGCTCTTTGCAGATGCTCTTTGCAACTCTACTTGTATTTGTATCAGGAAAAAAGCAAGTTTTCGACAGGCAGTACTCTTTCCCTCTTTTTTCAGTCACCTTTCAATCTATTCAGGGTGATGTCATCACTGTGACTGAGTAGAAGGCATGAAGCATATTGTGATGAAAGATGATTCATGAAAGCAAATTTCCCTGTGGCTCCTGAGTTCAGAGGCAGAGCAATGTCCTCCCTAATATGTTCTTTCCTTGCTTTCCTGAACACAGGAAAAGTGAAAATGAAGTTCCTTAAAAGTTGTAAGGACGTTCCCATTGTGTCCACATGAAAGAGAAAACAAAAACCTCGTATGTGATGATGTGATGCCACTGTGGCATCATTTTTCTCCATATGTGTGACAGATTGCTTATACTGATCTTATAGTATCAAGAACAGGAGGCTCATGGGAGATCTTATGTCTCTCTTCAACTACCTGAAAGGAGGCTATTGTGAGGTGGATGTTGGCCTCTTCTCTTGGGTAACAACTACAGAACAAGAGGGAACCCTTGTTGCACCCAGAAGAGGGTCAGGTTAGATATTAGGAAAAATTTATTCTCAAAAAGAGTGGTGAGACATTGGACCAGGCTGCCCAGGGAGGTGGAGGAGTCACTATCCCTGGAGATGTGGCACTCAGAAACATGGTCAGTGGGCATGGTGGGATTGGGTTGGTAGTTGGACTAGACAATCTCAGAAGTCTTTTCCAACCTTAATGATTCTGTGATTCTAATATTTGAGCTCCTCTTGTTAGGAAAGTGGTTCTGCAAGTGGTTACTGAGCTGCCCATACATGTATAGATACGATATTCATGTATGTGCCACAGTGCCTGTATTGATCTGAATGATGCCTTTTGTTCTTTTGGTAAAAGCAGTGCCCTTATGAAACCCTTGCAAATCTGGCAGTCCTGATAGATTCTGTGTTCAGAGGGATGTTGATCCATGGATGAAATATGGATAAGCTTCAAAGAAGTTTTCTAACCTTTACTTGCAACTACTCCCCCTTCCAGTATTTTCTTCTCTTTCCCTATTTTAAGAACTCAAAAATCACTGAGAGTGCTGGTAATGACAAATTTCAGACCCATGGTAAAGCTTTCTATTCTGCATACTCAGTTGTTTTTAAATTACATAATATAAATGAAGGGATTCATCAACTGAGGAGGGGATGTTTTTAGGCAAAGAAGGCAGGAAAAGACACAATTTAAGAACTTTTTTTTTTTCTTTTTTTTTTTCTTTTTTGGCTTCTGGAAAGTAACTTTATCCTAAACAAGGGCTCATTTCTGGTATCTTTTATGCATTTGGGGCAGCATTTTTTCTAGGCATGCGCTCAGTGACCTTTAGGTTTTAGTCTGCATGATATTCGGGAGATTGCTTTGACACAACTATAAGAACACCAGTTACCAATGTTCTGTTGGCCCTAAACACAAACATGTGGTAAGTATGTATTAAAGGAAGACAAAACATGAGTCACTAGTAAAACATGGTTTTGCATTAGCAAACTTCTGTTTCTATCAATCAGCCATTACAAAGACTCCTGCAGCCCAGATAAAAGGGTGAGAGCTATTTTCCCGCAGGCATCCTAAGTCACTTCTTTGGCCTCTATTGAGTGAAGGAAGCACCTTTTCACTTCTTTTTCTCCTTTGGAATCCCATGAGTAGGCTGTACTAAGGGAAGCAATGGTCTTGCAGAATGTCTTCTTCAGCCTCCTTTCAGATGTTTTTTCTTGCTTCCTTCCTGATTGGTTTCTTGACATCTTCATGTTTAGTTTTGCCTTTTGGAAACAGCAAAAGTGTTTCAATTTGAAGATAATTCTGCAGAGTACATCTCTTTCACTGGGCAAGGGACTGCCACTAACTATACATCCTCACAGGATGGCTGAGTCTCTCCTGTTCATCTTCAACGAGGAGAAAGCTGCTTCTGGACGCCAGGCTTCATTTGAGAAGTTTTAAGTCACTTGATGCCATTATAGTTAAAATGAAGTTTTGTTCCAGATGGAGGAACGTTATGTGCCTGTAATGCCCATTGAATAATTAGCTGGCAGGTATGCTGTATTGGAGAGCATGCTGAATATGAGGAAATGCCCTAACCTAACAGAAGTACCCTAAGGGTGTATGTCACATCTCCAGGCAAGACAAAGAGAGAAACATGTTTCAACAGGGTACTGTCATTCAAAAAAGGACTTTCAGAAGTGTAAGGCAAAAACAGAACTTACCTTCTTAGGGGAGAAAGTAAGATCACTCCAACAGCCTGAACCACTATGTCAAGGGAATAACCTCCCTGATTTGACTCTTTCAACACTGGACTGTAAGAAGGGTTACTACAAGAAGATGCTCTCAGCTCAGGCATTGAGGCTCTTGTGGAGCTTTCAGTGTTGCTTTCTCTCGGACTGGTTTTCTCAAATTTGTCCCGTGTTCCCTTTTCTGACCCCTTTATCTTTAGGTTGTAAGTCAGTCCTTTGATCTTGCTGATGAAGATTCCTAAAAAACAGAACTGCATTTCTGTGAACTTGAGATGATGTTGGGGGTTTGCAAAGGAAGCCCCTAGGAGACATAAAGCTGGAGTTATAGCTCTTAAGTGCACTTTCACCAAGCATGTATGCGGTGATACAGTTGGAATCACTACAGCCTGTGGTCTGACCTAATCAAGTTGAGAACTAATTGACCTTATCACTAGCTTATTTGGTCAGCATTATTTTTAAGAAGAGTTCATTAAAGATGTAGGTAATTGCAACCCTGTCCTTGAAAACAGCTAGTTAAGATTAAGCAATGCAAGACACAAGCACAATTGAGTTATGGTCAAAAGCATGGCGCCTCCATGTATGCAGGTGGATTCATTTACAGGTTTGAAATCTGAAAGACTGCAGTAATGTTAAATAACTAGCAATGCTGATGTTCTTATTATCATTGTTCCTATTGTTTAATACTTGCATTATCACACAAGCAGGAGCCATTGTGTTCACAGTTGTGCGGAGATAGGAAAGAAAGATGGTCAAGAGACAACTGTACAGGGATGAAAGAAGAAAAAAAAGAGAAGAAGAGTATGAACAGTATTTATGTATAGTCTTGCAACCATGTAATACAGTGGAACCTACTCAAACAGACACGATATGAAAACTTCTACACAATGATAGAGAAATGACTAGAGGTCAGATTTTTCTATCCCTAATTCAGAGGGAATAAGGGTCTTGCAGCCCAGGGATTTTGACACAAGTTGAGAGAAGCTTTTATGGAATATAGTCCTGCTCAGTGTGAAGGAGGGCAGGCAACCATGTTTAGCTGCCCAGCAGTTGTGAACTGTGGTCTTGCACTGTGTTACATATTAGTGGGAGGAAAATGGGGTTTGTATCGCAACGCCTCCTCCTAGATGGTCTGCAGTTCTGGTAGGGAAGCATCCCTGTTTCAAACATTAGCAATTCTAACCATCTGATAACCGTGCATTCCCAGTTTCCCCTCTCCCGTTGTTGTCTTATTATCTTTCTGTACTTGATATAAGGTTTCAGATGAGACTACAAGTGCTGTAGTTACAGAGAAGGGTAGTCTGTTGTGATTCGGTCTCAACAAGAAAGTCACCAGGAGCCATAGATATTTATGTCTATGTATATGTATGTATATGTATATCCATAAACAGGAAATCAAATGGCTTCTGTGCAAACACCAGAGACATCTGAGAAGTGCTCTCCCAAATACTAGGCAATTTTGTTCAATTGTATTACAACAGAGAAGCCACAATTACCATTCATTGGTGTCCTTAACACTCTAAAAAGCAAATCCTCTAGACATCTGCCCACAGCATTGTGTATCACACACCAAATCATAGGCAAGCAAATTTCTGGACAAAAAGCTTCTTATACACTTCTTGTGTTATCTATCGATAGCCCCGTGAGTTGTTAGCATTCTTATAGACAGGACACAACATTTTCATATAAACAATTTATTCCGTGTTCCATTGCTTCTGTTAAGTTGTACCTGAAATGTCATTTTTGGTCATATTCTCGGTGGGTAATTATAAAGTCTTTCTAAGAGAAAGGTGCAATGTTTATTTTCAGAAAGGTTCGGGCATCTATTTCCTATTTTCTATTTTGACTACATAACAAAAGGTAAGCACAGATCACCAGCTCCAACTTTATTGAAATGAAGGAGGAAAGAAAATGTCTGAAGAAAATATTTCTCAGTGTTCTGTTTGCAACTGGTTCTAAGATGTTCTATTCTCACCCCAACATAAAAAATTCTGAAATCTCTATTCTATATCTTGGATGGCAGTTCCTTTCTCCCAGTCAAATGTAACCATTGGGGAAAAGTAACAAGAGAGAGCCAAGACTGCAGTTAAAAGAAAGAGAAAATACAGTCACTGGTATCTAAACACACAAGTGACCGAGAAACAACTAGCAGCTTTCCTGAAGCGCTGTGACCATAATCAAATGAGTAACGCTGGGAGGCTGACTTTATTAAATGTCAGTTCTGATTTATTACTGAGTTGAAAGACATTACTTTGAGATTCTGTACGTGAGTTAATGAATGTGTGTTACCTTTTGTTCTCAATGCAACGGATATGTCTGTTTAAAAATCACAAATTTTAATCAAGGAATTATTGTAACCCCCTGTTGATTTAGCTTTGACTGAATTATTTTTCTCTGGCCTGTACCAGATGTGCAGATAAGATTGCACTGCTTCATTGAGTACTTGCACAAATTCATCTGCAGCTCAGGAGTTGCATTCATGCACTAGTTCCCATGCACTGGAGTAACAGCTCAAACAGTGTGTGTGATGGGTCACAGCATCAGGCCTAGGTGACTGGGAGAAAACCTTGCCCTCTCAGGGCCTCAGAGTGGCCTGGGGTAAGCATCAGACATTGCTGTGAAGTTTTGCTGCTCTCCTTCTTTCTTCTCTTAGATCCCATAGGTGGGGACAAAGGAAAGAAAAGGAGTAAGCTTGTCCTTCCTGACCCAAATAACGTGGCAAGGGCATTGATTGGTAATGGGCAAGGAGGACAAGTGTGTTCTGACTCCCAGCACTTCTGGGTGCTTCTTTGTTTGTGTGGTATATTTTGCATTCAGTCAAAGTTAGGTTAATAGAGTTGGTACCATCAGGTACTGTTGTAGATGATGTCAAGAATATCACTAACAAACCTCTGCTCACAAGATTTTCTGAACAAGGCAGCTGAGAGTAGGCTACTCCCATGAGTGAGAGCAGAGGGTCTGATCAGGACCTTAATACGCATGCTCTTAGGGAGGTATAAGAGGCATCTTTTTTCCTGCAGTCTGCACTTGTTTATACACATATACAAGCAGTGAAATATAGAGGTCTGGTGATGACTCATTCAGTGCA
Organism: Excalfactoria chinensis; assembly: GCF_039878825.1. NCBI lineage: Eukaryota > Metazoa > Chordata > Aves > Galliformes > Phasianidae > Excalfactoria > Excalfactoria chinensis. Next base: position 42,276,309 of record NC_092828.1, read on the forward strand.
GAATTCCCTCCTGGAATTGCTCCATCTATTGAAGCTCCCTATTTCATGCTTCCGTTTCTGACACAATTTCTCCCTCCCTGGAGTAAGTATGACAAAGTAGAGTAATTTCTGGGAATGAAGAGCCTACAGCTGTCAGAAAATGCAATACTGTTGGGTATAAGCAGAAGGCAAACCCTCTTCTCCAACTTACTTCTCTTCATCGTCTGCGAAATTGCCAATAGAATTATAAGAATGTATTCCAAATATACTCCAACAAGAATATTTAGTGATTAAAACCCAGGACTAATTGGATTATTTAATCATCAGTATAGAACATCCAGTTCCAATTCACAGAGCTGAGTAACTATCTTTAGAGAAAATAAATGAAAGGAAAGAAACATCAGTTGCCTCTCTCGAGTTCTGTAATATTACATTACTGAAAGAAGAGCACATTTGGGATTCAGTGTTGTACCATTTTTTGTTTCATTACAGGAGGGCAAGAATGTCTTTGCAGCATACCATAGTGCTTTCAGGGAAACCATACATAATTCCTTACCTTTTTCCTCTGGATAAAATTTGTTGTTATTTCTGTAACAGAGATGCCTAAAGGCCCCAGTGCAGATGATGTTGTCATCGTAAAAAGTTTTGGCTTGAATAAGGAGTGAGAGACTTTCCCTGGCCTGGACAGTTGAATGTCCATGGATAAAGCAGGCAGATACAGGGAAAAAGGGACAATTTAGACCTCATTTTATCTGTTGGTTAGCTGTAGTGTGGAGTTTCCTACCACAGGTAATATACGTTAAGGTGGAACATGGGTTTCCTTAACACAGATCTGATAATCTGTGGGGAAACTACCCCCTGGAACCTTGAACTGGATTCAGACCATTCTTGTTTTTCTGATTTCAAGCCCTCGATGTCAAGATGTCAAAGTTCTGACATAATAGTGACTTTTAGGCCCTAAATGTGACCACATCGTCTCCTTGCACACTTGAGGGCTGTATGGCTATACCTGAATTAGTCTGGGATGTCAGATGATATGATCATAGCAGCATCAGAGTGTTCCTGGGTACTGAGTCACGGAAATGCAGCTATAGTGCCAGGGATGAGGACCTCCGTGAGTGGGACAAAAGGGTTTGACATGGGAAATCTTTGATGACAGATATAATCAGATGTGGGAGAGGGAGCCTAGAGACTGACGATTGCAGAGAGGCAATAATGGTGAGCATCTCACCGTGCTGGCTACTGGGCATGGCCTGCCACTCAGTGGCAGGGATCTGCTTCTCTCCTGCCAATACCAAGCTCATGGTACTGGTGCTGAGTGGGATGCATGCTGCCACAGCTCTCTCCTTTAATAAATAAACACATCTATGCAATGCCACAACGAATTAGGAACTACTTATTCCCGTTCATTGAGCCAGATGGAATCAATAATCAGCGGGGAGCTAGCACTCATTAAAGCAGCTCTCAAGGCCTCAGCGATAGGAGTGAGAAGTGACCCACTAGCCAGGTTTCCCTGTAGAGAGGAAACGGTGCTAAAACATTTCTCAGCTCAAGTGAAAATAACGGATAATACTCACTTGACATTGCATCCTTTTACCATTTAAAACAGCTGTGGTTTCTCTTAAATAATACATGAAATGCCGCTCAGCGCCTCTCACCTGATAATAGTGCTGTGCAGCCTTGTGGAAAGGAACTGAAATAAAAGCAGGGCAGCAGTCCTTAGCTACTTTGTCTTTCATGCTTCTTTTTGCCTGTCTGAATTATATCCGTCCATGTAAATAGGCGTGCTATTGATTGAAACTTCTGTGTTCCATTGGGCCAATTGCATGTTAGAAATTCAAAGCTTTGCAAAGCAGGTCTCTTTTCCTTTCTCTTGGTTGGAAATTGTGTAAGATTGTGTAATTGTATAATATTTATTAGAAATGGCCAATTTCCAAGTCTGCATTCTTATGCATATATCATAAATTAGCAGGGCCAATCAGAAAAGACAAACGTGGTACCAGATGTGAAATATGACAGTGCTGTGAAATGACAAAGGATAGAACTTTTCACTTTATTATTATTGCATGCTTTCTTACTGGAGAAAAAAAAGAATCTACTTCCCATGTGCTGTTTGGACCAATAACTGGGTCCAAATGAATAAATCTCATCCCAAGTATTTATTAGTCCATGACCTTGTAAGCATGAACTTGCCAACCTCACTCTTAGCACAGCTCCACTCAAAGTGATAAAGTTGTGTGTGTACTGCAGGACTGGAGCCTCAAAAGATGAAACAAGTAAAGGGCTTCAAAGCCTACAGTGATCTGTGTTCCTGATTGTATTCTATAGCTGGGAAACAAAGGTAAAGATCACTTCAGGCCATCATTGATAGGGGTTTACAAAGTCACTTCCTTTAGGTATGCAAGTGAAGCCTGCTTGACAGCTAAGTTCTGAGCAGTTATCAAATAATTTCTGATCTCAGGTCTGCAGACCCAGTTCCCCAAGGTTATTGAACTCAGGAACAGGGCATGAGCATGTGGGCTGCATGTAATCAAGTCATGGGATTTTAATAAAGCGCTGCTCAACACTAGGAGTGAGTAGCAGCCCACATGTGTGCCCCTGAGCTGTTAAGTGTAATTCATTAGCTACCATCACTTTCATAAGCCATTGCTTCTTCTGTGTGTGATCACAGGTGTATACTGTAAAGGATGTATTTGTTGTGCAGATGCTTAGTACACTTAAGAGACAAACTGAGTTGTGATCTTAGATTTCCTATCCAGTCCATTAAATGCAAAGCTGTCACTCTCTACTGTTGATTATAAGGGCTTGGATAGTTTTTACTGCCTGATAACTGCTTAGCATCCTATTGACAAGAGTATCATTCTCACTCTGCTGTCCAGAAATGTAATACCCAAATTTATCATCAGCCTTGGTAGCGGGGTGGGCACTCTGGGGAATTTTTAGAAGTCTGAAGATCCAAAATGGGCTCTGCAAATGGAATTCTACTTTGATTATCACATTAATTTTAAAATGATGATAAAATTAATTATGTTTTGTATTACTATCTCATTAAGATTTAGTAATAAAAGGAGATGATAAGAAGGTTACTCAGCAGAAATGTGAGTACTTTTGTGGAAAGGTAATAATCCATCTGTCCTTGAAGTGTTGTTCTCAATAAAAAAAAGAATCCAAATATGGTAACTGGGGCTATCAAGTGTCACCTGTTCTCTATAGCGCCTGAGATACTTTTTTCTGCAGTATAGCTGTAGAAGTGAAATTTAAGCAGAATCCAGCAAACAGTACATTCTGTTGTAAGCATGTAAATGGCTCCATTACAGCTTTACAGATGTTAAAAATTAACCATGGCAGGCGGTGAAAACAGATGGATGAAGCACTTGAAAGAGTTAAGAAACCTGAGCTGTAGTCTCAGCAGTTTGCCACTGACTGACTCATTTAATCTTCATGTAAGGCCTGATGAAGTAGCTCTCAACTTCAGGAGCTATTTCCTGAAGCTTCTGCATACTTCACTCTTGTTTGAAATGGTCAGAAACAAACTTCAGAGTCTGGGAAAATCCAGAACACTCAGGTGTCTGTCTTATCTTTCCTCCCATTGTGGCTTCTGAAAAGTATGGACCTAACTCAAGGTCCAGCTTAGCTCATCCCAAAAGTAAGAAGAATTTAGTGGGGAAGGCACCAGGGGTTCACTAAATGGTCACAGTGAAGGCAGTGCCCACTGGAGGACAAGGTAACCTGAAACATTCAATTTTGAGATAAGTCTGGTGAATCATTTTGCTAGAATCCATCCAAGGGAAGCAGGCTATATATTTGCGGTCACCAAATCATAAGGGACCATCTGTACCAGCTTAATGTTCTTAAGTCCATAAGGCTTGATGATATTCATTCCAGAGTCAAGGAATTAATGGATGTTATATCTGGACCCATCTCAACAAATTACCAAAGGTCTTGGTAGTCAGGAAACATCCCTGCTGACTGGAAGCTAGCCAGCGTTATAAACAACTACAAAAGGGGCACAAGAGAAGACCTAGGAAACCACAGACCTGTTAGTCTAACCTCAGTCTTCAGAAAAAGTACAAAGATTGTTCTGGGGGTATTGAAAGACATTTGAAGAGCAGAGCTATTATGAGGCATAGTCAACATGGGTTCATTAAGAGAAAGTCCCGCCTTAGTAATTTTATTTCCTTCCTATAAGGTCACCTGCTTTGCAGATGAAGGGAAGCAGACATAATCTTTCTGGATGTTAGTAAGGCCTTTGCTACTGTCCTTCATGGCATCCTTCTGGACAGACTGTGCATAGCAGAAATGCTGAGCCATGGCCTGAAACAGTGATTGAGCACCTGGTGGGAAGGCAGGGCCAACCCAGGGGAACTCAGGTGCTCACAGTGTAGCTGAGTGACTGGAAGGGGTGGAGCCAGGATCCACCCCTTTCCAGACCTTATTTAGGGGTTGGCACTAGAGGCAAGGGGATCATGCTGGAGATCCATGCCTACCAGAGGCCTTCTGAAGGTAAGCAGTTTTCTTTCCTTTGTTTTTGTGTCCACAGCTGCTGCATTTTGGCTTGTTCTCATTAGCTGCAGCCTAGGATTCATGCCACTCTACTATTATTGCTGTACTTTCCAACACATTATAGCATTACAGAATCACATTGAATTACACTGTCCAGTGGTGAGACAAACAGATTTGTGCTATGCTAGGGAGTAAACTAGATCAATAGAGGAGTTGAGATATTTACAGTGAATGTATCTGTATCTATCTGACAGATGATCAATAGTGATATTCCCCAGGGTGCAAGTCTAGTACCAGTTTTGCTCCCTGTTTTTGTCAGTGGTCTGGGTGCAGGAGTTGAGTGCATCCTCAGCAAGCTTACTGATGATGCTAAACTGGGAGGTGCTGTTGAATCCCTTGAGAAGCAAGAGGTTTTGCAGAGGGATCTAGATAGATTGGGCATTTATCAATAGTGTGAAGTTCAATTAAAGAAACTGCTGAGTTCTACTCCTGGGACAGAGCAATGTCAGACACAAGCACAGATGGGAAAGGAGTGGCTGGAGAGCAGCTCAGCAGGAAGGCTCTCAGGAGTGCTGGTGACAGCAGGCTCAGCATGAGCCAGCAGTGTGCCCTGGCAGCCAACTGGGCAAACCGCCTTTGGAGGTGCAATAAACACAGCATGGCCAGCTGGCCAAAAGAGCTGATTATCCCACTGTATCTCTAGCAATGGTGTGGCCTCACCCTGACTGCTGTGTGCAGTTCTGGCCTTCACAATACAAAAAAAGATGGTAAGGGCCTTGAAAGTATCCAGAGGAGAGTGACAAAGCTGGTAACAGGGCTGGAAGACATGTGTTGTGAGAGGCTGAGGACACTTGGATTCTCTAGTCTGGAGAAGAGGAGGCCAAGATGTGATTTCACTGCTCTCTGCAACTTCATGTGGAATGGGAAGGGAGTTACCTGGCTCTGCTCCTAGGAGCTGGATGAGAACAGCACAAGCTGTGCCATGGGAGGGTTAGAGTGGACATGTTTTTGCTGCGAGTGTGATCAGACATTGGAACAGGCTTCTTAGAGAGTTGGTTGATGCCTCATGTGTATCACTGTTCAAGAGGCACTTGGATGATGCTTTCATTAGTTTAACTCTTGTTTAGCCCTGATGAGGTCAGACAGTTGGATTAGATGATGTCTGAAGGTTTCTTCCAACTGGACTATGCTATGCTTATGCTATGCTATTCTGAAGTTTAGCTGAAAGGTTCACAGTTCCTTCAGCACTGTGGTACATACTACTGGAGGTTATGTGATAGCTTTGAAAGGAAAAGTTCTTAATTAAATGAAAAGTGAAAATTAATAACTCAGAACAATGTCCCTAGCGCTATTTAATTTCACGTGCAAATTCAGTTTATCTAATGTTGTCCTAGGTTTGTATTACAACACTTAATCTAAATCTGTATGTCTTTGTATGGATCATGAACTTACTGGGGATACACAAACAATACTAGCAGCTGTAGAACCAATTAGCTGGATGGCCACACTCAAAGCATTGCAGTCAATGGCTTGATGTCTAGGTGGAGAAAAGTAATAAGAAGTACAAGAAGTAACAGACACCCCCCCACCCCCTCAGGGGTCTGTGTTGGGACTGGCACTACTGAACATCTCTTACTGACACAGACAGTTGTGCTGAGGGCACTCAGCCAGTTTGCAGTGATAGTGATAGGACAACCTGTGATAGTTTTGAACTGAAGAACTGGTTATTTGGGTTAGATGTTAGGAGGAAATTCCTTACTCGGAGGTCAGTGAGGCCCTGGTGCTGTTGTCCAGAGCAGCTGTGGTTACCCCATCCCTGGAGGTGCTCAACGCCAGGTTGGATGGGGCCCTGGGCACCCAGGCTATGGCAGGGGATTGGGCCTGAGTGGGCTTTATGGTCTCTTTTGGTCCAAAATGTTATGTGACTCTGAGTGGAGCTCCTAAGCAGTGAGGAGAGTATGTTAGCTATGAGAAATTTCAGTATGCATTCTACTGAGATCCACTAGAAGAGCAGAGCTTCACTATGTACCAGCATCCTTATTGCATCTGTCCCAGCAGATGCAGAGTGAATGAGAGAAACAATGATGTGCAGGCCCATGTGACTCTGTTCTCTCTAAAGTATGAGGCAGGTGCACATGAAAAGGAGTGACCACTCGTGGCTTTGTTTGGGTTTTTTTGTTTTTTGTTTTGTTTTTAATACATGGAATCGATTCTGAGTCTTTCTTACCAACTGCCTTATTTTCCAGTGTTTGGGAAGCCACCATTCCCTGGTGAGAAGCAGGAGGAACAGAGTTATATTCTTGCTTTCATTTGCAAGAACTTTCTGTTGCCTCCATTTTTCATTACTGTCTGCGTGTTGCAATGCCTCATATAAAGAAATATATAGTGTAGCAACAATTTTGTATTACGTGTCAGTAAATAGGCTAAAAATTGTTTTGAATTGAACATTTATTTTATAAATGTAATTTCAAATGACTGTGTATTGCAAACTGCCACGCAGCACATTCAGCAAATGCTGCCTCGCTATCAGAAGACATTATTCTGCTTCCAAATTTGATTTGCGTGAGAAGAGAGTCCCTTATAAATTACAATTTAGTTTTAAGTGTTGACTCATTTTGCTATTGAATTCTTTTATTCTGAGCCTGCACCACTAAACTATCAACTTTTAGAAGTTATACATCCATTATGTCTCACTGCACAGCCTTCAGAAAATAGGGTTTCTATTTCCTCCACTAGAGTTTGCTTGTTTAATTCTGGTGTTCTGGTTTTCTGTGAAAACGTTAACAGTACAATCTCAGTCTCCCTTCTTCCCATTTTATGTTGTTATGCTGTTTTAAGAACAGTTATGTCTAGCTTTCTCATTTCTATGACTTTCTGTCAAATACTTCTAATGACTTTTTATCAAATAAATACTCCATCCTGCCATTTTAAACTAACTAAAACTGCTTACCTTCTTAAATTGATTTACTCTACTTATATCCTTTATACTCTGTACTGCACAGTACTGAATTGAAGTGTTAAAAACTCACATGCTTATCTTTATTTTGTGTTATATTACATTGCCTTATATGTCTCCAATTTGGTGGTAGAGTAGAGCTTGTAATGTTGCCATGTCAGCTTTGGCTTATTGTTGTCATCAGCCAATTAATAAGAGTGATGTAATTCCTCTCAGCCTACAACAGAAGGAATATGCTGTTTGCAATGGTTACTATTAGTATGGCAATTAGGAAGTAAAGAAGGTAGGTGAAGAGTTTATTGATATGTGGTTCTGAGGCATCATCATGTTACAAATTCCAAGACAGATCAAGTTGCAAATTATGCAATTGGAAAAAATAGTATTTTTTTAAGGTTAGGGGGACTAAGAAGTTTATCATAAATGACAGAATTTTAAATGGATGTGATATGGGCTGGTAGGATGCCTCACTTGGTTATTAGTTACATATATATAATAAATTATATTTCATATATGTACTATAAAGCATAAGTGGTAGTCAGCGGGGCTGAAATTCCAGAACAATTGTGAGGGCAGATCAGTTAAACAGTGCAATTACAATGGTTAGTTCCTCTTTTAGGTTTGTTGTTGAGGGCAGTTCCATGTTTGTCAAGTGGCTAGTAGTCAACATGTGGCTGTGAGTGGCTGAAGGGGTTGTAGGCCTCATGTAAGGATAAAGGATATGGCTGTGTGTTCATTTATAATTTGTTCTGGCTAGGCAAAATGGTAGGGAGGGGATAGATTCATGTGAGATACTTGTTTAATCCTGAGCATGGCATCACTAGTCTCAGCACAAAATGCTTGAGAAATTCAACAAACCATCTATCCCCCACCTAACACATGTTCTTTCCCTCCTGGGCTTAATTCTGGTTGCTACAGGAATGTCAGCCTGATCTGGCCTTCACCCTTGAGTCCTTGCAGCAACAGAAGAGACAACCCTAGTTTCTGCCCTGCTGCAATAGTGGTAGCCAGAATCTTCTTGCTTACTCATACTCAACCCCTTCCAATCACTAACAAAACAGCCCTGACCATATGGCTGTGTTTAGGTGCATTCTCAGCCATCTGCTGCATGCGCTCACTCAAAACAACATCAAAAAAATCATTGCTCTCTCCACCTCCTGCCATCTAGGTTTAATAATAGTCACCACTGGACTTGATCTCTCTCAACTAGCTTTTCTTCACATCTCAACCCACATCTTTTTCAAAGCTGTGCAGTTTCTATGCTGAGGGTTAATCAATCACAGCCAAACTAGCAAACGACATTCTCAAAATAGGCTCCCTGCAAAGTATCCCCCAGCAGCTACCTCTTGCCTAACCATTGGTAACCTAGTCCTCGTAGGAACACCTTTCCTAGCAGGATTTAATTCAGAAGACCTAATCATTGATGACCTAAACACCTCCTGCCTTAACATCTGAGCATTCCTACTCACATTACTTTCACAGCAACTTACAGCCTAAGAATAACCCTTTTAGTCCAAGCAAGGCTGTACCCTGCAATTACTCCATTTAATGAAAATGACCCATCAGCCATCTGTCTCATTATCCAAATTACCCTTGGCAGTGTCATAGCAGGTGTACTTCTAATATCCTTCATCCTACCAGCAAAAACACCTCTGATAAATGTGTTTATTATTACAAAAAAAAAAAACAACAACAACAAAAAAAAAAACCCACTGTGATTACAATCACAATTCTCAGAATTATTCTAGCCTTAGAACTTCAAATATAACACACCTTTACTTTCTCCTAAAACAAAGTAAGTACCCTTAGAAACTTCTCCTCCTTAGACTACTTTTACCTCCTAGTATGCTGATCAAGCTCTGCAAGCCTACTAAATACAGGGCGAAAGAATTGCCTCTCACCTAATCGATATATCCTGACACAAGAAAATAGGCCCTGAAGGCCTTGTTAATTTCCACCTGACAGCAAGCGAAATCGCAACTACATTCCACAGGCTTAATCAAAACCTACTAAGGATCCTTCACCCTATCAATCATAATTATTATTCTATCAGCCCATAGATAATAAAATAATGGCCCCTAACATCTGAAAATCACACCCTCTCCTAAAAATCGTCAGCAACTCCCTAATTCACCTCTCCACCTCATCCCTTCCATCCCTGCTTCTCCTTAAAAGACATCCTCAGGTTCACCTCCAGCCAGCTAAGCTTAAGAACGGTCACCATTGGACTTGATCTCTCACAACTAGCTTTCCTTCACATCTCAACCCATGCCTTTATCCCCTTCCTAACATTAGTCTTATTCTCTGCTAACCTCTTAAGGGACCCAGAAAACTTTGGATCAGCAACCTCACTAGTCACACCCCCTCACATCAAACCAGAGGTGTGATTCCTATTTGTATATGCCATCCTGAGCTCAATTCCAGGCAAACTTGGAGGAGTCCTGGCATTAGCCACCTCCATATTAATCCTTTTCCTTGTTCCCTTCCTATGTAAAACCAAACAATGAACATTAACATTCTGCCTTCCTCCTGTGGTTAAGATTGTGTGTCTGCTGGGCTGTACTACTTGTAAAACGTTATATGGCCTTCTTCAGCAACAGCAGTAGTCAAGGAAGAGTGTGGGAACAGCAGAAGTAAAGCCAAGAGGGTATTTTTAGACTTCTTTAAGATAATTTCCTTTGCTTTGAGGATTTTATTTTTTCTGCAGCTCTATGAGTGAGATATTTAGATTGGAAATCAGTCAGTGTTTGCAATTGTATGCTTTAATTCAGACATGTTGGAAGCACCTTGCCTTCTCCTTCTCTGGTGATACTTAAGACCTGTCTGGACACCAACCTGTGTGACCTGTTATAGGGCAGCTGCTTCGGCAGGGGGTTGGACTCATTGATCTCTTGAGGTCCCTTCCAACCCCTGCAATTCTGTGACTTTATTTCACTTTCTTTCTACTACAAACCAAGTCCACCAAACTTTTGCTGTGAGGTTTATATACAACTTTTCTGGCAGGAATTCAAAACATGTTTGAAGAAATACCTTTGCTGCCTGGTCACATACCATGCAGCTTGGATTTAGCACATCCCATCCCAAAATGGTTTGAAGGTCAGAGATTTCTACCTGGCACCCAGGTACACTTCTGACAGCTATTGCTTTCAGCATGGGTTTAGCATCATCTAACTTGTCAAACTTAGCATATAAATGGCTCTTGGAACCTGCAAGCAGCCCATTATGGAGAATGTATCTTATTAACAAAGGCGATATCAGAAACTCGCAAAAGTAACTAATGGCATCGAATGCAAAGTACATCAGTATGCTCAGAGACTGGTGAGCGGTGTTTTCCAATTAAGGCAACTGTTTGACCTTCTGAACTATAAATAAACTGCCAGAGTCCCTCATCTCAGAGACTGGCTTTTACTGCAACATGATGCCACAGAACTCAGATGTACTTACAAGGCTAATTCTGGAGCAATCTAATGGTCAGGCTGAAATTCTAAACACTACTGCCTAGAGAAAAGCATCCTCAAATTTCTGCAGTATTGGCAGAGTTGCACCCTTTGGAACAGACAGTACCAACACAGAGTAGGTATCACATCCTTCAGCCAAGCTGCATTCACCCAAGGCAAACCACTTTGCTTATGCAAACACTGAGAAGATGAGGATTTTTAATGGCAATAATGTGAAAAAGTAATAATTCATAAGGGTTGCTGAACTATTTTTCCCTGTTAAAACCCTTAAATGATTTACTGTTTTTAGATATCTGATGCATATTTAGATTCTCAGTGGGATGTCTCATTTGCAAAAGACTGAAGTCAGTGGAAGTCAGACTTTTCTTCCCTGTTTTAGAAGCGCTGTGCTATTTCTCTGGGACAGGCCAGTTGCTTTGGGTGGCATACGTGCCTTGGACCATACCCTGGATATAAGCACAATTATTCAAATTATGGCTACTATCTGTGCAGGCTGTACGCTATCCAGTAATTGTATAATAATGGGTCCGTATTTTATCTGTGATCCCTGGTTGGATAGCAATCCTCTTTGCTTCCATATTATTCCATCGGCATTTGCTTCTCCAAAGGCTAATTTTGAATCATTCCACATGTTGACTTTTTTTTTCTTATAATAGTTCCAGTGCTCTCAACAATCTCAGTCTCCATGCCAGGACTCCCAGGGCACTCTGCAGCCTTTCATGCATAGTTTCTGACCAGTCTGGAGTTCAGCTACAGTTGTACAATCACACATTTGGTCCACCTTGATCATCCTGAGGTTCCTCCAGCTCATAACAATAGCATTACCATGTTGTCTACTTCCACAGGTATTTCAGATCCATGAGGTGATCCCTGTAACACAAAGACCTGGGCCTCTACGGCTTCATCCTCAGAGAAATGTACTTGAATTTTTTGTTTACAGGTGTAATTTGTTCTTATAACTTCCTTAGTATATCTCTACCTAGAAGCGGACAGAACATTCAGGCATATACAAGAACTGATGAGTCAATAATGTTTTAGTGCCTGCCTATTCTCAGAATTGCTATTCATACTAAAATCTCATGCTGCATATACACTGTGTTAATATGAGGTTCTTGCTAAGGTTCTTTGGTGGCTGTGTGGTTCCACTGGAAGGTGCTATGCTGCCAAAAGGTCATATGCAAAGTAGGTCAGGTCCCCTGTGTGCTGAAAATTGTTTACAAAAAAAATCAGCTGCTCACTAAGCTTCTAATTATCACAACAAGTTTGTTATGGTGCCTATTTTATCAGCTCTATCAGGGTACACAGCTTGTGGAATGCTGAGACTCTGCTTTTTGGTTCCAGGTGTCCTGTTTATCAAGGAAAAACAACCTTCCCTAGGCAGAATGTCAATGTGTTGAAGATTCTAAATTAATTGTTGAAGACTCTGAATTGTCATGTATCAATACCACAGGATTTACTATTATAAGTAAGTACTTCAGCAGTGGCTATTACATATGCACCTAAAACAGTGGGCTCCACAAACTTCGGACTTCCAGGCAAAATCTCAGAAGTCAGTGGTTCTTACCAATACATCATAAGTGGCTAAGCAGTCTTAGCTGAACAGAGACGAAAGGCAGGTGAACACCAGCTTTGATTTAGAAATCAAAAGAAAGTGAGATTGTAGTCTGAGTCTGGGAACATGCCAAAAAATTTAAGCACTAGAAGAAGAATCAGCTTTTTTTGGGGAGGGCGAGGGAGGGGAGGTCAGTGTTGTTACTTGTTTCACAAGGGATCCCAACTTAGTAAAGTTTCTTCAGTGATGGAATTACAAAACTCCCCCTTCTGTGAAAGAGAGACACACAGTGTATGAAGTGGAACACTGTGTGCTATTCATTACAACATTGTGACTTTCCACCAGTACTTCAAAGCAAGACATGAGAAGAGGCATGTAAAGAGCAAAAATTAATGAAGCACAGCACACTGCAGGTAATTTACAAGCACTTCACTTGCTTCTTTAGTTTGCCTACAGCTTTGCCTTGCACCTTGTGCTTTGACCCAAGCATCCTTATCTTTTGCTATGATCTTGTCTTTTGCTGTGATAAGGATATTATTATCAAGGTTTCAAAACCTGTTACATCAGAAATAACAGAACAAAGCACTGGAAGAGAAATGAAGCAATACCTCACTTTGGCTAAGGAACAGCCTTGTCCTGTGTTTTTTTCCTTCTTCTGCTTTTTTGCATTCATGGAAGCTGCAGGAAAGAAGGATCTGAAACTTGGGGGAGGTGGTAGAAGTGAGTTAAACAGAGAAGAGCATAGGTTGAATTTCAAGCTATGTCCTGACCTGCCTGGTTATGTCCTTTGATATAGTCTAGTGAACTGATTAAAGAAATGGGATATGCTGAAAATTGGTCTGCCTCTGGAAAAAAAATTAAAGTGTTCTAGCTGTTCGTTCAAACAGAGAAGTGCTGTTGTAATCTGACCGTTACATACAAATTCAGTAGCTGAAAAAATGTTTTACCTCAAGGTCTTATTCTTTGCAGGATAGGAGGCGCAGAGCAGCAAGCATTAACAGAAATATTCTCTCTTCCTTCTCTGCCTTTCAAGCAGGAAGATTAACTGAACGTTTGCTGAAGGATGTGCATTAATTAATTGGAGAACAATCAAACATCTTTTGTCGTACCTTCTTTCAGACTAATAATGTATGACTAAGAAGAAAAGCAAAACTATAAATCAGGAAACCATTTACCTGATGCTCAAGTGCAATGGCTATGCATGTGGTTTGTTACAATACTCCCACTAGGTACAGCTCATCTAATTCTGCCTTTGAAATGCTCCAACAAGAAAGAATGGATTGTAGGCTGCTGTTCTTTCTCTGACCCTCTTTCATTGTATCCAGAGAGAATGAAAAATGAAATCTCCTATGAAATGGTATTTTTGACCTGGAGAAATCAAATAAAAATCAGATCCTTTATGCCACAGATGTGTCCATATTTGCCATAGCAGGTAATGATCATTAACTCAATTAGTGACTGTGCGGTAGTTTTATTTGCAGTTGCTCATAGTTTTAACATATTCCTTTGTTCCAAGCCATGTAGACAGCCAGTCTTTGAAAATGAGAACTGATGGTGCTTTAACAATGTCTTCTGTGATAAAAGGAAGGTCCTTCACAGTGGGAAGAAAAAGCATTAGCAGAGCTTAAGAATTTATTTTGTAGGAGCCATCTTTGCTCTTTCAATAGTATTATGGATCTAAATGGTTGGAGTAATTTACCTTTTTGGCACTGGTGATATCCAAAGGTGACAAATGGAAACAGCATCCAGTCAGACTCTTTTTACAACTATAATCAATAGCCCATGAAGTGCCTCCTAAACAGGAGGTACATTACATTGTAGCTTGCAATCTTTTTCAAGAAGGAAAATGGATTACACCAGTCAGTTTGATGGTTATTTGCCAGAGTCGCTCTTCTAGTTGTTAACTCCAAGAGTTAACAACTAAAACCATTTGCATTGAGGAAGATGAATCTGTCAGCCCATTAGCAGTGCCCATATGATTTATTCTGATTTCTCACAGCTCATGAGATTCCTTTTCACAAATATTAAGGATTAGTCCGGGCACTTGCTGAGTTGCCAATGCCAAATCTATTAACTTTTGGTACTTTAACTAACAGTCCAGGAATTACAGGTGTTTTTTTTTGTTTTTTGTTGTTGTTTTTTTGTTTTTTCTATCTAGACCATGGCTGTAAGAAGGAAATTCCTAGCCCTAGTTCTCTTTTTCATGCTACTCCCCTGAACTGAAGAGAAAACCATATTATATTGAAACAAGTGGCATTTCTAAACCTATTTACACTTCCAAGATTGAAACCCAGATGCCAGAGGGCATTGGAGAGAGGGAAATCTGTATCACTGATTCAAGTAACTGCAGTCATGGGTAGAATGTGACTAAAGCATGAGGACAGAAATATTCTCTTTATCCTAGCCTGTCTGTAGACTGGTGTATTTTATCTCTTTCATAAAAATTTAGTGGAAAAACAAATTGTTTTTATCATCTCAGCATGCAGAATTAATTAACCCACTGCTTAGCCACTACTTGAAGGGTCTAAAATCCAGCATAAGATGAAGAAACCAGATTATAAAATGACATGGTCAAACAGAATGAGAGCTGGTAGATGCTCCTGAAAATGGACAAGATCTAGGTATCCAGACTTTCAACTATAAAGCGGAAGATTGGAAGTTCATGTGATGAAGGAGGAGGATGAAACAGAGCAGTTAACAAATCACAGCAAAAAAAAGCCCCACAAAAGTGAAATGGGCTTGGCCTCAGTTTCAGGATACCTCAGGAGACCATGCATGTTTTCCCACTAGGACTTTGGGCAAAGTCAAGACATCTGCTGCTTTCTCCCAACTTCATTTTTAGTAAGAAAGGGAATAGGCATTCAGCTCTGCTGAAACTAAGCTTGCAAAGAAAGAGGGGTCTGTCAAAAGGTTTCAAGAAAACACAGATGGGGATGAATAATATTTCACATCGTCCTTCATCTTGGTGGTTTCAACCAGCTACCACTGGTTCTTCCATCTTCTCTGTCTTACGTTTCATGTAAGTCCAGCAGTGACCTCCATGGGGATCTCCCTATGACTACTGGAATGAAACCAGTAAATCCAGTCTTCTAAATCTCCTAAACCTGAGGAACCACAACACATCTGTAGATCTAAGCTGCATAGTTTTTGAAAACACAATCCAGTGGCAGTGTGACTCAGGCATGTCAGATACAGTTGCTGAAGCACTAAGGTCGACCTGGCAAAAAAAATCCAGGCTTCAGTTTATGCCTGAGGCTGGTAATAAAAGAAAGATGGTAATTCAAGAACAGATTCCTTTGGTGCTTGCAATGGGAAGAAATACATTCCTTCATAAGATGTCATTACAGAAACAATGCTATAACCATTGCCTTTTACTTTGCTTACATCTCAGCCTCTGAACTTGTGGAAAGTTTTCCTACTTTATAATAGAGTTTTGACTGGAAGGTTTCTGACTGTTTCTAAATTTCAAATTTCACAGCTGAAGCTGTAGATTGTACTCCTCAATGTCCTCTGCTAGACACCTTAGTAATCACTTTGAAGAGGAAGAAACCAGCTAGGCTGCATGGCTTTGCTTTTCAAGATCTCAAAGGAGGTCCTTCCCAGCTTTGAAGTCATTCTTTTGCAGAAGTCATTAGCAGAGAAGATGTACAACAAAAACACTGGGTATAAGATGTTACACCATTAACAACCAATCCTCACAAAATGGGTTGGGTCAAGTAGAGAGGGGGCAAGAAACAAAGTATGAAGTATCACAGCTGGTGCCCACACTCAAGGTTTCTTCACATGATCATTATTGAAACATTCCTCTACCATCAAAATGAGCTGGCTCACTGGCATGGATGGACTGGTGGAATCCTGAAAAGCAGGCAAGTCGAATATATATTTGAGAGAAACATTAAGAACTTGCAGGTGTTGTTCAGAAATTGTGGCAGGCTGCTCTCTGTTGGGCACAAGAAATAATCTCATCCCACAAACTACAGAAGAACACTGAGTTTTCTAGGAGCATAGGCACAAATGTAAGCCAGTACACATCTATAGAGATTCCATAACTACCAGGCTATGTGGGAATTAGGATACATAGATTTTTAAGAACTAAAAGTATCCTTTCATGTCCATCTTTCTATGTACACAAGTCATAGCATTTCATATTAAGGGTTTGGAATCAAGCTGTTGATTTATTATTTGTTCATATTTCTTCTACCATGGAGAAGACTGGAATCAGTTGCATTTGTATGTCTCTTCCTCAATCCGTAGACTGACAGCTTTTGTTCTTGAAAGTGAGAAGAATTAATATTTTCAAAGCCAACAAATTTAACTCAAGAAAAAGCACTCTATCTCATACAAAAGAAACATTTAAGAAGAAAGGTAGCCAACTGCAAACCTACTTCCAGCTACGCAGATGTCTATTTTCAGCTTCAGCTGTGGTCTCTGAGAGTTGTGGGGGATATTTCCCTGTTTTTCCTTTCATTAAAAGACAATTTAGATTTGAAGTTTCTCACATATCAATAATTCAAATGAGAGTATTACTATGTTTCATTTAGTATTGATCTATGAACTTTACAATTATTGAGTTTTTGAAATTTAGTGTTGCCCAGCAGATCAATTAATTATTTAAAGAAATGTTTCTTTTTTACAGATGCAGTTGTTGCCTTTTTTTCCCCTTTCCATTATTAGAATCTTTCCTGACAAGTGACACTTGTTAACATGTCTTGTTTCACTTTTACACCATGCTAAGCCTTCAGACAGATAGCTTCATCAGGACCATTATCTTCATGGTTAACAAAATGAATTATCCTGTTGGCTAATTATAAGTGTTTTTGCATGGACTTACAGAAGCTGCACCCTTTGCAATCTACATCCTACCCCATGATTCACATTTCATTATGAAGCTCAAGACAGTGTAGAACTGGGGGTCCATTCAGGAGATCATTATACAAACATTTAAGCTACTTTAAAACTGAACCTTAATCCTAAATAAAAATGGCAAAGATACAGCATAGGATTCAGAAATTCCTTGCTTAGAGATGGAACACTTCAATAAAACACTGATTTTGCAGCAGATACAGCAGGGACTGTGCCAAGGTGATTCAAAGTCAAAAAATTAGAGCTGCTAAAACCTCACTGGAAATACTGAACTTCCCCTGAAACTGTACTAGTTTGTACACAATGTACCAGGGAGACTAACAAGATGTTCTTATTCCTAGGGTTGCCAAGGAACGTGCCTATTACAGTGTTGTTGTGGGGTTTTTTTTTGCTAGGTGGTAACTCATTCTCTCCCTTACAGCTGACCCAACTGAAAGCACATCATGGAAATACATCCACTATCTCAAGAGAAGCAAAGGTCGCCTAGGATAAAATTCCATGCTGAGATCCCATTTGATGCAGTTGTGTCTGTAAGTCCTATTCCAAGGGGTCAAAACTTGGAAAAAAAAACACACAGGAGTCATGATCACTGAAATCACATGACTGTCTTCAGCAAACACTTATTATTTCACAAAGTCCTTATATGTGAATTTTCTACTCAGCCTGCTTCCATGTGTATTTGCCAGCTTTGATTACCGGAAGTCTTGTAAGCACAATTTGAATACTTGTAATATTTAAATACTTGTAAATATAGTTCTCTAAAAGCTGAGTTTTCACACAAAAGGATACCAAAAATGGAAAGGAAAAGAGTTTTTGCCTTCAGATGTTTATCTGTATATTTTTCTTTTTAGAAGAAATATGAAAATTAAGACCATCTTCTAAATATTGTGAACTGGCACTATAGGTAGAGTTAATGGGAACAAAAGAATACAAGTGTTCAGTAAACTAGAAGACAAGGAGGTGCTAACAGCCATGAATCAATGAAAGCCACTCTGATTAATGTTGGGATATTACACAGAGACACCCTTCCCAGGCATAGTTGTTCTCTCAAAAATTCCCCCTCTAAATCGACTTTGGGATTTATTGCTCTGTACCAAAGCAACCATGTAGGTATTAAACTCAAGGGATCTCACATCTGATAGACCAGTATTTAAGTCTTCATCTGTTTTATGTATCAGCTTTTGCTCTCCCTAAGCAATTCAGACAAACGTAGCCACTTAACCTTTCTGTTTTCAATGATTCTTTAACTAGGCAATGAAACAATACAATGGAAAGTAACAAGGGGTGTTCCTGTTCCCATTTCATAGAATCATAGAATGTCTTGGGTTGGAAAGGAACTCAAGAATCATTAAGCTCCACCCCTCACCTCTCTACCAACAGGCAGGGCTGCGAATCTTCACATTTCCCATATGGTATAGTACATCTTAGGTATTACAACTAAAAAAGGCTATATGACCAAAATAAACAGATCTTCAGTGACTTAAGTGAACAGTCAGTTCTTTGATTCAAGCTAAGAGAGAAAAGTCTGCATATATAAAAATAGAAATAGCCTACATTCCATTCCTGTTACGTTACAGAGACCAAGTGAAGAATGAGTGGCTGTGTATCAAGACCCAGATAACACTTTTTGCTTCAAAAGAGAAGACAAATGCTACATAAACCTTTATCTCAAAGCTACCTGCAAAGACACGTCTTCATCCAAGAAACTGGGCTGATGTCAACAGAAGTGTTGTAGCTGAGGAAAGACAGTGGTAACTGTGGTTTCAGGAAATCTGCTGAGTCTTTGCTTGAGGCACTTTGCCCCATACCCTGTAGAATTTGAAAGCATATCTTCCAAATTAGGAATTTTTCCTAATATCCACCCAGAACCTCCCCTGGCGCAACTCGAGACCATTACCTCTCATCTTATCACTGTTATGGTTATGTTAGGAATCAGAACTTATTTGCATGACCTCTGATTTTCTAGCCTTATTCCTAGAAGAGTTGGAAATCATTCTTGCATGGCACTTCAGAATAACAATGAATTCTGAATTTCCTATAAGTCTTCACTCATCACCCAGAGCTGAATGCAGACACTTTAGTCACTGAAGAATTTGTTGAATTCAACCTCCTCAAGACAAGTATTGACATTATATGAAGCCAATTCTAAAAAAAAACCATAAAGTGCATAAAACTAAGTGCTCCATAATTATAACCTCCCTTAATTAAATGCTGAAAACCATTTCTTTCTGGGGTACAGACAACAGGCATAAGTAAGCTAGCTTCACACCATAGGAATGGTCCCAGAACCTAACAGTGCTACTGTATCACACAGGTTCTCGGGGAACCTAGAAGAGTCATAATACTTGATCACATAGGCATGGCCAAGTTGCAGTGGAAAAAGTGACACTGCAGGCTGCAGCAAAGATGTATAAAATCTCTGTTTGCATACAAGGAAGAGAGAAAGATTGCAGCACTGGCACTAGACTGTAAACTGAAAGTTGCTGAGTACTAGACTGTGGTCAGAACATGACTGGTATCACAAGCAGCTTTGAATCAGTCCAAATTATCATAAATCTATTCAGTTTAATTACAGAGGCCACCCAAGACTTTTATGCTGTGCTTATTCAAGAGAACAACTGAATCTAATTCTGTATGGAAAGCAGCCTGTAGGATGGTCATTCCTGAAGACAATGTAAAATCAATATTCAGAAGAGAATTTTTGAAACGAAGGAAGTAGAACAAACAGCTGCTGTTCAGTGACGAAGAATGTAGAGAAATTCTCACAGTAGAAACGAGAAGAAAATATACTTCAGTGCTCACAAAAATTTGTCTTAAAACTAAAAAAGAGCTGCAGTTAAGCCTGAAATAGAACAAAGCATTCCAGAAAATAAACAAACAACTGTAACAACAAAATAAAGCAAAAAAATAGGGGATTGAGAAAGACAAACAGGTAGTCTGACCTAAAAGTTCAGCCCACAAATATCTTTAGAAATCAAGAGAAAAGGAACCGGCAGCAAAGAAAAAGTAGGAAGGGAAAAACACTCTCTAGAAACTCATTATGGCTAAAGATCTGACATTGCCCATTTTGTTTCTGAGGAATATGCAGAAAGGCTATCAAACTAAAACCCAAACCAATTAACTGGTACTTCCACAGATGCTTAGTACTGAGATGAAAACACTTCCAGATCACTTCAGTGTATAGGGATGTTTCCCAGGGCTCAATCAAAGTGTGCAAAAACCTGTGAACGAGTCTTACAATGCAGACACTTATCAGTGGAGATGTACCTGCTAAATGTCATACACACCCTTCTGAGGTTGTGAATAATAAAAAGGCAGACTTATAAAACAAACGTGGACTCGGTGTCAATGGAGGCTTTTCCAAATGGCTACATTTTTCTACCTTTGGAAATATGGTTTCATTTAAATGTATTCTAGAATTTTAGTGTGAAAAAATATTGATCTGGATCGTATTTTTCAAATTCTAGGACACAAAAATGCTACAAGAAAACAAGTGATGTAATTTTTTCTTTTCTCATTTGTGATTCTATGAAATTTCCTTATATAGAATGATTGAATACATAGAATTTTCTGTTTAATTTAGAAGGGTAAAAAAGACTGAATTTTCACTTTCAATACTGAAGAGCTTTTAGCCATTTCATAGACTACACATGCTGCTTGCCAGCAGCAGTGTAAAAGATGGTTCATCTTCTTAGCAGTATCTACTGTTGATAGATGGCAGTGGGGTAGTTTTGCTAGCTGCAGGCAGACTGCAGGGATTATAAGACTCTGGTAGCAGGAGGTAGCCAACACTTGCTGGTGACAAGTCAACCACCCTCTTTTCGTGGGTGCAACAGTATAAAGTCTCTGTTTAATAAAGCTACATAACTCTTCTTACATAATATACCTGTAGAATAAAACTGTATAATTTCACTGGATAAATTGTGTCTGCATATCAAAACCATATACATTGCCTTTATACATATATGT
The DNA here is from genome assembly GCF_039878825.1 of Excalfactoria chinensis. Lineage (NCBI taxonomy): Eukaryota > Metazoa > Chordata > Aves > Galliformes > Phasianidae > Excalfactoria > Excalfactoria chinensis. The sequence continues at coordinate 42,297,586 of NC_092828.1, forward strand.
TGCCTTTATACATGTCTTCTCTTGAATGTGCACTCTTGTTTGTAAAGAGCGAATAAAAAATACACTGCTTATGCAGGCAGAAAAAAACACACTACCTTACAGTAAGAGGGAAATGACTTACTGATGCCTTACTCAGAAGTGGATTTCCATGTATTAGTAAGCAATCATCAGTGAATTACTTTCTCAAGAACTAACTGAATTTCCAACATCTTGAGCCCACACCAACTTTTAGAACTTAGGGCATCTTTCAAAATAATCCCACAGCCTACCCAGCTAACACTTGGGAGTCATACTTCCAGCGGTTAGATGTCTTTTTCCTACTAGCTTTGTGCAGCATTCTGGAAGAGGCTGTGATCAGTAGGTCCCTTTCTGGGCCATCTGTAATTTTAGAGACCACATTTGCTTTTCCCCCTCAGTTGTTTCCTGACTGAACAACTGTGCTCATGTGATCATCTGTCAGACACAAGCTACCCTGTACCAATTTGTTGCTCTCTTCTGAACCTTTTCCAATTCTTTCACACTTTTTTTCAGGGGGAAAATATAGAGAAAATGAATTAGAAGTAATGAATATGCCTATAGCATCCTCTGTATGTTCTAAATCTGACTTGCTTTAAAAGTAGCATCAAAATACCAAGGCATCAAATTCCTAGGGTCATAAATCCTTTAAGAAGGATGCTAGGTCTCTCTCACAGTACTTGTCACACAAATCAGACAGCATCCTCACAGAGCAGAGCTGCATGGACTGGTTTGGGAGCTCATAATGCAGCAATGTACTTGATATGACATCATCTATTAGCACCTAACATCAGGTAGGAAAGTATGCAGAGAGATACTGTAGATTACCTCACAATTCAGTGAATATTGAACAATTCCTCCTATCCAAAAGTAGATGATGTGTGCCTATGGAATTAACAACAATCCTCTGCAAAGAGATAAATCTACTTTAATAAAACCAAGGAGATGGTTTTCAGAACTAGACAATATTGTCAGTTCTCAGTGAGATGTGGGCTTCTAAATTCTATCAACTCTGCTCCATAATTCTTCAGAGCAATGTGCTGAACAGTGCCACATATCCCAAAGGATATGCCTATCTTACTGTCCAGCCATTGGGTACATCTCCAGTTTCCAGTGACCACAGTACCACAGAAGAGGCAAAACTGCCTTTCCTGCCTTTCCACTCCCTGCCCTGCACCTCCAGCTGTTCCATGCTTCCCTTCTGATTTTCACAGCAAAGTTTCCTTTCCTCTGGTTGGTGCTGTTGCTGGGATGGGTTTGTTCTGTAAAACAAGCTCTAATCAACCCACACAAAATAATGGTAAGAACAAGAGAAGGATCAAGGTGACTCTAGTCCCTGATGTGCCCACAGCAGGCTTTGGCTCTGTTTCAACCCCCAGCCCCTGTGACTTCTGCCCTGCTGTTGGGGACATTAATGTAAGTATACATTAATATTTACCAGGTGTTCTCAGAATTGGTGATCCATCTTCTCTCTCCAGAAGTGAATGTGTCTTTTGTGCAGTAATTTGAATTACTCTAAGACGAGTGAATTTGCACAGCAATTCCTATCTCAGATCCAGTTCCTCATTGCATACGGACTTTTTCCTTGTCCACACTCCTGGAAATGGAAACTATTTCCAAAGAAAAAGCTCAGCTATTTTAGAAGAAAAAAAAAAGGAGAAAAGTAAAAGCTCCCAAATGCTACACTGAGATGCAAAACAGCCTGCTGTGCATTACTACACAGAGATGAGACATTGTGAGAAAATAATCATGTCTTGTATCTGCATAAGATGACTATTCAAATGTAAGCTGTACTAGTAATTAAGATAGCAATTGTGATTTTCCCTATTTTGAAGTTCCCTATAATAAAGGATAAAGCTTTCTTCAGCTCACATTTCCCAAGGCAAAAAGTTATATGAAATATACCAAAGAAAGGGTCCACTGTCTTTAATTAGAAAGAAATTTCTATAAGATAATGATACTGCAAGAAAGACCAAAAAGCCACTGAGGCTGAGAAAATTAAATCTCTCCTTTAAGACTCATCATTACATCAATTCTGCCTTTGATGGTAAGTAGCCCTTTTTCTATGTGGCAGCCCACTCTAACAGATATAGAGCAATGAATAATAATGTAATGGGGTGAAGAAAAATGGTATTCAAACCATTCAGACTTCACAAACCTGGAGGTAGAACGTCATATAATGACACTGCAAGAATCTTTTCCAACAATCCCATGCAGAATCACACAGCAGGACATGACAGGTGATGTTGATAACAGCATTGCAGCTGTGTGACCAACCATGTCAGTGCCCTCTGTACGTGTCTGGGACACACATTCAACTTCACTACTGGTGCAAAGGGGAAAGTGGCAACTGTGTTCATCAGCTTGGGCAGAGTCCCCAGTCTTTGGGCACCAGTGGCTGTGCAGGAGCATAATGGGCTGGTGTGACTGGAGGGGTGGCCTCTCCTCATCTTAATTTAACAAAGATTGAAATTTTCAGACTTAAAAGCTCATATACCATTCAGACATTATAGAAATTAAAATCTCATTATAGATACACAGTATAATGATATGTCTCCATTAGTACAGATTTTCCAAACAGAAAGCATTAATACTAACTTACAAATCTTACTTAGGAATCTATATTATAGCACTTGCATTTCAAGATGCGTGTTCACCCCTACAAGCTCTAAATGTGCTTCTGAGAAACTCGGGGGAGTTAATTACACAGATTTTAGTGAACTAGGAAGAGCTGGTACAAGTCACAAAATTTTCTACATATTTCAACACACAAGGTGTGATAAATTGGCAAATCTTAACTTACAAAAGTGAGCAACCAGTCTAAAACTGTAACTATGAACATTAATACTTCAAATGTGTCAGGCTAAGAATAAAAAAATCCTCACAGAAGTTTGATTTCTCATTGGACCCAAAGCCTGTACATATCCGTGTTAGACCCGTTAGCGACTGCTTTCCATAAGCAAGAAATAGAACAGGGAAAGAGGAGAAAAATAGGTGAAAGAAATAAGGGACAAATATTAATACTTAATTAAAGGTTACATTCTGTATTTTAAAATGTCTTAATTGTCCAGATATGTTTATCATGGGCATGGCTGGTTAGGTAGTGTCACATAAGTGACCTGGAGATAAAAACAGGACCAGGGCAGATATTTGAGATTAGTCATGGCCATGAGAACCCTCATCCATTTGGGAAATGAGAGGGAGAGAACCCCCTCATTAAAATTTGCAGCAGCTTATATACAATTTCCAATGAAATGCAATGCAGACGAATCCAATCTTATTTTTATAACAGCCTTGACTCTGCAAATCATCTCCCCTCATTTCCATGCAGAGCAGACAGATCAGCAGTGAAGGCAGTCCTTCTGGAGAAGCAGCAACAGTAGGGGATGTACGGTTCCCTAAGCACCATTTTGTTGAAGAGAGGTGATTAAGTAATTCCCTGACTCAGCCTGAATTCAGCATGACTTATTTCTAGAGCCAAGAATGACAAGAAGCTGTTAAAAATAATAAAAAATAAAAAAGAGCCAACCCATCCTACAAATGGCGTTACAGTTGCTAAGTGGGCCCTGGGGTATTTTACCAGACTGTGGATTATTTCAAGCAGGGAAATAAAAATAAAGATGACAGAAACGAACAAGTAAAATAAATACAAATAATTTAGGCAACTGTTGCTCAGCATCTCGCCAAACACCTCCTCCGCTCCTTCCCACAGGCTCACATTTCAGCAAGGCTGTTTGCTTGCTTTCAACTCAGTATGTGACTTGCAGCTGAGATCTGGCCTTGCCTCATATTGCCAAATTCACTCATTCAAAGACCCCTTTCAGATTTTCTATTAATTAACAGTGGCTAATTCTTGGTTGCTGGGTTTGAGTCATGCCCTGCCAGCACCTCTGCTCTGGGAAATAGGTTAGCATAGCTACTCCCTGGAGCTGCAGTTTCTATCTCCTTGCTGAGCAGTTGGAGTGCTCCCCTGGAAGGAGATTAATTCTATCACATATCCCATGGGGGGGGGGAAAAAACAAACAAACAAACAAAAACCCCACAAAACAACTAAAAAAAGGAACATGAGAAACATCCAGTTTTTTGTTCATCCACTTCTTTCCTCCCCTCTTTTCCCTGATCTTTCCTTTCTGCTTTCTGTATTAGCATGAGATCCTGGCTTCTGGCTGCACTGGGGAGCAGTTCTGGCTCTTTTCTCCATTATAAACAATGACCTATTATCACTGAGTTTGTAAAAGTGCTCCCAAATAGATATTCATCTATCTCTTAATCACTGCTTTCCTCCTGTAAATGCCCACAAACAGTGACCTGAGAAGGGGACATTCAGTAACTGCCTTCACTTCTTCTGCCATATGCTCCTCTCTTTGCAGCCAAATACTGGGCTTCTGCTGTCACACGATGCAAAGCACATGTTATCTTTTTTCCAGTTCCCAGGGGACCCTTCTGCTGAAAGAGATGTGTTGTTTTCTGCTGTTGGAGCAAATGCATCTTTTTGTTTATTCTTTGTTTAAAAACCAAGCCTGCTAAAGGAGAGATGCAAAGTTCTAACCAAGCAGAGTGCAAATTGGCAGCAAAACATCTCCCTGCCAGGGCTCATGTAGAGCAGATATCTGCTTTACAGTTCAGAGAACTCTTTTAGATTCACAAGTATGAAAAGATCTATAAAAAGAAGAGCGAGTAATTTAATCACTTGAGGAAAATTGACAGGTCATAATCAAAGGAAGTTAAGCACTGATGGAAGATAAAAACCTCAAATACTGTCTCAGTATGATCATATTGTTCAGGTCTGTGTCTATGTATTCTGCAGCAGCTAAATGAATTTCAGCACTGATTATGCATTCTGTGATGGAATAAAAGAGCAGACTCATTTTCCTGTGTAGATGGTTTCTCTCTGGAGGAAGCAACCACTCCAGAAGTCTTTGCACTGAAGGAAACGTAAGTATCTCTTGCTTTTAATGGGGTAATCGGTGTTTGAACACACTGAACACAAGCAAGGATGAAACTCGGCTTTAAAAATGATTCCCAGGCTAACAGGTCTGTAATTCTGGTGTCTTCTCTTGTGCCCTTCGTGTAAATGGGGAAAACACTGCTTTCTAGCTGGCGGGGACCTCCCCAGACTCCCAAGACCTTTGGCATATAATTGAGAAGGGTCCTGCTGTAAAATCCACTAGCTTGCTCTTGCTGTTGACTTGCTTAAAATAGCTTTCTTTTGTTGTCTGGCTCCACTCTGGGCAATGTCAGTTCAAACTGAGCTTTGGTTTTCCTTGTGTTCTCCCTAAAAATGTGAACTGCAGCTCTGTAGTCTGTGAAGTCTGACCACATTTCTAGATATCGTATTTCTTCTTCCTGCCCATATTCCACGACTTCCCTGCTCAGACAAGCTGGCCTTCTGCCCCACTGACCTGACTTGGGACACAATGGGAATGCCTGCTCCTGGGCTTTTAAAAAGGGAGGTGGGGGGGAGGCTTGAAGTGACCAGTTCTCATAGCCCCACTAAATCCTCTAGAGCAGATTCTCCGGGGACACTGCTAACCAGCTCCCTAAGTAAATTAATATTTACTCTGTTAAAACACAGGGTAGCAATTCTGATGACCTTTTCTTCCTCGTTACAGCAAGAATTTTGAAAATAACGATGTCTTAACCACTATGGCTATGATCTAGCATCACCCCTCCAGCAAGGCCTTCTCTACTCTCAAGCCACCGATCCAGGAGGTCGCCTTTCCCAGTTGGCGCACTGAGTTCTTGTGATATAAAGTTATCTTCAACATGTCCTGGATTTGCAGCAGTATATTCTATTTATGTCCTGGAAATTGAAATCTCCCTTAAGGATAAGAGCAACTAATTCAGAGATTTCTCATAACTGCCTGTAGAATAGCTCAAAAACTTGAGTTTCTTTACCTGTCAAACTGATGGTAGTAAAAAGTTCTCTTAGTTCAGTGTGCTTTTGATGGTCCTCAGAATACTAAAGATTCATTAATGTTTCACTGGTTCCACAGGTAACCTGACCACCTGCTGCCTCATCTCCAAAATGAAGCTGTCACTCTTGGTATGAGAAATGTTAAACAGAGATGACAGAAGCAGCTAAAAATCACAGTCCTGAAGCTGAGAAACAAAGGAAGAGCCTATAGAGATGAGGAAGCAGGCTCAGCATCAATAGAGATACTACACTATGTTGGGCTCTTATCTCAAGGACAATTGTTCATGATGGTCTTGTCTTATATTATCCTTTCTAGAACACCGATAACTGGGACAGTCATATATAAGAACACCAAAATTTTTAGACCATTTGCAGTTCCTGCAAGGCACCTTGTAACAGTGGCCAGGGAAGTCTAGCTGGTCTGATGCCTCTTCAGAAGGCTCATGGTGTTGGAAAGCAACAGAGTAGAAAAGAGAGTGGGCACAACTACACATCTGGGGAAATGTCTTGAGACTGGTAAGGAGTGTCTCATATCAACGTGAGGCCATCACTATCACTTTGAGGAAAGCTTTACATTTGAAAGCATTTCTTTGGAGTTAATTGCCTTGGGGGGGGGGGGGGGGGGGGGGGGGCAGGCAGGAGTGTTTATTGGCTGAAGACTAGCTCTAAAGGCTAGGGGAGGAATGACTCAGGAGAGAGGGAAAGATTAACCTCCTTTGAAACCTACTGAGTGGGACGAAACGGGAAGGTATTCACTTACATGTCTAAGCAGAAATCTGTCCTGGTCTCCAGTTTTCTTGTTCCAGTAAAACCGTGAAATTGCTTAAAGAAATTAAGGACAGAAACAAAGGGATGGGAGGCAATCAGGGTGAGGGAACTGTGTTCTGTTTATGGTACAATCAGAGCATCTGTCAGGCAACATACTTGTCTGATAAAATTGATTGCAACACCCAGTGGGTAAGATTGCAAGGTATTTCTTACCTGAATAACTATGAAGCAAGGCACTGCACCCACTCTGGGGACGTGTAGTTATGTAGCTAACATGAAATGACAATTCAAATTAATGCTATCCTGGCAAATGAAATGGGATGCTTGTGCATTCCTAACATTCATAGCTAGAAAATTATAACTTATCAGCATATCTTAAAGGCTAGAGCAGAAGCCAGCTATTTTCTGACACAGCATGCAATACCAAAAACGTTGATCTAAGCTTACCAGCTGCTTTCTTCAGAGAAAAAATGAGCCTGCAGAACTTAGTTTAGCTGATCAAGATCCATACAGAAGTTTCAGTACAAACAAGAAGCTGTTGGCCATCCCACATGTAACGACCACCCTGACTCCTAGCTCTTAGCCTTCCTGAGTGCAAGATGTAACTGTTGGAAGTTATTAGAGATAACAGCATGACAGGATAACAAACCACGCTGGAACCAAATGCCATTTCAAGTTTAATCACCAACTAAGTATCACTGGGATGGAGAAGAGATTCTGAAGAGCAGAATTGCTACAGTCCTACCTCAAGAACAACTACACTGTGAGACTGCTGTCCTCACGCAGAGTTCAGACCCAGTGCAATGAGGCAAGAACAGAAAATAAATGTGAAATTCTTCTAGACATAGATGTTTCCTCTGCCAACAGATTTGCCACTTACCAGAACCAAGTTTTTTGTTGTTTTTTTTTTCCCCAGTTTTTCTGCAAAAACTATTCAAGAGCTGCTGTAGAGGGATAACAGCAACTGAACAGTGGGCACTGAATGGTTCTGGTCATCCACCACAACCCTTCCTCTTTCCTCTGTTGCTTTAAACTATTCTTCATGCAGCCTGTCACACACTTTCTTTCTATCCAAAGCCTTAGAAACCACTAGGCATTATTAGGAGAAAGCTACAGAGACACAAAGGGATCTGTAGATAAGGTTTAATAGGCTACATCTCCATGGCAAAATGCATTACATGCTAGATTATAGAGGAAGGCAGGTAAAAAAAAAAAGAAAAAGTTTTTTAACTAATAGTACTCACAATATCTCTTGCCAGTCTGGCATAGGGTAAAATTAACACCAGACCTCATCTAGTGTTTGGTTAATGGTGAGCACAGGCACGCACATTATCAGAATTCTTCTGAAATGCATCACAAGGAGTCTCCTGTCTGCACGATTTCTGGGCTTTGTTGAAAAGAATAATAATAAAAAAAATCCAGATGTCTCCCCGATTTTGATAGTTTTGAATTAAAGAGTTCTAACATGTTCCAGTTCATCTTCATTAACCTACCCTCTCAGAAGTACCTGTGACATGTGAAGGCAGCCTAGCACCCAGTACAAGTGGGGACGTGAATGGAAAGGGAAGAGACTGGATAGAACTCTCACTGCTTTCAACACTTCTTGCAGTGGCAATGCAACAGCAGACAGCTTGAACACACAGAATCTCTCCTCTCCTAATCATCTTCAAATACTCCATCACTTTCTTGTCTGTTCATTTTGATTTAATTTTCTTTTCTGGCATGTTTTATTGTAACTGTATGCTTCCATCAATTACACCTAGCACGAGGACAGAATAATATCAAATTCTGATGTCAAGAGTTCCCTAGTCCAAATGATCTCCCTTGTATATCTTCTAATAGGTTACTCAGAGCAGTATTTTATCCCACAAAAAGCAAACGCTTCTGCTTTTTCTATGCATGGCCTATGGATTGATCCTTTGAATAGCTATGCATGCAGGAAGCACCAGCTCTCACTGCCTGTCAGCCTTCCTATGATTCACTGTCTTAAAAAGCCATTTCTGGAAGTCCTGGCTGACAACTTGATGAGAATAGGAAGTTCTAGAAACAATTAGTCAGTGAGCCAAAGGGCACCACAACCATAACTAATAAAAACACTCTGCCCTTCTTTGGCAATTCCACTCAAAGACTCTTCAAGTACCGAATATATCATAATTAATTGTATCTCATGCCCTCTCACTTTCCCTCACAAGAAGACAATTACTTTTGTATCACAGACAACCTGTGCTACTTAGGAGCGAAGGATCATATGCTCAGCGGATGTGCCTAACAGACTGTGACAAGATATTTTTTAGGGCCAGTTCTTTTCAATGTTTTCGTGAATTACTTGGATGCAGGATTTGAATGAATACTGAGTAAATTTGCAGATTATACTAAATTAAGAGGAGGTGTTGATTCCCTTGAGGGTAGAGAGGCCTTGCAAAGAGATCTTCACAAATCAGAGGGCTGTGCAATCACCAGCTGCATGAAGTTTAACAAGAACAAGTGCTGGATTCTGCACCTGAGAGAGGGCAACCCTGGCTATATGTAAGGCTGAGGAAGGAGAAGCTGAAGAGCAGTAGAAAAGAATCTAGGGGTTCTGGCTGATAGCAAGTTGAACGCAAATCAGCAGTTTGCTAATTTCCAGTTTTGACTTTTTTAGCTTATTAATTGGATCTGGATGAGATACCAGAGTCACTGTGGATTAGGGTCACTGATTTTTCACAGACGTGTTTCAAAGCTCTGACCTTAATTTCTGTTAGCAGTTGTCAGCATCAATAGCTCATATTTGCCCAAGCAGAAGCAGTACTTAGGTGCCCATTTTAAACATAGGACATGTTGCTTAATGTAAAGGCCTTGAGCTTTTAAGGATGTTATATAGCTTGCCATTTAATAAGATATGCCTTTAACTTTTCCTATGAACATCTACTTCAGCCCATGCTTTAAAAATAATTAATGACATACAACTCCTAGCAATATTCTCCTTTTGTTTTTGAAATATAATGTTCATGTACTTATCACTATGCATTTTTTTTGTTGGGGTCTGCAGCTCAGGGGATGTGATTCATATTTAGGTCTACCAGTTTGGCTAGCAGATGTGAAAAGGTGACTGGACTCAAAAAGATGACCTCTTCTGGACCTGATCTTATGAAGACATAGCATGCAATGGAGAGCAGAGCCAAAACATGCCCTCTGCTCCTCAGAATGCTGTTCATCATAGATTGCCAAATACAGCTTATTCAGCCTATGTTTGCTTCCTTTCACATTAAATGCTAGGGAAGTCTCTTTGAGATATGAAACCCCAGAATCTTGCAATTCAACCCACAGAAAAACACATGTGACAGGTCTCCATTTCCCCTTGACACTGCTAATATTTACTCTTCATACTAAGATTAGTCACTGTGTGTGATATGAAAAGGGGCAAGAAAAGCCTGAAAGGCTCTTGAAAAAGATTTCACCAGCAGCAGGAGCTTGAGGAGCTGCTGGCAGTCATCTAACTGCCCCCCCCCCCCCTCCCCCCTGTCGTTGCATCTAGAACTTGTAATTTTTTACTTGAGATTTTTTATCATTAAGACTTACTGGTGGTAAGAAAATAAGACAAATAATTGGGCCATATGTACGTATTACTGACAGAAGTCCTCAAATGAAATTTTCTCTCATAGCTTTTTTGTTTGTTTGTTTTTAACCTTCTGAATTATGTTAACATTTCTGAAGTGGGGAAGAGAAAACAACCTGAAATAAAGGAATAATAATAGAAATAAGAAAATGATATGGGTACAAAGCAAGAAAAATTACTAACCTTATTCAATTTTCCAGGAACTTCAGGATACAGAGATCATAAAGAACATACAATCCCATGCAGCCTGTGAGCCATCTGACAGTAATCATCAGAAGTATGTAAACTATAATGGACAACAGTACTGCTGATGGTCACCCCATAGTTTCAGCAAGACTAAAAGGTTAGAGGATAAACAGAATCACAGAATTATAGGGGTTGGAAGGGACCTCTAGAGATCATCGAGTCCAACCCCCCTGCCAAAGCAGGTTCCCTACAGCACGTCATACAGGTAGGCGTCCAGGCGGGTCTTGAATATCTCCAGAGAAGGAGACTCCACCACCTCCCTGGGCAGCCTGTTCCAGTGCTCCGTCACCCTCACTGTAAAGAAGTTCTTGCACACATTCGTGCGGAACTTCCTATGCTGAAGTTTCAGCCCATAATAAACATGACAAATACATCTATATTTGGGAGTTCAAAACTTACCCTTAATTACAACAGGTCTATCCTGAAGCATTTCTCTCTTTAAAAGCTGTATCTGCCCTTTAAAAAAAAAAAGAGGGAAAAAATTAAGTTCACAAATGATTAATAGTTCAATGCAGTAGCCTATTAACAGATGTGTAATTGACTAATAATTGCACACCTCTTTATGCCTCTACTTAAATTAAATCTGCCACCCAATCCATCAAGTTTGTTTACCAAATATGTTGTAGACTGAACAGTTATCTAAATGCTTCTCCAGCAGGAAAAGGGGATGAGCAGACTTTGGTCTTCCATAACATCAGGAGTGTTAGAGCCTCACTGGTTCAGTTACTCCACTTATTCAATGTGAACTGCAAGTGAATCAGCTGATTTAATTCTGCTCAGCTGGCTTGTTGTAGGTATCAACCAAAGGGACAAAGGAAGTTGATCTCATGCATCATCCTGGCCATCTCGTCCTTCAGCAGTATTTGTGGGAGTGTTTATTTTCTAAGAACCAGTTCTGCACAGTCATTTTCTCCTCAGTCATTCTCAAGGAACAAACCAAATTTAAAATGGGAAACTTTCACAAGGTTCAGGTCTTTGCTTTCTCCTGACTTCATGGTTCAGCAAAGGGGGATGACGGAATGGTACAGATGGGGAGGAATTGAGTTGTGAAGTAGGAGGTCTGTAGCATGCTTCTTGTTCTCCTGCTAAACTGCCTGCCTGACCTGCTAAACCCATTTTTGCTCCTGTCTAGGATCCTCAGCATAGAGCATCAAACCAGACAGCACCTAGCATAGTACGGCCCTTCGCAGTTTGGTCCTTTTGCAAAATTAAGCATGCACCTGCTACAAAAGGGTTTATATCTACAAGAAAGTAGATGTAGAAGTATTTGTCTCGTTGTATGTTCCTACGTCTATCCTTACCATTCTGGAGCAAACTGTGACCATACTGCACATACCATGCTCTGATCAACCCTATGTTCATTTAAACAGAAACAAGAACTTTAAAGCTGGTTGAGATTTTCAGTTCAGAATGTTGTTCTGACACTGTTCCTCATGCAACTGGTGAACCTCAACCTGTCTTTCTCTGAGCAAGGTTTAAGCAGGGGATAACTCTGCTTAACTCTGCAGTCTGCCGTTGTTCTGCCCTTTCCCTAGAGGTGTTTCAGGCCAGGTTGGATGGGGCCCTGAGCAATCTGACCTACTACTTGATCAAGGGGTTTGCAACCGTGCCTGTGGCAGGAGGATTGGAATTTCATGATCCTTGAAGACGCTTCCAACCCAAGCTGTTCCATGATTTTATGATCCCAAGGCTTTGAGGCACTAAAAAAACACCACTACTGCAAATAGCCTTAATTTGAAAGTCTGGCACATTGGCTTTGCTAGGTAAGGCTGAGCAGGTTTCACTGCTGGCAAGCTCATACTAAGATCTGACTCCAGAAGGTTTTAGTCCAGAAAAGACAGCCCCAAACCATTTCCATGGACAGATGTCCTACAAAGTACAGATAATTGTATGGGAAATTGGTAATCACAGCCTGAACCTCTGATTAATCAGCTGAGGCAAGTGTCAGGTCAACTGTGGGAGCACTGGTGAGAGTAATTTATCTGTGCTCCCAGAAGGGGTGGAGCTTGATTTCACCTCCTCTAGACCTCATTTAAGGGCTGACCACCACTAAGGCAGCATTTCTTGGAAATTGCTCCTTGATGGAGATTGCCTCTGCATTTCCCAGCAGACTGAAGGCTTCCATACAGGTGAGTTTTTCCTGTAAATAATCTTTTGGATATTTACTACCATCTTTGCATTATTGTCATCATACAATAATTAAGAACATTGCTTCCATAACTGATATGAGTACTACTAGATAAAAAGCAGCTTAATCTTTTTTCAGTACTGTAATGAAACAGTTCATCATATACCTCAGGGGTGTCTCCTATTGCTTTGGAATAAGAAGAGAAAGCAGGAATCTTTATGCTGTCAGCTCTTACTGTTATTCAGTTGTACCCACTCAATACAGGATTGCCTCAAGCAATAAATACACATGCTACAACTACAAGTGGTCCTTCTGTAGCTTACAGACCCATCCTAGTACAGCTTGCAGGTTTAACACAAGGCACTTCCTGCAAGTAGAATTTAATTACCATGGAGAACTACTAAAAATTTCGGTCTTCTTTTTTCTTCCACTGCTACAGTCCATTGGTCTTATTTCTTAAGGTAATTTAATTTCCCCCTCTCTGAAAAAATACTAAATCTATTCAGAGGCAAAAGGGGGCATCTGAAGAGGAAGAAAGTGAATTTCAGTGGAAATTCAAAGGCAGTGCTGACTGTTTACTGGGAGAACACCTGTGCTCCTGCGGCTAGATACTTCAGCCAGACACAGGATTTGCTGGCCTTAGTAGGAGGCTGCTAGCAGCTGTGAAGCAAGAGATAACTCATGCAAGCTTGCTCTTTGACCCACTTGTTTTTCGTTTCCTTGGTATCTTAGAACTTGTACTTCAGAGCAGTATTACATTTAGTTTTAAAGACTGTGGGCCTTGGCAGACTGTCAAAGGTAGCTGAAATTTTTCAGGATTTGTCATGCTTTTGAGGTTTATTCACTCAAATTCACTTTAATGAATGTGAAAAAGGCTGTTGAAGTCTAGCAATAAGAATGGGGTAGTAATGAATGTGTGATTTTATTTATTTATTTATTTATTTATTTTTGAAAATAGTTGACTTTCCAGAGCAGTGCCTGCTATGGTGGGATGGATCCATTTGGAGCTGCAAGCACTGCATATCTCAGCCATGGGATCACACTTCTGAAGACCAAGGGGCAATGCGCAGGGGCCAATAATATTCAAAACCCCAAATAGCCAGGATCAAGATGTTATAATTTCCAAGTAAGTCTTTATACAATATCCTGATACAGTACATCACTTAATTAAACTGATCATAAAATCCCAAATATATACCTGTTAATATGCAAAAAACCCTATTTCTACTCAGTCAATGTAGAACAAACATTCCTCATTACTACCCCAGTGCAAACAGAAAAGATTCTCACTAAGAAATTAATCCAACAATTCACTTTAAGTTACATTTGTGTACATAAGCAAGATCCTGGACCCTTGTAGCCAGTTGAAATCCAAGTATAATTTGGTTGCTTAATCTCAGTACTGCAGTTTCTAATTACTGGTCATGTCAAACCTATGTGGCACTGCATGTGGACCTGACTGTTACATGACAGCACAACAGTGTAGGTAGCTTTTACTACATTTCCCCACTGCATTGCTTTCTTCATTAAAGAGAGCGTAGCAAGAGTCAACAGCTAGCAGGATGGCTTCTTTTAACTGGTTTTCCATGTATCTTTCTTTTTTCCCTTAGGATATAAGGTTTTCACAACTACATTTTCTGTCAGTTTCCCTTCCCTTGTAACCTTGGAATCATTTAGCCAACCTTGAGCAGATTTAATGAAGAAGTAGGATGTTAAGTTTCTGCTGATTTCTTTAGAAAACAGGTGACAAGACAGGAAAACACATTCTCCAGAAAGAAAAGTACTGTGAACTCAACTATGTATCAGCAGCAAAAAAAAATCAGGTAGGCCATAATTAAGACACCAACATGCAGTAAGACGGGTGTCATTGGGTCCACAACTCCTGGAAATATTTGCAGCTTTTTCTCAGTTGAGTATACTTGGAGTTACACATTGGCGGGTAATTGGATTTGTGCCTTAATGGGACTTAGCAGGTGTGACTGGTACCCTCCTGATCCCTGGCATTATGGTTAGTGTAACCAGAAAGAAGGTGAAATTCACAATAAGTAAGCAGGCTGTTAGTGTGTCCCTCTGTTCCCTTCTCTCTCCCCCCCCTCTCTTGCAACAGGCTTTGGGGATACCCACAGTGACAAGGCCATTAGCATTATTGAGAACCAGGTACTGGATCACCAAGGTGACATCCATTAGTGACATTAGCATTACTAAATCCCAAGCTTTCAAGACAAATTAGTACAATATCCAGAGTGTGTCTTCCCTGTATTCAAGCATTAGACATAGATTTAGACATACTAGTATGGCTCTCCAACTTGAGACATCTGAAATTTAGTGATATGATTCACCTCAATTTGGCAAACAAATCCATGTTGAATTACTGGAATTTCTCAAAGGATAGAAATTCAGAATTTCATTCATCTCTAATGAATAATTAATTGCTAAGCTAATTAAACATTAAAATCCATAATGAGCTGGAAGAGACTGACACATGTAACTACCATAAAATGTTTTATGATTGCAGCTGCCTGTCACCATGATTGGCAGCTGTTGTTTGCAAGTAAAAAAAAGTCACGCTGTCTCTTTTTGCCTTCTCCTCTGGCTCTTGTTTGCTGCCTATGCAATTCTAGAACTCATTGGGAAGAGGTCATATAAATGCTAGCTGTGATACAAGTTGTAAATATGTGACAAAAACGTAGAACTCTGGGTCAAAAGCTCACTGAAAACTATAATCAATAGGTCCTTTTCAGTATTATAACCTTTGAGTGAAAGCAAAGCTACAGTAAAATGAACTCCACTCAATTAGCAATGAAGAACAAGCATCACATTCTGGTGTAACAGGCTGGATGAGCCTGTTTTGAGTGAATTCTGTTTTTGAGAGCACAACTAGAGGCTCCAGTAGCCCATGAAAGATCAACAAACGCAGTTAAAAAAGCTCAACAGAAGCTGAGATAAACAGTTGTGTTGCTATGGGTTAACTGGAGCCTCCAGCATCACTGAAAATGGTAAAAAATAGGATGGATAACTGGTGAAGTCTGATCAGATTTCAAAGGCATCACCCAGCAGTAAGCCACGCTGAAAAGGCAGCAGACAAAGTATCTTGTCTCTTATAACTGCCTGGCCAAAAGCATTTGGTAGTTAGTTATACTATGTCTATTTGCAAAGCTTCTGCAGGGAAAAAAAAATATGGATATGGTTTTGTAGACACAGTTTACTTCAAAGGCCAAATTCAAATGATGGCTTTTATTATACAACAGACAGCAGCAAAAAGGATGATATTCAATGCCTATTTTTGACAAATATGGACATGGAGGTACTGGAGCAGGTCCAGAGAAGGGCAACAAGGCTCGTGAAGGGCTTGGAGAATCAGCCCTATGAGGAGAGGCTAAGGAAGCTGGGGCTGTTTAGTCTGAGGAAGAGGAGGCTGAGGGGAGACCTTATTGCCGTCTTCCAGTACCTGAAAGGTTCTTACAGTGAGAGTGGGGCAGGTCTCTTCTCACTACTGACTTGTGACAGGACGAGGGGAAATGGCCTCAAGTTGCGCCAGGGCAAGTTTAGGTTGGATATTAGAAAGAACTTCTTTACAGGAAGGGTGGTTAGGTACTGGAATGGGCTCCCCAAGGAGGTGGTTGAGTCACCATCCCTGGATGTGTTTAAGAGCCGTTTGGATGTGGTACTCAGGGATATGATTTAGCAGAGGTTTGTTGTTGTGGTATTGTTTTGTGGTTGTTTTTTAAGAGATAGGCTACTGGTTAGGCTGCGGTTGGACTTGATGATCTTCAAGGTCTTTTCCAACCTGAGTAATTCTATGATTCTATGATTAAATATTAGCATCAGAGTTCTAGGATACTATTTCGGTGAAGCTATTGTAGCGATAATTCTAGATAGAGTAGTATTTGGATATATAACAGAAAGGTTTGGTACTTGCTGGTCCTTCAGCTCTACAGAACTTACACTCTGGGGACGGACTCAGTTTTTTGATAATTTCCTTGTGAATCTACTAATCAGACTCTAAGTTAAAATACTTTTCATTTAAGGTACTCTTTGCCTTTATTTTGATTCAAATTACCTTAACAGTAAAACACACTTTAATCCTTCCATACTTTAAAAATTCAATGAAACTCACTAGATAGGATTTGGGAGAAAAGTCTGTTGTAATGAAAAGGACAATTTTGATTCAGTGAGGATAAATCTGCTCAAGAGCTCAGGACATTCTTAGATTGCCCCATTGTGGTATCAAAGATCATGCAACTAATTACCACCCTTGATGTGCAACACATTTATATGCCATCCCATTTAATTTCCAGTATCTGTAAATATCTTCTAGAAGGCTGAGTAAAATATGAATGTATTTGTGTGTGATACATCTGCGCATGTGAACATGCACATGAACATTTAAATAACTCCATATCTCAGATAATTAAGCAGATACAACGTTCATAGCTATTTTAGGCTGCTTCTTTATGTAAATCAGCCCACAGCCTCAGCACATTTGGCTGGGTTGCTCTCACAGTTGTTGTTTTTTTACTGCTGCAGAATGACTTCACACATCCAAAGCAGTTCATTTCCCAAGCTGAAATACTTGGAAGACTCTGCACTGGTAGGCCATATTTCTCTAGTGGCCCTTGAGGTACTAAGTCTAGTTTTAAATGTGATTTATATTAAGTTCCTGGCTACCTAATTCAAAATTCAACTTTCAGTGCCTTGGTAAGTAGGCAATTTGGAGTCTGTATATAAAGGAACCTCCAAGACCATCTATCCCTGCAAGTCAAGGTTTTATTGTCTAAAAGGCACTTCAGCTAACCTGTATGGCTGCCTCCCTCAAATTCACATTCGGTCTTCAATCTGTGCAAGCACAGATGCTGAGATGCTGTAAGATATTTTCTTGCTTCTCCTCAATGCTGTAGACCCAAGATCAGCTCTTCCGGATTTACAGACCCAACACATTCACTGAGTGTTTTTGGAGAGATTGGGAAATATTCCAAGGATAAATGATTCTGAGCAAGGGATACAATGATTGATCCTCTTGGGGGGGGGAACAAAATGTGACCCTTTTCTCTCACATCTTGGATGAGATTCCTTCCTAAACTATTAGGATAGGATAATCCCCAGAATTGAGCTCTGAGGAACTCTGTTACTGACCATCCACCAGCCTCATTTACTACAATCCTTTGAGTTCTACCCTAAAGCCAGTTCATGTCCCAGCACAGCATGAACCAGTTTGTTTCACAGTCGGACAGTTTGTCCAGAAGGATGCCATGAACGATAGTATCAAAGGCATTACTAGAATCCAAAAAGATTATGTCCTTTTGCCTTCCCTTCATTCACCAAAAGAGTGACCTTATCAAGGAAAGAGATCAAATTACTACAGCAAGAATAACAATTGTATTTCCTCCTATGACAGATAAAGAAGATAATATCCTCCTATTGGATTAAGAAGAATAAACTTCCCTGGCAGGAAAATATGTGAGGAAAGAGTGCGTTACCCCTGCAGGATACAAAACAAAGAAAAAAAGAAAAATGATAAGAAAATCATTCCAACTTGACAACAAAGCTGTAATGGAGCAAACTTGCTGCTGCAGGGCTCATTGTAGGAAACTGGAAGGGTGAGTAGAAACTAAGGCAAGGATGGGAGGTGGATGGGAAGCAGAATCAGGGCTTCCATGCAATTCTAGGCACCAGTTGTAGAATATCATGGATTGTCCAGAGTTTGTAAAAGGAATATTGTGTAGACCAGAATTAATACTAGAGAATTATTAAACTTGAGTCTGCAAAATGAAATCATGAACTGGAGGCTACATGGGGCACTAATGAAAATGTGAGGAAAAGATCCAAAACAAGCCTACATTCCCTTAATTAATTCTATTTTAATGACTAAATAGTGAATAAATATTATTTACTATATAATGGGATAAGACACAAATGTTTTGGCATTTAGACCCAAAAGCATTCAAGAAGTCCTGGATCTTTCCACAGAGAGAAAAGGCAAACAGAGGAGGACTGATACAGATACAATTCACTATGAAAACATGTAAAATGCCACCCAGAGGCTATTTGTTTCCTAACTGAGAAAAATTAGTTTTTAAAGGAGAGATCCTTTCCCTGGGAAAGGATCAAGTGTTGCAGCAATGCATGCAGAAGCAGAGTAATGTGCAGAGGCAGAGTAACATAACCCAGTGACCTCAGTAGGTGAAACTCAAGATTTGGGGTAGACCATTTCACTCCCTGTGAATTTAAATTCATCCCATGTGTTTTTAAGCACATTTGGAAGACGAGGAATGGCACTCTGTTGTCACACATCTCCTGGCAAGCAGTAACAGGCACTAATTCACATCCATGCCTAATTTGATCAGTGTTTTTTGTTCAAAACCCTGAGTCCTGCCCTCCCTCAATAATTTCAGTCTTTTACTGGGCACGCTGATTTATGCTTTCAGAAATGTGCTATTTAGTCAAGATGCTGCTATCTTCAGAATCAAATACAATGTCTGTGACCTTTTAAAATGTCTTTATAGACAAAGGTGAAATTATATTCGTTTGTAAAAAGAATGGTGGTATAATTACTGCTGCTTTGTCATTCAGTAGCAAAAATTCTGATTTGCCTTGCCACATAAATCAGAGAAAGGTGAGCTGCAAGGGGACTTAGAAGGATCTTCCAAGTCTGACCCTTCTTTGAGGCAAAATGAAAGATTCTCTGTCCATCCCTGACAGTGAGCAGTTCTTGAAAACATTTTCCTGTTCCCCCTTGGAGCTTTCTTTTTTTTCCCCTCTTTTCTTGCTAATAGAAACTATTTTTTTGCAACAGTGTTTTTTGCCACTACTCCCTGCTCAATTCCGTGCTCATTTTCAGGCCACAAAAGACCTCTTCTTGCTGCCACACTCATCTCTAAACCCACTTCTCCATTCTAAACAGTTTGCTTTTCTTCAGAATTAACTGATTCTTCATTTACCCTTACCTATTCCTTGATCTTGACTTGAATTATCTTGCATTTCCTTCTCCTTAAGGTGGTAAATTCAATCCCCCATAATTATTTTCATCCTAGTTGCCTATCCTTTTAAAATCCACATTAAATTCTTCTCTGTTAATTAGAATCAAGTCTGGAGCAGCCATAACACTTGGTAATTTCTGACCACCGAAACCAGAAGCCTCCTCCTGCACCCTCCAAGATCTCACAACTGTCACTGTTTATGTAGTATCCTCAGAAAGTCCAAGCTAGTCTTTGGTTGGAAAGACCCACACTGAATTTTCCTCCCCAGCACAGACGACTGTTGTCTACATGTTATTTCTTTGCCATTTAATCTCCACAGAACCCCCTGCAGAAAGATTCTCCTGCTCCTTTATTACTGACATCTATGTATGTTTGTCTCTAACTTCCTGCAAGTTGCCCATTTGTCTTCCCTACTTTATTTTTCTTGGTCTCAAGCTATTTTGGCCCATGTTTTGTTTTACCTTACAGAGTTTCTTGTAACCTAGATTCACACTCTGATCTATCAACCAGATCCCACCGATTTCCAATGGGAACTGAGTTCTCAGAACCCTCCAGCAATCTGGAAATGCCAGACAAGGCTCAACAGTGTTTGCATGTAATGAAAGAGCAGATTGGATAGGATGGATTTCAGCTCTACTGCTTTAACCCCAGACACCACTTCTCATACTGACCATTTTCCATAGAGCAGCTTGTTCTTTGATGACCCAGACCATTGTAGGCATTTTCATACGTAAGGCCAAAATGTAGGGTATCTGGGGTCCTAATGATTTCTTAAGAGAACTGATTTTGCTATCTGCACAAAGCTTGTATGAATTTTCACATCACTGTACAGTTTCATAAAGTACTCTATGATTTTACATGAGAGGAATATGAAACAGGGAAAAAAAGAAAATGGATTTGCTCACTATAAGAGGAATTTGTTGAACAGTAAGGGAATACCTATTCAGATGACAAACATTCTTAGGTAGCCCTTCTACAACTTCAGACACCTGGATACCACTTAATTTGCCCTGATCATCTTTGCAATATGGTTCCTGTGTTGGGTGTTCTAATGTTCTCACCAAAATTTACTAGAGATTCTCGCTGTGCTTTTGCTTTGGCCTTTTCACTTCTGCTTTCTCCCCACTTGCAAAGCTCCTTGTCTTCTGGATACAGTTCTTAAAAAGGTGACAATGAAGGCCCTGACACCATTTCTATTCATTTGACCTATTATCTCACATAGAATCATAGAGTTCTTAGAATTAGAAGGCCATCTAGTCCAACTCCCCTGCAATGAACAGGGACACCACAGCTAGATCAGGTTGCCTGGGGCCTTATCCAGCCTTGCCTTGAAAGTCTCCAGTGATGGGGCATCCACTACATCCCTAGGCAACTTGTTCCAGTTAACCTCACAGTTGGAGTGTTTTAGGGAGAAACCAGCTAATTATCACCAGTTTCTGGTATTTATCTGAACACAGAAAACTAAAGTGACCTAAAAGGCACAACTGGAAGAAACTGAAATGAAACTTATGGTGATTCCCATATATACCTGCTAGAGCAGGGTTTCATATTTAGCCTACAGCTTTAATTTAAGGAAAAGATCCACTGCTTGCTGTTAATAGGTGCCAAATATATATATATATTTTGCTTTAATTGCAAGTTGATTTAAAAAAAACAACAACAAAATGTGATCAGAAGTGTCAATTGTAAGACACATACATGTATCCCTGTAGCAACATTCAAGCCGTAAAATGATCACGGAGCTATTTTAGACCTCTGAAACACCATGGGGAAAAGCAAGTTGCATTATCAGAGCTTCAAGGTACTACATGCAGGCGTCTGACTTACATGATATATCTTCAGTTACATCACCCATTAAATACTGCGTTGTCTTCTCTAAGCATTGGTTGTTTTATCTGTGCAAAAGAATAAGAAAAATTCACTACTAACTGCAGCCTCAGCATGAAGAAAATCCTCACCATTTTCTATAGCCTTTCACTGCTGCGTTAGAATTACATCAACATTTTATGGGGGTCATTTATCACATTCTGTGGTCCATGTTTTCATTTCTTCTGTGCATATTTACAGCCTAATCTGAGACATACAGCTCCTAAAATATTGACCAGCACATCTTGATTTATTATAGTAGTATTATCACGACATTCGGTTGGTTTTGATTTAATACTATTCATTGTCCTATCAAAATCAACTATGGCAGCGTGAACAAGCTATAGATTTTGTAAAGATGGAGACTGCTGACAATAATGGTTGTTTTGCATTTCCCTTTCTAAATGATTCTTTCTGCTGGTGCATTTTGAACGAAAAGAGGTCAACATCTTATTCAGTCCTTAGAGAGTCCCATACTATTTATTTTTAAGGTTTCATCACTGTGGCACTCAATTAGGATCTCAGAAACTCAAGCCATTTATCACCGAGAGAAAAGAGCAATTTCAGTCCTCCTTAAAGGGTGCAAGTCTTAGAGCAAAGTGCAAATGCTAGAGATAAAATGTTTCTCAGTCTATTACAGTTGAGGATACATCAGAACATAAATATAACTCAATCCTTTTAAGTTGCAAATTTCTCACTCTGTTGCTGCTTACAGAACAAATCTCAGATCAAATATGTGAGAGCCAGAGGTAAAGTATCCCTCAATACACCCTAATTTAAAATGTCTCATAACTCCTGTGCAAAGTGCAAGGTTCAAAATGCCTTTAGCTCTAATGTAAAAGGCAGACATAGCAGTTTAGGAATGAAGAGTGGGAATACCTATTGAGATTAAATAGAGCCATGTCAGTTTCAATGACACAGGCAATTATGACAGTGGCAGGAGGATATCATTTTTAGGAAGCGATGTGCTCTTTTCTCTGGCCACATCAGTTCTGACTGTTGTCCAGAATTTGGGTACTTCAGAATACCTCTCAGAGAGCTGGATGGCATAAACTCACTGCAGACCTTGTTCCACATCCTTCTCACTGCTAAGGGGTGTCACCCAGACAACCCCAATGCTGAAAACACTGATGGTTTCAGCTAATTTCCTTACAGATTTTCTCTGAAGTGCCGCAATGAGCTAAAGAGGAACTTATGTTCCAAAGGCCAGATTTTGTCTCCCATGACGTCATAACATAAACTCTTGGTAAGAAGATGCATTGTGAAAGAATCTAGCATACAGGGTAGTTATGCATAAGGCACATGTATGATAAATCCCAGTGCCACTTCCAAGCTGATGTAATCTACATTTTTACTATAAAATTGCTGATGATACTTCTGGTCATTTGATTTCTTCTTAAGAAACAGAGTTCCCCGCATTTTCTACACAGAGCTAGAACATTTTGTGAAATAGACTTGATCATTTTAACCATGCAAAATGAGAACTAGAAGAAGCGTAATGCAGTTTTTCTCTCTTGTATCTTGGAAGTCAGCAGAGAATTCAGCTGCCCAGCAGGTAGGAAGCTACGTTTCCTTGCCTATCAATGTGGGCTGTGTGCTGGAGTAGTATTTGTTCCATACCCTAGGGCGCATTTGGGACCTTGTACTGAAAGACCTGTAGCTTTTCTGAAGCTCTGTCTGACATCAATCTTCTCTCCAGACACAGAAGCCAGGGCAGTATAGGTCTAATATGTCAGTGCCACTGCATGTCAACACAGCATAAAACAGATTATACTGTATGATTTAGGAAGCTCAGTTACTTAGGCAATACAGCAAGGGCATATAATAGATCCTTCATTTTCCAGTGGAGACAAGATAATCTAATGTATTTAGAATAGGAAAAGATTTAGATCATATATTGCAAATTCTAAGGGGATAAAATTACTTCTAAATTCCTTTCACCTTTCAATGTTTGTGAACTTAACTCTCATAAAATGAAGGTATATTTCTTAAGGCTTTTCAGAGAGTTCCCCAATTAAACCTAATTTTGGCACAGCCAGTTCTCCATGTAAGCAGTGGTCAGTAGCTAAAAGAAAACCATTCTGTGGGGAAAAAAAAGCACACTGTCCTCTTTACTTCGCATGCTTAAAAGCCACACAAAAACTCCACAATTCCTAGTATGCAGATAAGACTGCATTATAGGGACCTATGTTTTAACTGCAGATTCCAAAGCAACATCACCACATTGTATCATAAATTTGGGTAATCAAAGCCAAATATGCTTTGCATATCTGAATATGGAACAATACAGTCCAAAATCATAACCTAAACCACAGGCCAAGAAAAGCAGTCATTTGTAACTCAAAGGTGATGTCTTTCTTCTCACAGATGTGTCATCAGCAGCTGATTTAATACACACATAATTTATTACAAATTGCATACATACATAGGTAAATGAAAATCCATCAGTAAATTCCAGTATTTGGGGATTTGATTCATCCTGCATCATTCTACCAGGATTGATGGTCTGCAATATGGGAAATGAGTGCTGGCAGAGGACATAGCCTGAGGACTAGAGCTGGTGCTTGAAGCACCTTCCCTCACAGTGCTCCTAAGAGACTTCAGATGAAATTCAAAAATCAAGAATTCCAGAGCTAATTTAATTTCAGAAAGAAACCATTACCAAACCATTAGCCTACTAGAATTAGCATCATTTAATCTCGAAGCTGTGCCAACACTCTTGCCTGGGCATACTCTGCCCCATTTTACCTGCACATACACATACACTTTCTTTGACCTCCAGACTTCATTTCTCAGTAACACTGAATACAGTGTGCCAGTTTAACGTGCATGCCATATAGGGACATGTATGAATGGGTATGGGGTGTGATTTGTTTGGCTGTTTGACTTATATAAAAATATAAATAATAATAAGAGCTTTGCACATGCCACCTTCTGGATCCTCTGGACCCTGTTCCTCAGAATCACTTTATTTTTATTGGTGTTAATTCTCACTGCTCCCCCTTCACATCTCATCTCCCAGTATAAACTGTCAGGATGTCCTGTGAAAGCATGGCAGCATCACAGTGGTATTAGATAAGTGTATGGGAAATTGGTAATTCACAGCCTGAACCTCTGATTAATCAGCTTAGCAAGCGTCAGGTCAACTGTGAGGGCACAGGTGACAGTAATTTAGCTGTGCTCCCAGAAGGGGTGGAGCTTGACTCATTTATGGGCTGACCACCACTAAGGCAGCATCTCTTGGAGATTGCTCCCTGGTGCAGTGCGCCTCAGCATTTCCCAGTGAAGGCATCTGTATTGATGAGTTTTTCCTTATAAATAACTTTTTGAATATTGGCTACCATCTTTGTATCATTCCGCCTTACAATAAGGAAGCAATTTTTACATACGTTTGTGTTTTTTCTAGCCTCTTGAGTTGTTTTGTTGGCTTATTTGATCTTTGTCATGACAAAGTTGTTTGCATCGAGTCTTAGTCAGGTTGCTTTTGTCTGTCCCTGTATTCAGCTCTTTACTGAACACCACCTGAGAAATGAGATGCTATTGCCCTGGTTAATTGATGCAGGACTATATAAATCACCTTTAATGCAATGGTTCTTTTCATATTATTTCAAGTTTGTTCCAGAAAGAGAAGTGGCACTTTGCAACATCTTTTTCTCTAGAATTGGTATCTTTCCTCTGATGAGAAACAAATATCCTTGTTTTATCATTAGATTCCAGAATGTAGAAATAATAGGAAAACACCAAATATCACAGAGTTTCTGTTAAACAGATACACTGTGCCAGGACTACATGACTGACTGTACTGAAAATAGGTCATCTTGCTAAAGAAGCACATTATGTACCTAAGAAGAAATCTCTTGAGATCAAAACCTTTGGTAAAATGGGTAGTGTTGCCAGTCTCTGGTGCTCAGGTAAATCATACTTTGGCTTTCAAGGTTTGCAGAACAGTTCCATGAAAAGTTATTGCCTGACTTCTTGCCTGAGAGAGAATCTGTACGCATCACATTTGCTCTTCAGTTCCACAAACGTGGAATTTTGCAAACATCTTTGCAATTTTGATTTTTAAAAATAATATGCTTCTACAGTCTTATAGGACAATAAACAGATCACATGTAAAACAGGCTATGTCAAACTCAGATAATTTTTAATTAATACTTCAAAATAACTAGGACTTGATCAATAATATGTTAGCGCTGTCATTAGTAGTTACAAGCATGGATGTATTAATAGTAAAACGGTGTGTGCACAAAGTACAGTTGCATCTGACAGTGAAGTCAGTGAGCTCCTCAGAAAACACAGAATTTTAAGCAGGACTACTTATCAATTTGTGGCTTCTCCATTTTGCTATCCAAGATAGGAGAAACAATCCATAAATCAACTCATTTGATATCTGCTTAATAGAGGGGAAGTGAGGCAACATGCAGGGAAGAAGAAATTGCTTTGCACATAAATGAAGAAAGGAAGGAAGTGGCCTTTGAAAAAATATGAAAAGGAGGTCTCTGCAGGAGGTGACAGTAAGTTGCCTGTCAGGAAAAAACTAATCTTCAAATGAAACGTGATGGAAATTTCACTGTCTATTGAAACACATCCCTTAATCTCTCCAGCCTGCATCTAATAAAGGATAGAGTCCTTCATGGAGAAGCGAATGTTGGTACGTGGGCTGGGTTTGGTCAGATGCTCAGTAAAACAACCTGTGGTGTAAATAAATAATTCACGATAAAGGTACAACCAGACATCAGGTCTTATTTCTCCTCTAATGGAAAATTAAACTGCATGACTACAATTTTGTTTTAATGAAGGGCAGGAGAAAGGGCAGTAAAGAAGGGAAAGAAAGAATGAGAGATGAGGGAAATGATCAATATGGATGCTGACAAGCACACTTTCACAAAACTGCTTACAGCTTCATTCACATGCATAGCTCAGACTGAGGGTAGTTTGTCTGTCCTGGGGTGAAAAGAAAGTTGGATTTCCCTTCCAAAACCTATGCCTGAAGAAATTTCTTTTAAGTGCCTCTACAGACAGTATAGACATGAGATTTGTACAGGTGGCTTGTTGCTTTTAAGTCATAAACAATACAGAAGGCCTAAGACTTGAGGGATAGTGAGAAGCAACTTAGTTGTTGTCTTTGGTAATGTTGAAGAGACCATATAGGAATACTGTTAGTCATTGCCACTTTAAAAACATGTTTCAGTCAACATTTATGTGCAGCCCAAGAGACACCCAGGTCCTCGATGCTTGGTGAGATCTGCTGATTTTCCTTCCCCCTCATCAAAACTGCTGCGCTAGCAAACCTCTCCATTGACTTACACAATTACAGGACTAAAAAAAGGACAGTGATGAGATAATCATCATTGTTTAAGGTCAGCTGTATTGTGACAGATTTTTTTTTTATAATTTCATTCTTCTAACATATTAAAATGTTTTTTAAAAAATGTAGTTTTCTCTTAAATATTGTCCATGGCTAAGATTGCAAATATGTAACTAAGGCTATAACAATTAACTTTTATTATTATTATGTTTTAATCTAAAATGTAATAAACATACCTCCGGAAGCATGGGAAAATCAAATGAAGACTCAATGACAGAATAAACAAAAGCTACGACTTAACTGCAGAAGCCATTCTAGCAAGCCACAATCTTGAGTCAAAATCTGAGAAAACAGAGAGTATTCAAGCCTTGGCAGGCTCCAATCCTGCATGTTATGCTTAAGTTAGACACAGACAGCTCTACAGATTGCTTCCAGCATGACAGAAAGACCACTGATTCCAAAGAACCTCACCAGCATTTGGACTATTTATTAACAGGGAGTCCAAGTAATGCTTCCTCTCTAGTCTGAAAAAGCTATTTTACAAAAGATATGCAAGCCAAGCAACACTTAGACCATTACACGTGCCCAAGACATGAAATCTACCTACCTCATTTAGCACTAAATGTTTTCTCCTGAAGATCTGCTGTCTTCACCTCCTCTAGAGAAGGAACTGATTGGATGTACATTCTACATACAAACTTGCTGCTTACAGCCTGGATGCAGCCTCTCTTTCTTAAGGAAAACAGTCCCATTGGCTTCAAATGCATGCTCATGTACAAGGTTCAGACATCACGCTGCAGGAGAAGAGCAGGGTCTTCTGTAAGCTTATAATGTCAGTACCTCCCTTGGTGATACCTCTCATCAGTTTCCTCTTCCAACTATCTGAACCTGAAGGTTTCGGAGCAGGAGTTGACTCTCCAGTGTACCTACAAAGCAGTGAGAAGAAAGTAATTTCCACGTGACTCCTCAGCCCACAGATATCAGATGTTAGCCATGTGTACAAGTACCAGTGGGTTAAATCTTAACAAACCTGAAGAACACAAAACAAGGGGTAAGACTGTAAGTCAGCTTTCCACTTATATCTTTTGCTCAGATTGCCTTCCAGTCTTACTTCGTCATGTAAACCCGATATGTCACCTCTTCATTATGCTGCATTTCTTTAGTCTAGTAAGTAAATTGGGATGCACCTAGCATTCTGCCTATTAACTGTTGAGGCTTAACTACAAGAAGAGTAATTAAGGTAGAAAAAATAAGGCTTAATTTCAGTAAAAATAACTCACTTGCTTCACAGAAATCTAAGGCTTTATTTCTAGTTAAGCATAAGCTTGAAGATACGCTGCAGTATGCTGTTGAAGTGGGTTTTCATATTTGACTGAGTTTTTTCTGAAATTGAACTTCTTGATGAAAAGTGAGTTTCAAACATTTCTGGTCTTTTACATCATTTAACTACTATTAAAAAGTTGCTGTTGGGAGAAGGTTGTTTATTGTAGATGGAAAATATCATTTTAGCTTCTCAGGATTGAATTGCTTTTTCCCTCCCCAGAAAATTACACTAAACAGACACACACATACTATACAATTTACAGATGTACCAAGCAGTCTGAGAAATATCTGGTTCTGGAGAGGATCCAGCTCTGCATTCCCCTCTCTTTTTCAATCCACCTGATGAAGAACAAACTTTACAGTTTTGCACTGTTTTCCTAAATTACAGTTTGCTGACCACACAGAGGTAGATCACCCTCAAATAACTCCAAGTTGAGTAAATCCCAGGAAAAAAAAAAAAAAGTTCCACTGCCAAATCTGTGGAGATGGATAGAGAGGAGTCGCAATCTGCCAATAACTCATTTCAGCCATCTTATACAGCCTGATTTGGATCCCGTTATCATAACCGCTGGTATTGATACCCAGTATGAAGAGCTAGGTATCTCAGAAGGCCACTAACCCTACTGAAGCTGTAAATTCCTGCATGAGCTGCTATTCTTTATCTGGAAATCTTCTATCTGCATTCCTCTCCAATGACAGATTGCTGTACAGACCACAGAAGGGAAGCCCCCGCACAGAGGCCTGTCTCCAAACCCTCAACACTTAGAGTGGATTTATCATTAGAATAGGTTGAGAATGAATGTACTCTCCTTTAAAAAAACAAAACAAACACTTCAGTCTTGATTTCAGCAGTGAGGAAATGAACATTTGGACTAAACCCAAGCATTAGGCACCATGCCAAAAACATCACAGTCTATGGGCAGGTCTCACCAGGCTCTCTCTGAGAAATGCTTGGTAGGTTACTGTTCTCAAATGCCTCCCCTCTGAAGCAATTTTATTACATTTTTTTTTTTTTTAATTAAAGCTAATTAATTAAACATCACTGAGCACTTTTCACTTCCCATATTTTGAAGATACAAGCTGATAGCACGGAAGAACATTTAATGCAGCTTGGCACTGGCATAACTCTACATCCATCAATAGGGTACTTTACTACTTTAGTTAAGTGATAACTCCCATAACATTTTAGTTCAACTAGGACAAAAATTAGCTGAGAGGCGAAGGTTTCAGGAAGGCCTCTTCATAGCCGTACTTTACAGAAGTGCCAGTGCTCTAATACTGTTCTTTAATACTGCATACTTGTGCACATTTGAATATCCAACATATATCCATATAACCAAGAGACTGTGGACCTTGATTTCACTGGCATTGCCTACCTTCTTTTCTCTTGCCTAAACAGGTCACAGATTGGCACACAAGAGACAGCACCATATTTAAATCCTAGCATCAGGCATTAACTAGAGAATAGCTTTTTTTCCCTGCCACCACTATATCATAATGACCTACTTACTGAAAGCTGTACTTCAGTGCCAGGGGACAAAAGTGGTACCTGAGGGAGAATCCCAAGTCTCAGCAGATGACAAAGTATTCTTTGACAGATAACTTCATTTTTCCAAGACAGAATAATTTCCTAGTTAGAAGTTAATCTCTTTGCAGCCTTTCAAGGTATAAACTTGAGTAAAGAAAATCAGTTCTTCCTCAGTTATTTAACATTACCATAAATCTTTAATAGATGTTTCCTTAGAATTTTTATATTTCCCAAGTAGTTCTCCTGGCGGGGCAGGGAGGGGGGGGGGGGGGGGGGGGAATGAACAGAAGACTGACAACCTAAAATGAGCCAGATGTCCATAAAGCTGTTAGAGTTTCCACTGAAAGCAGGTAGGTTCTGTGTCTGATGACTGGAGTATTATATGTATCCATCACCTTTGTGCTACTCTGCTGGTTTGAACCTTTAGGGACAGGTTACAAGATCTGGCTGCAGCAAACCCAACTTCCAGGTAAGGAGACTGTCGGTGAAAAAGTAAAGATGACTTACTATGGAAAAGTCAGAAAACAAAAAATCCTCAAGCATGCATTTCCCTCCTGTAGCCAGATTATGGCTTTGCAGCACTATGCAGAAATACCGTTTGTGCTTGTTGAGTGAAATTGATACACCACTTTGCAGAGCAGTTCTGCTGTTAGGCTGGAGTTGTTCATTGCTTAGATACACACTATACAGCTGTAAAAAGACAGCAGAGGTGGTGCACTTTGCTTCAGCCTTTAATTGAATGTTTATTTGTTGTTTGGGAAGCACACTGAAACCTGTGTTGCAGATCAAAGTGGCATCTGGATATTTTCACCCCATGGGATTACTTTCATCAGCCACTACAGGACAGCTTTCCAACCCTGCCAAGGGAACTCCAGTAGATGAAATAACCAGCTTCAATAGCACAAAGAGT
Source organism: Excalfactoria chinensis (assembly GCF_039878825.1). NCBI lineage: Eukaryota > Metazoa > Chordata > Aves > Galliformes > Phasianidae > Excalfactoria > Excalfactoria chinensis. The sequence goes on from NC_092828.1 coordinate 42,328,167, forward strand.
GAGGTTATTTTTCACCTCCATTTCTGAGATAAAAGACATCATAGGAAATACATTTAGAGTAAGTTTTCCTTTCTCCAGCCTCTCAACATGACTTGGGAGGCAGCAGGTGACTCTTTACTCATAAACTCTTTGTTTTAGCAAACTGAAACAAATCCTAATTGGTACCATGCTATCACTAACTTCACCCCTAGTGTCTAATGCTCACATCTATAAACGTCAAGTTTCCTTTCTCCATCTCATACTGCTGACCTTAAACGTGCTCTATAGGATGTCCTTTACAAAGCAAATAAAAATAAAGCAGACAGTAAGTGCAAGCATGTATTCATCTAATGTTCTAGCCTGAAAAGTGTGGACCAAGGCACTGTGGAAAAGCTTACTGAAGACTTACAGCAGGGCCAGCTTACTGATGTAAAGGAATTGACCTTCAATGGTCTAGTGTGGGTGACTCTAGCCAGCTCACAACTTGCACCATGGGAATCACTCCATGATTTCATAATGGCAGTTTCTTTCACAGAGGCTTTACTTTCAAATCAAATGGCTCTAGTGATACTACTTGCACAATGCATGCATAGATAGAGGATAGCTTTGTTAAAGCCTCCTGCAAACACAGACAGAACAGGAGACTGAGATCCACTTCCCAAAGAGATTATATATCCCTGTGGTCTGAAATTCATGAGAAGTTTAGGGCTTTCCAAGATGTGGGCAGCTTACGTGTGATATAAGTCACTTACCAAAGCTCTGTAGTTGGTAAGGAGTGCCTCAGCATCTGGAGTATCCTTGAGAGACATCCCATTTCAGGGGGAGATCACCACTGTGAAACCAATTACTTAGCAAGGAGAGCTCAAAAGAAGTTCACTCAGGCTGTCATATTTATGGAATAAAGTGTCTAACTTGCAATCATATTATGAAATATGGAAAAGGTAAGACTCTTTTTACCCAGAACTTCTTTTGGTCCTTGATAATTAGTCTTGAAAGAACCTTTGCACTCCCTGATCTCAGATAAGGTCCCTTTTCTACACTGTAACTATACCAACACAGCTTTCCCTGCCAAATTTTCATTTACAGTGCCAGACTAATAATCTCTGCCCTTTGTGTGAGGCTCAATCCATCACTCACAGTGCCCAGAGAGCAGCAAAATGCTCTGAGGATTGCTTCAAAGAATAATGGTGCCAGCAAGCTCACAGGAAGGTCTCTTTGGAGAAATGTGGGTTTTGATAATAAGGGTGGTGTATCAGCAAATTAATACCACTCTCGCAGTTTCTACAGGAGAAAGGTTTTATCTGATGTTGTATTTTACATAAACTAGATGTTATACAGCCACTGCTTAATCTCCTCTCAGCAGGTTTGCAGAGAAGAGGCTCTGGATGCTTGAAAAATAGCTAATCTTTCCAAGACCTAAAGCAATTTCCATCATCATTTTGCAGGTTTTGTCCAAAAAGTGCTTACACCTCTAACAGGGCACAGATTATTCTTAACGATGCATGTCACGTGTCAGGACTAATCACTCATTCTGACATTTAATATAACAACACCAACTATGAAAATGGATGTTTTCTTTTTGTTGCGTACCAAGAATACTGGGAAGGGCAGAGTGAGCAAATCTGCAGCAAGGCTAAAGTCTTCATAATGCTAAGAAGTGGATATCATTTTAAATATACCTGGTATTTCACAATTGATCCTGAAGGCTTTTCTAAGTTCTGGTGCCTTCTAATGGGGACAGAGGTGAGTTGATTATGTTCCACTACAGTGCTGAATGGGGTATAAATGTATTTGAGGAGAGACTTAGAACCAAAGGGTTTGTAGTCTGTTGATAATCGGGGGATTACAGAGAGTTCAATTAAGTCATGTTACATTTGCCAGATTGATTTATGACCAGCAAGTATAGCATTTTGAAACAAAGTTGCCAGGTACTTCTAGTAGCACTCAAAAGACTAAACTTGTTATTAGTAAAATCAAGGTTTTTTTGTTGTTGTTGTTTTTGGTTTTTTTGTTTGTTTTTGGTTTTTTTTTTGTTTTGTTTTTAATGAATCATGTTAATAGAGCAGTAGATGAGGCCACACTGTGTTGAGAGATGTGCCAAAATACCCACTACATTAAAAAGAACATTTTTTTTCCTACTTTAATGTTTTATAGTGTAATTTCTCAAGAATTTTTAAAATGTCAGTGACTTTCTGCTTTACAAGGTCTGCACATTCATTTGCCTTAAACTCACAGAATTCACATGACAAATACAGTGATGCTACTATTTCACTTAACTCCATGCAAAAAAAACCAAGCCTATTCTAGCAGGCAGCCTAGACCCTTCAGCTTAGCTAAGTCACCATAAACTTTCTTCCTTTTCTAACAAATGAGGTCATCATCATCTTTCTAGCTGGTAGTTATATCCCCAAATCAGTTTACTTATATTTCCTTCTTTGAATCTCAGCAAAACTGAAAAGAATCCCCACCACAAGCCTCATTGCAGTCAATAAGTCTGTGTGGATGGACCACAGGTGCATTAAGTAAAAGTGTGGCAAAGAGAACAGCAAATTGTTGCCAATTGTTGTCAACAGACACTGCTCCATTATTGTTAGAAGGAAACTTGCTATTCCAGCCTTAAGATGGTAGAGCCTCAGGAATTTAAATTAGATAGTCCTAGTCCCACGTGACTTGTTTGTATTATGACAGGGATACTATAGCAAACTCAAACCTGAAGAGGCTCTCAGTCGCATTTCCCAGCACACATCATTTTTGTTAGGACTGTTCTACTTGACTTTGGTTTTGCTCAGAAGGGGTTGGAGGAAGGAAAGCTGTATGAATACTTTGCTAGAAAGAAGACTTGCTTAACTCTTGGACCTAAGAACTTGCCTGTCCAGATGATTAACAATCAGGGAATATAAATTTGACAAATGAAAAGACTGTCCATTTTGCTCTGAATTAGCATTAATATTAGCCAGGAATATATAATATTTATTATATTAAATATTATTATTACTATTAAGTTCTTCCAGGTTGTTCTCCAGAGCAATGGACTCTGAGGCAAGGAAAGGGCATACAATAGCAGATCATGGAGAAATACAGTAAGTCTTGTCATGTTTGCTTCTCTGCTATTATTTTTTTAAAAGTATGAAATATCCTTTGTGTATTGAGAGAAGAATTATAGAACGAGTCATGGACTTGGATAACTTTATAATGGCATTGACTGAATCTCCTTCACAGACACACTGAGTGCTAGCTTCAGAAAATGGATTGGTCTTGGATAACAAAGAACAATGGGGTTTTCATATGAATCATCACTTCTTAGCACAATAGAGGATTTTCAGACTTTTGGTATTTTTAATTTCTGATGGCCACGGCTTAAAGTCATTGCAAAAACAGTGCCATCTTTGCTTTTATTTTATCATACAGACAAAATAAATAAATACTACATATTCAAGGCAGTGAGACATTGCAGGAATACTTGTATGTCACTTAATTATATTTCTGAAAATAAAGTAAAAGCCTTGTCTCTTTATTTCAGTTTTCTTTCATATGGTAATAAAATTACTTTGACTTTCAGGTTCGTGCTTTGCTTATATGCTTTAAGATTGCATAGAAAGTGTATTTGTGTAGCTTTTCTGACTTTCACTGGCAGAAAATTGGTTAAAGGAAATAGGAAAGATTATATACGTATAATAATACAGAATTTATAATCCTTGTCCCTTTAAGATTATTTGTAACTGTATCACTGGAGGTGTGTTGTGAGGACAGTTTTTAGGAAAAACAAAGATGAAGTCCAGAAGAACAATGCTAGATAGCAGGAAGAAGACACTCTGTAAGTGTGCTCTTGACAGTTTTGTTCCAGAAAGCACATTATTTTTCATCTCCTTATACAGAAAGAGAATGTGAACATATCTCTAGCATTTTCTTCAGGCCTATAAAGAAATTGTATTGTTTGGAGATGGAAGGGGAAAAAAAGAAAAAGATAAGGGAACAGTAGAAGGAACAGTCAACTTATCTTGGCAACTGAGGCTACTGTTTAGAAACCAGGCTATCGATTTCTATGGAACAAGGAGGGTTAGGTATGAAAGGCGAGTTTCTTAACAGTTTCAGGATGCTTGTGTCAGCATCATTATGTTTTGTTTAGAAGCAAAGCTTAAAGACTAGACCCAACATAAAGTGTAATAATAAAGATTAAGGAAGTCAATTTCCTGCGTTATCCACCATCAATCTGCTGGATTCATTGTCACAAGATGCAGGGAAAGTGAGAAAAATAAATGCATCTGAATGTAGGTGACGATAAACTGATGAAGGACTAGTCCACCCATCATCATTACGCTGCTTGATACCAATGCACCTTTTGGTTCAGAAAGCGATTGAAATTGTAACTGGAAAGGGTAACTGGTGCACCGTAGAAAGTTATGGTGTACTAGGACAAAACAAAAAATATGGTGAAATTTTCAAAATTAAATAAATATGTACAGAGTATAGTACACAACTACCAAATTCATAGAATGATAGATGAGTACTATAGAGGAATCAAATCTACTTTACCTCCTAGTTCCTTGGGCCCAATTAAACCAATGAATTTCTCTGCAGAGAAAAAGTCAAGCAATGAATCCACAGTTCCCTCAGACAACTTTTGAGATTTTGTTTCTAAAGGAGAAAAAGGATACTAAGCTGTCCTTTCCTCGGGTAAATTTATTTGAATACTTCCTCACTGTAATATAAGTGCATATACCAGTTTGTACTGACTTGGTATCTGTATTCACACACATCATTCTCAAGGCTCAATTGGCAACATTTCCCACAGTCTGCAGCACTCTAGCAAAAGATCCAGGTCTTACAATTCAACTTGACGTTTCCTAATAAAAACATAATTAATAATTTAATCTTTTCTGATTATTTCCCAGCATTCTTTTAATAATGCAAACATAAAAGCCACAGTCTCACAGAGATATTTGAAATTAAAGATATTCAGATTTTATCACTAGCGTCATTGTAACTACTCTCACATATCATAAACATTACAGAAATTCAGAAAAATGTGTGAAAGGATGAGCAGGGATATGCTTTAGGAGCCATTTAGGTACTTAATGGGAATTTTTAAGTTCCCAGTTCCTTGCTAAAGCTGACTAATGCACAGCTTCATCCTGGAAGAACAAAGCTACTAATTTGAAAAGCATTTTCAAAATACATATGATATAATGTATTACTGCCTGTCATTTTATTATGTTTCTGAAAGCTGTGGGACTCATACAAGGCATTTGACTCTGTCCGACATGATAGTCTTTTCTCTAAATTCAATAGAGAACCATAGAATCTTTTGAGTTGGAAGGGACCTTTAGAGCATTCAGTCCAACTCCCCTGCAATGAACAGGGACACCTACAGCTCAATTAGGTTGCTCAGCTCCTCAACCAGCCTGACCTTGAATGTCCTCCACCACCTCTCTGGGCAACCTATGCCAGTGCTTCATCACCCTTACTGTAAAAAATGCTTTCCTTATATCCAGTCTAAATCTTCCCTTTTTCAGTTTGAAACCATGTTCATTGTCCTACCTTAACAGACTCTGCTAAAGAGTCTGTCCTTCCTTCTTATAGCTTCCCCCTTTGGATACTGAAAGACCACTATCAGGTCTCCCTGGAAGCCTTCTTATCTCTAGGCTGAACAGCCCCAGCTCTCTCAGACTATGCTCATAGGAGAGGTGTTTGATCCCTTGGATCATTTTTGTGGCCCTCCTCTGGGTGTTCTCTAATAGCTCCATGTGTCTCCTGTAGTGAGGACTCCATATCTAAACACAGTACTCCAGGTGAGGCCTTATCAGCATAGAATAGAGGGGGTCAGGATCACCTCCCTCGCCCTGCTGACCACACTTCTCTTAATGCAGCCCAGGATACAATTGGCTTTCTGGGCTGTGAAGGCACACTACTGGCTCATGCCCAACTTGCCATCTACCAGTACTCCCAAGTCCATTTTGGCAGAGCTGTGCTGTTTTTACATCCTCCAGCTTGAGATGATAGCAGGAAGACCTTGCATTTGGATTTACTGAATTTCATGAGACTCACCTGGGCCCACTGCTTGAGCCTGTCCAGGTCTCTGGATGGCATTCCATTCCTCAGACATATCAACTGCACCCCACAGCTTGGTGTCATCCACAAACTTGCTGAGAGGGCACTCAATCCCAACGTGAATGTAATTCGTGAAGATGTTAAAGGTGACTGATCCCAGTGCAGACCCCTGAGGGAAAACACTTGTCATGGATCTCAATCTAGACACTGAGCCAGTGACCATCACTCTTTGGGTACAATCTTGCAACCAGTTCCTTGTCCAACAGTTCACTGATCAAATCTATATCTTTCCAATCTGGAGAGAAGAATATTACAGGGAACTGTGGCAAAGGCCTTAATGAAGTCCAAATAGATGACACCAGCGGCTTTATAAACAAATAAATTAGAGATGCATAGATTTCAGAGATGGACTTCATGGTGCACGAGGAATTGGCCGGATGGTCACAGTCAAGATGGACACAAGTGACAAGAGGCATTCCTTAGGGTTTGGTAGTGCTGTTTAACATCTTTGTCAGTGACATGGGCAGTAGGATTAAGTGCATTCTCAACAAGTTTGAAGGTAAATTGAGTTGTGCCATTGACATGCAAGAAGAAAGAGATGCCATCCAGAACATCCCAAACAAACTTGAAGTGGCCCTTTGTGAACCTTGTAAAGTTCAACATGCCAAGTGCATGGCCCTTTACCTGGGTTGGGGTAATCCCAAGCACAGGTACAAGCTGGGTGGAGAGCAGATTGTGAGCAGCTTTGCAGAGGAGGTCTTAGAGGTCCCTGTGGATGAAATATTCAACATGAGCCAGCAATGTGTGCTTGCAGCTCAGACAGCCAACTATCAGAAGAAATGTGGTCAGCAGGTCAACATAAGTGATTACCATCCTTTGCTCTGGTCCTGTGAGACATCAACATGAGTACTGCATTTAGCTTTCGGGCCCCTAGCACAAGAAGGACATGTACCTGTTGGAGGGAATCCAGAAGCAGGTCACTAAGATGCTTGGTGGGCTGGAACACCTCTCCTTACAAGAGGGGCTGAAAGTTGGGACTGTTTAGCCTGAAGAAGTGAACAATCTGGAGAGACCTCATTGCAGCCTTCCTGTACTTAGAGGGAGCTTATAAGAAACATGGAAAGAGTTTTACAAGGACAGGTAGTGATAGGACAAGGGGTGATTGCTTTAAATGGAAAGAAAGTAGATATATTTTAGGTGTAAAGAAGAAGTTATCTACTTCAGTGGTTGCAATCCTACCCATAGCAAGGGGGTTGGAACTGAATGATCTTCAAGTTTTCTTCCAATCTAAACCATTCCATGATGCATTACGTGATTTTCACTCCCGGCTTCAAATGCCTTTTTGAAGTCCCAGTGGAATAGTCTACACTTTACTCATCAGTAGAAGGCCTGAAAAAAGGAAAAACACTATAAATAGCAAGAAATTCAGATTGTCCCTTTTCTGATCTCTGATATCACTGAGTAAGTCAACTCTACACCATTCTGAAGAGACAAACCTGATTTTGGATGTCATACTAGAATACAAAGATTAAAAAAATGTGATGTCATAGATGGAAAAACTTAGAAAAATCTGTTTAAAAATGAGATAGAGAGATGTGTACTCAAATGGAAAGCAGCTCATAATTCCCAAGACAGACAGTTAAATACAGTAAAGTTTTTGTCTCTAATAAATGAGAGCCTCGTGAAATGATTCCCTCCCCTTTACTACATGTGTATGATTATTGTACAGTCACTCCTAAATATTACTGTATGCATGATTGCTTCTCTTCTGTAAAGAAAAAAGGTAATTATAAGTGAAGCTGGAAGAATGAGCTTTTCTGTGCTAGAGGCTGTGGCATAAAAAGGGTGTTTAAAAAAAATAATAAAGGAAAAAAAGAGAAAGTATCTTAAATAAAGGGAAAAAGAGAACTGTATGAATCAAAGAATGAAGCCTGGCATGTGAGGACTTGAAAAATGTGCCCTAGAAAGGAAAAGAAGAATGAAAAAACAAGTCTAAGAAACAAAATCCCTTGGAATGTTGCTCCTTGACATTCTTTAGGCACAGGAAGACAAACAAAATACTGGTCAGACTGTTGTAGAAGTTGCCAAGGTATAAGACAGAACTCTTTAAGTTATAGACATTATAAATTAAAAAACTTGCTCTTTGTGTTTTAGAGGTGGATGTGACTTTCTGATGCCATAGGGAAGCAAGTTTAAGGACTGAGTTCTTTACTAGCCAAAAAAGTGAGGGTTCTTTGTAGTTGTACAAGCATGAGGTGCAGTTCTAACCTTTCTCAAGAAGCCTCCACTTCTGGAGCGTATCTATGTGCATTTCACCCTGTATCTCCAAAAAATAAGCAGCTATCTAAAATTTACCTTCCTTTGGCCTTCAATTTGGCATAAAAAAAGTAGGGACATGATAAGGTGCTTTTACTGATAGAATCATCCTTTCTTTCTCTTTTATCTAATTGCCCTTACAATAACAAGTCCACTATCTTGATCATGGCAATAGTTGTATTTATTACATTGACAGGAACAGCAAAATAGGAAAACTTTTACCAATACTACTGCCATGTATATATGCTACACAAGGGAAATAAGTTTCCAGGTAAATGAGGTAGCCATTAACAGCCTCCCTCCTCATACAGCAACACCTGAACTAGGATGCTTTCCAATAGTCATGAATTCAGAAATCAGCCAGGAGGGTCCGCTCTCTAGTCTAATCTCCTGTGTTACCAAAGCTCAAAGGTTGCACTGAATCCACTCTGCTTTGAATAAGACAATTTTTTTCCAAAGCAAAGAATGATCTGAGCTAATAACTGCAAGCACTTCTGATGATAGAAGACATGTCTCAATCCTTAAAAATTGTCTTCATGGTTAATGACACTGGAATAGGTTTGAGATCAGCTCTACCTGACATACCATTTCATTTAATATACTGAGTTTGCCCTTTGTCAGATTGTTACAAGCATGGTATGCAGGCTCTTCTCTTGTTCATCACTGGCAAAAACATGTAGCTAATAGTGCTAACTCTGTTGAGAAAAAGCATTCTGTAGCTGAGAATTTATCAAACAGTGCTGTTGTGTTCTTTGTATCTGTTGTAGTTTCTACATAAATAAAAAGAAGGCATTACTTTCAGAGTGACCTATGTACATTCTTCCTTCTGAAGGGCACAACCAAACTAACAGACTGGATAACAGAGGGGCTTAGGAGTTTTATGTCCCATCTTCTGATGTACAAAGATAGGTCATTTGCACCTTTGTAGGTTTCTTGCATCACTGTCTGACTACGTGTTACTGCTATTTCCACAACTGTGGAAGCTGATTTCAGCTGGAAAACAGAGATCAATTACAATGGGGGACCCCCTACACATTTGTAGACCTCCATGCTAATGCCTGTGTTGGAGATCACAACTCTGCATCAGACATGTACTAAGTCTAAAAATAAAGATCTGGATCTGACTCTCTCAGTCAGAGCTAGTGATTATTTCACATTTCCCCTTCCTTCCATGCAAGCTTTATCACTTTAAGTTGTGTTTCCATCCTGTAAGCTTCTGATGCCTCTCAGAGCCTGGCAGGCAAAAGGTTTCTTACATCAGAGACACCTCCTTATTACTAAATCTGACAGCCAATTTTCCATGTGTAAACATGTCAATGCCATTTTCATGAAATTCAATATTCCTTCATTTTTTCTTTTATAAAAACACAGAGCATCAGACTATCTGCTCTGATGTCTATGGGAGGCCTGCCAAGGACAAGGCTGATGAAATACAACTCGAGACAAGCTCCATCTGTCCCATTTAGGCAATCCACAGGGTCAGGTCTCTGCAGAGAAAGTAATAACTGCAAGATGGCTTTCTAAGCAGACACCAAGAGAGAACTACTGCTCATATTGATTAAAATAAACAAGCCCAGAGGGAAGTTGTATTAACTGTACATTTGAGTTAGATTACTAATTTCAGATTGTGGCTTTCTATTTAAGACCGACACGGCAACCTAGAGCAATAAAGAACAAACAGCATAATTCCATTCTCCAGAAGGCAGACTTTCACTGATGTTGATTTTCTCAGAGAAACCTCTCTTGAGAAAGTCCACACGTCTGTCCAGATCCTTCAGTATAGTTGGCACAAAGCCAAGAAGGAAGAAAAAAGTGAGAAGGGATGGGAAAGTTAGTCCTGCTTGATCTGTCTAAAACAACACACTTGGGAAGGTCATCGGGGCTGTGATGTGATATTTAGCAGTGTTTACATGCTGAGAAGTTAAACTAGCACTACATAAAATTAGGGCATATCTGAATGAAAGTCTGGGAGTAATTGCCTGGGTACAGAAAAGAGTGGGAAGAGGAGACACAGAGAGAGATCTGACTACTTTTGGAGAACATGGAAAAAGAGGGTCAAGCACGATCATGGTCACATGGGTAAGAGGCAGAGGGTAATACTCAGGTGCATAAAACCACTACAAAACTACACTACAAAGCATTAGCATTGTTCTCTGAAAAGTGGAATTCCAAAGCAGTGGTCTTTAACCCACTTCAGACACTAGCACATGGACTGTCAGAAAGTAAAACTGGTTCAGGAGGTACAAAATATCTGTGTCCTATGCTTTGTCATGAAAAACATCAGTAATCTTTCACTTTGCCCTGTGGCCACCATAGATATTCAATTATGCTATGCAGGAAGATGGTGGAAAACCTGAGGATTTGTTTACTTCACTTACCCTCCTGCAAAAGAACTGATCTCATTTTCCAATAACTACAATAAAATAAAAGGAGAATATAACTAAGCACTATACAGACAAAACAAAAACAAACAAACAAAACAAATAAACCCACACCAAACTTAAATAAATGATACTTGAGAAGAACAGCAATTGATGAACAGAGACTGTTCAAGCATAAAAATACTAAATTTCCATGTTTCATGTCTCCTTGATAGTAATGCATATCACAAGGATACCACTCAACAACTCCGTATTTGAGTTTATGTATCATGGTATCACATAATGACTTAGGTCAGAAGGGACCTTAATGATCATCTAGTTTCAGCTGCTGGCCACGGGGCTGGTTGTCACCCAGTAGATCGATCAGGCTTCCCAGGGTCCCATCCAATCCTGGCTTGAATGCTTCCATAGATAGGGCATCCACAATCAGCTAGAGCTCTGGCTGGGCACTAATCTGTCCTCTCTAAAAGCCTAAACTTGGTTCTCAGAAAAAGCTTTATAATAATGTAATGACTGTAAAATTTCATGGACTGCCTCAAATACTTTCAGTAAGATGAAGGTATTTCTAGACAACTTCTCATCTACAGTAACCTCCAAAACATCAAGGGGGCACAAAGATCACAAAAAGGGCTCACAGTATTATTGCAGCATGATGAGAACTGCTGCGGAGTCAGGAGCACTATGACTAGGATATACCACTAAATAGTACTTGAGCAGGAACATAATTTCTGCTTCACTTATTTGTACTACAAATATAATAAAAACAAAAATCTCTTCAGGCTGTCTATGGGATACTGTAAAACTAGTTATCTATGTTCAGCATTCTATGGCTGAATTAATACCATAGCTATAAATTATTATACACAGAAAACCTTCATGGTAACAGAATTTCTTCTATAACACCAGCAACCAACTTTGCTTTCATGAATACCATAATATATAAGAAAGGCTGAGAGCCATTTGGCCTGGAGAAGAGTAGATTCTGGGGAGACCTCACTGCATCCTTTCAGTACTTAAAGGGCACTTATAAGAAACACGGAGAGAGACTTTTTACAAGAGCAGGTAGTGATAGGCCAAGGGGTAATAATTCTAAAGTGAAAGACGGTAGATTTCATTAAAAGATTCTCATGAATACAGGTTTTACAAAGCAGAAAGAAATCAGTTAACATCGTATGGCATAGATGTAACTTGCCTGTAATGGAAATTTCAGAGAAAGACATTAAATGATCACAGCACATGTTGAAAGAAAATATTATCTTGAAAAAGATTTCTTCAGAATTTTTCCTGTTAACTTTCAATTATCCCTAATCTCACCAAACTCCTCCCTAGAAGAAACATTCTCATAGAACAAGTATGGCTAAACCAGACCAATGTAACAAAAGCAAATTCCACCAGCACAGCTCCAGACACTAAAATGTATGTACTAACCCAGCGCCATCAGAATCTCTGAAACCATACCTGGTTATCCTAAATTCTTCTTCTAGTAACAAAATAGGCTTCTGGAAATGATGCAAGCAAAACTAGCCAACCACTACTCATCAGTGAGATCCTCCAAATGATCTATAAAGAAACTTTCTCTTTAATCACCTGATCCTCAGCCTCAAGTAGACATACAAAAGTACATCACTGTTTAGCTGGAAAGATTTTCTACGTTTCTTTAAATACCCATTCAGTCTGCCACTGCGCACGTGCTCCCTTGTAAAAGGACAGGGATAAACAAGGATTTTCTTGGCCACAGTCACAGGCTGGATGCTAGGCTAGAAGGGAGTTTGCTCTGATTCTGTCAAGCTGCTTTCAGTCATTCAAATTTCAAATGCCAATATTTGGATAGAAAAGAAGGAATGAATTTCAGAATAAATGGCCTCCCTTGTCCTGCTGTGAGCTCCTCCTTCTGACATTTTCAAAAGGGTGCAGAAGAGCATATTTTATCAGATTACAGCCACAGCATTCTTGCATGGAAGGGAAATACAGCATTTTTGTTATAGAAGACAAACAGAACAAAGGCAGAACACAAACTGATTATTCATTAATATTGTGAATCATGAGCTACTATTATTTGGGTGCTGTCATCTTTAATTAAATTTTATACAAAACGTACCTAGTGAACAATCTATTTGCCTTTTTTTTTTCCAGCTGTTTCTAATGGAAAAACAGATTCTAATTCAGAATCAAATTGGAAGTACTGAAACAGACTTTGTGAAATGTAATTTAGTTTAATTGATGTGTTTTACAATGTTCCTCTAATATCATTTACTAGTCAAACCACTGAGCGGTTTCCATATTTTGAAATGTTAGATCATGGATGTGCCAAGTCCCTGTCACTTTAACAAGTGAGGTATGAAAAATGTACAAATGAGATGTTAAATTATCTGCTGATGTGTACTTCGCACAGCTTTTGACTCTCAATAAAATTTGCTTCAAGTTAAACAAAAATAACCAAGACCCATGTTTGGAAGGATGGAAGATTTCTCTCATCTGGGAGCTCTGACAAGCAACCTCTCAGCTTCCTTTTCTATGCCAACTAAAATCATTGGTCATGTTCTACTTTTGTGCAGTACAGACACAAGTTGGCAACCTAGCAATGCGCACTAAGTGGAGGCAGCACCCAAATCCATTCTTTAAGAAGGTGCAGTCAGGCTGGGTGAAACCTTTGGTAAGGTCTCAGGGATATGTTGGAGAGCGTTGATTAATTGTAGTATTGCCACCACCATTTCTTTGGTCTTCTCTCACATACTAACCTGAGTTTAACAACTCTCTATTTTTATTTGGCTTATAAATTTGATGCTTCTGTTTGCTTCTGTGGAGAATGCTGCCTCTGCACCAAACTTTATCTTGCTCACATTCTTTGGTCTTCACAGTCACCACAACACCACCATACTAACTCTCCGGAGCTTTTTTTGCCAATCAGTAGTTATCTTAATGCTTAATGACATGAGGAAGCACTAGAAGTGCACCTGTCCTGAATGAGCTACAGAGCCACAGAGATTGCTCTGCAGCTCTGTGAAGCAAAGCATATAGAAGCCTGCACAGCATATACTTCATTCTAGCCTGAGACTGACATGAGTCCTATTGTAACTTTGCATTATGCACTGGTGGTTTGGGAGCAGAAAACCATCCACTGCTAGCTCAGTTCAAGCATACATACAACCTATGTAGAAGACACAGTGAAAATGGACACAAGTTATAGCCTTTCACAACTGCCTACTTCAGTCCTGGAAAAATAGATGGTAATCAGAATACATTCATTCAAAACTGTTTTGGCAATAGGAAACGATAATACAAATCAGCATCTTAAGCAATTTGCTTTCCAGAGATTTAGACATTAAAAAAAAAAGAGGAATGGAATATTTCTTTCTGTTAGGCTCGTAATTAGGATTCCATGAATGCAGTCCCACTCCGATTCCAAATTATTCATATCAGTTTTGTTTATTCATGTTGTAGGAATGTTAACAAAGCAATTCCACAGATCTGCTTTATTATTTAAGGCCTCCTTATTACTTCTACTTCATTTATGTTGTAAATTATTATCTATTAAAAAAACAAAAAAACAAACAAAAAACCTATTAACCCTAAATAAGTGTTAAATAAATGTTTGGTATTACAAGCAAACAAATTTATCTAAGGATAAAGGCATCCAGACATGCAATTTTGTTTTGTACATAATGTTTGGTCAGGTCTTACAAAACTAGGGTGACCCTCAAAGCTTAAAATAGGAATTGGGCAGAAGGAATTAAGATAAAAGTAACAGAAAGCTCTGGTTTAATCTAACCTCTGTATCACGAAATGGCATCCCAACTGAAAAATCACCACATTATTTGGTAGGCTGTCAAAAACTGCAATAAAATACATCCCTAAACTGTGCAGGTCTGCAAAAAAGGTTTCATGATCTCATCAAGGGAAAAGCAAAATCTAAGCGTTTCAGATAAGTGTGTCTTCTCACACCCATAGGTGTGAGAAACAAGGATAGACTGCTCCTCCTGAGGAGCTCACAACCTGGATTAAGGACAAGATCAATACCAGATGAAAGCTAAATAGCTAAATAAACAGCTTTGGGAACAAGACTGAAGGGAGCAATCACTTGTGACTGAGAGGCACATCTAACCAAGCTGTCTGAGGTAGTCTGAATCTAATTCTTTTCCTGAATCACTCACTTAAGGACACAATCAGAGCTTGGATCTATTCACACAAGAGCAGCAACATTTTATTCATTCTACTCTCCTCCTTTTGTCTTGTCTTTTTCCACTCATAGAAGCATGCGGGATGGAACAAAGTTTTTCACCCAAGCCAAAAGGAATATTATCATTGGAAAAAGTTTTATCTCTACAAGAGACTGAGCTTCCCTGCTGATATAACTAGGTGGTCTCTAAATTAGAGGTAAAGAATCTCAATCAGGATCAGAAGTGATTCCATGATTCCCATTACTACCTGCCTCCGGAGGGAAATTTGTCTCCTCTTAGTTTCACCTCCTCTTAAAAAATACTTACCCCTCCTGCCACATCATTTATTTCAATATCCACTAGACCTTAAAAAGCTGGCAGCTATTCTGTATTCTCATATACAATGAGGCAAAGCACAAGCAGTCTCAGTAGCTGTGGTTGATTTACACTACTGGCTGTAAAGACTCAGACCTGAACCATTTGTATAGTACAGCACAAGAATGCCTCAGTGGTGCTTTTCTACTTGTACATTGGACTTCCCAGTTATTGCTAAAAAGGACTCCTCTCCATATAACGCATGGACTTGAAGGCTTCTCAAACAGGTTCTTCGAGTGACTGCCACATACTGAAGTAAAAGGGAATTGAGTTCAGATCTCAAGCCACAGGGACTGATGGCTTGAAGCCTTTTCATCCTCTTGCTCAGAAGGAAAACATGCGGGCTATGCAGTACCTCTGGAAGCAATCGGTATTAGAGTTCAATACAGCACTGACTAAGAACCAGCATGGAAACTCAGTGGTACAAGGAACCTAGAGAGATGCCCAATACATCTGACGTTCCCTGAAATGCTTACAACCTACACAGGCTAAAATAAGAAAATCTAGGCTTCAATTAACAGCCTTAAATAGAAGTGTAATGCTTTAGAGACATTCATCATGACTGTACAGGTCTGTGGAGGTCAATATATGCTGAATTCACAGAAAAGTAAAATAACCAGTGCCATAGGATTTATTGCCCTGACTGTATCTGGCCCTGTCTGCCCATAGATGAAGCATTAAGTCCCATGTTCCACTACTGCAGGACGGGTGGGAAACGTCTGTAACTGTGATTTCTACATATACTTATTGCTTACCTACTCCAAAATATTTTTTTCTTGCCAAGCACAGATGCTTGAGATTAGCCTCCCTTGTAGCTTTTCATCATATACTCCATATTTTAGGAACAGCCATATCTCACCAATAATTCCCGGGAGTCTTAGAGTGGGGGCTGTGTTGCAAGATGGCAGTCACACAGGAGGGAAACAAGGTAAAACAAGGTTGAAGTTCACACATATAGCAGCCACTATATTAGGATATAATGACCTGAAATTGAACTACGTGCCTCCCAGTAATTTCATCCATTCCTTTCTATTTCACAGTTGGAAGATCAGATCAAATTAATCACTCACAACTGAAAGCTATCACTTGCTGTATCTCATTCCAGAAGGTTCAGGTGCCTTGTCTTCTAAGCAGCATAGCAGATGGAAAATAGCTTTCTGTTGGGAGGACATATTCCCTCCCTCTCTGCTTCAGGTCTGAAGGGCTTGCAAGCACAATCAGGGTATAGGTGCAGCACTGTAATGGGTTGTTTTGTAGCACAGTAAACTCCCAACACCACAGAGCCATGCTGTCATCCAGAGGGACATCAACACACCCTATGATTCATGGTGTGATCTCAACTATAAGACACAATCTGCACTAAATCTTAACCAAGAGCTCCTTAGGTTGGCTCAGCTCTGCTACCATCTCTACCTGCCTTGACAGCACAGAAAAATCTGTCCAAGAGTAACTGATTGTTCCAATGTTGATGGGCTTAAAAATGCTGGCACCACATATGTGTGTAATTCAGGCTCTCTATTACTAATCAAATTATCAGAATAATGTGTTCTGAGGGCAGTTTTGTAAACATTTCAACAATGGAGTGAACAGTTCCACTAGGCAGGCTTTCAATTTGTTTCTGCTCTACTCTATTAAAACGCCTATTCTACCCTCATCACAGTCTGCCTTGGCATTTTCCAGTTGATCATTTTATGGGTGACTTGTCATTTCTGGGAGGTAAAGTTGGCAGCGCACAGGCTAAACAGCATTAACTGCAAATATCAAAACTATTTTCTAGAAGGACTAAAAAATAAACCCAGTAATTCACAAGACTTCCAAGCATAACTAACGCTCATCCCATACATAAGGTACTTTATGACTGTCCTGAATATGCAGCACCCTTAAGGTAATATTATGCATGTGTATTTTGCTCTCAACATACCATAGCATAACTCCTAGTTATTAAATGTTTCTTTGTTTTTTAAGATACATTGTTGGCTTGTTTTTTTTCAGAGCTTTGTAAAATATTGGCAAATAGGCAATACTATTTCCCACTCATCTCAAAGCTGCAACATAATACCATACAGCATACTTGGAATATCTTGAACAACTTTAAGCAAAATGCACTCCACAATAAATCTATCAGTGTTCTTCATACAACACCCTGCTTCTTCTTGTTACATGTGTACAGATATTAGGTGAAACTTTATACTCTAGCTTTAAAGCATAATTGACAGAGATACAGTCAGTTCTTATAACACACTGTGTAAACTAGACACTTTAAAGTCCAAGGAAAAGATGCCATTTCTTCCTTTCAGTCATTACTCAGTACAAGGTCTCCATCACTGGTAGAATGATAGCCCTAGGAAGTCAGCCTTCTCATCTCCTAGTGAAAAGCAATCTGCTTATTCATCCCACGTAATGAAAGCATTATAAGCATATATAAAATAGCACCTCTAAAGAAGTCTGACTTAGCAAGAAATTGACGGTTTATTCTTGCCCTTTACTACAGTGTTTTTCTTACTGTCTCTGTGATCTATACATGCTGTATCAAGATTCAAGAGTTATTTACACACAAAGGCACTTATTGTTGAAGAAGAAAGAGGTACCTAGATATTGAATAGAAGTCTTCAGGACTTTGAACCGTGATCTCATTCAGCTTCAGACTCTATCCATGCTTGAAGGCGTGGCAAACAACACTTAGGCAAAACTGTTTTGAAGGCAGATGCTACTGCTAAGAGTTGGAGAAGTGCTCTTCTCACTCCACTTGTTGGAGTTTCTATAAAATGGACAAACACGGTCAGCCATAGAGTAGTAAACAGGCCTGCTGAAAGTTCATATCTCCATTATGTCCCCAAGGACCCATGCAGAGCTGGTAAACTGTTCCCTGACTCATTTTGGCCCCTTTCAAAAACGCTTGCCAGTGGAATAAGCCATAAAACATAATAGCTGTCTTTCTCAGTACACTATTTTTCAAGGCATTTAAAAAATTGATCAAATTTTGGCCTTATTCTACAAAGACTAAGGAGCTACACAAATCAAAAAAATTGCTTTCATTCCCTTGTTGGTATGTAACCACTTGTGCCCCAAAGTGATTTCTAGATATCTATAATATATATTTACTGCTTAAAGAATAAAGAAATCATTTTTTGTGTGCATTCCCGAATCACACATTGCATTAAATATTGAACTGCAGGAGCTGTTTCTCAGTTAAAAGCAAACATGTCTTTTTAGTACTCTAAACAGCACAAGACATCAAAGATTGATTTAGTATTAATTTGGTGAAAGGCTTTGCACTGTATGCTGTGTTAAACAGCAATGGCTTCATTTTATTCCTCACCTTAGGGTAAGTTCCAACCCTAGATTAATATTATCTGTTAAAAGAACGCAATTTTATAAGACACACTTTGTGCAGCCACAGAAAATGTTTGACAGGCACTGTGCAAGCAGAATAGATCTCTGAAATCATAAAAAAAATGGCTTGCTGCACTTGCTGAAATGACTACAAATATTGTTTTAGAAGTCAAAACATCAAGCAAAACTTGAGACAGAAATTTGTGTTTTAAAAAGAACACCCATTCCTTGATATGTGTTTAAAAGCATCAGGGAACTGAATATGGTTGATAGGATGCAAATCTATCTAGCTGTATGCATATTCTAAATTTATAAAGAGGATAACAAGAGATTTTACTTGGTATTGCTGCTTCTTTGCCTTTAAAATGGTGTAAAGTAAATTTCTTCTTTGACAAGGTAACCAGCTTCATGAATAAGGAGGAAGGTAGAAGAGATGAATTATTTAGACTTCTATACAGCTTTTAGTTCTGTCCCATATGACATTCTCATAAGCAAGCTAAAGAAATATGCTCTACATAAAAATATTGTCAGGCAGATGTAGAAGTCGTTGAAAAATCACTTTGAAATTGAAATCACTTTCAGGGTGCAAGTCTTTCAGTCCTTTGCTCTTGGATTGGATAGACATTGAAAGGCTCTACCCCTGGGCTTTATTTATTAATTGTTTGCATCATTAACGGGACAGAGATAACAGTACTTGTGTTTTCAGAAGATATTAAATGGAGAGAAACTGCAAATTATTCAGATGATAGGTTCAGAATTTTGAAGGACTGTGAGGGATTTTTCCAGGTCATGTCAGTAACATGACGCCAAACAGTTTTCCAAAGTATTAATGGCAGTATAAAAGCTCTAGAATTACTCATTTTTCTCCAAATTCCCTGAAAGAAGGAGAAGATAAACATTCCCCATCCCTCACCCTTCCCTTTGGCATCTACTTATGACTGTTATTGGATGTAAGACTACAGAAGACCTCTGGTCTGAGCCCATCCAGTCACTGTTATGTCAATTCTCTGAACTTCTAATAGAACATCTGACTGTTTTCCCAGATGCGGAAAGTATGCACATCCCGTGTGCCAGCCCTTGGTTCAGAACTCTCTGCACACCAAGCATGTAGCAACACTGTTAGGCAGGGTCATACACAGCTGCTGGGGAAACAAGAAAGGGAATACACTGAAGAATTCATACTTTATTTGAATAACTCTTCCAAGGCAGATTACACCTGCTATTGCCTGAAACTGAGTAGAAGAAAACCTACAGAAAGAGGAATCCAAGCTTTGAGGCTTTTTCCTGGCATAAGCCCAGGGTTGGATACAAGTGGCCCAGAGCTTATACTAGTGTAGTAAGTACTCAGTTCAGTATTTCATACGCTGAGCAAGGGACTGAAAACAATTGTGAAACCATGCCAGGAGAGAACATGAAAAAGGGAGCAAAATGACTATCACATTAACATAGAAGGTAAAAGCAGGGAGAAACAAATCCTCTTCTCTATTATGTAATTTGTCAGTAAGTATTAAAAATAGCTTTTCTCCAAGATTTTGT